>NC_090928.1:354365775-354688632 GCF_040938575.1 Ambystoma mexicanum | reverse complement strand
ACGGGCCATTTCTAATCTGCCCGTTGTTACCTTCATCCCCATTCCCATTGAGCCCTATGGGGGCTCAAATGGAAATGGGGAATGGTTCCTGCAAGGAGGAATTACCGGGTCCTCCAATGTTGGAATGACCCGGTTATTCCTCATTGCAGGAACCCGGTAAATGAGCCCGGTGTGGTGGCAGCAATGGAGCCAATAGCTCCATGGCTACCGCCAAACTCGTAATGAGGGCCTAAGTCTCAGGAGGGGTGAGGGTGACTAAAGGACCTCAATGAGCACACAGAGCAAGGACACTTACAAATTACTCCAGACATCGAGACAGGTGTTATATCAAAAATATAGACACATTTATTACAAGGTCTTTGTAACATAGACGATAGAAAAGAATCACAGTAACACTAAGTAAACCAATACATCACACTCAATACAATATATATATAAGACCAGGGGGGGGTCTAAAGGGATGACTGCACAAAGTATGTCGACAACCTAGATGGGAAGGAAACAGGCAGTACAGGTAGTCTTTTGGCCCAGTTCTACATCAGTTATTCACCTAACTAAGAGGCAGTCCAAACCCTAAGAAGAGGGGAGCCTTGTGCTTAACAATACATGCAGTGCAAGCGCACGCGGTTGTTCCAGTGGGCAAAACGGGGTCTCTTATCGGGTCTCTAGCAGCTCGGGAACGTGGATGAGGCAATGAAGGCAGAGGCAGTTCGAGAGTTCGGGGTGGAGTCGCTATTTGAAAATAGCAGTGGACAGGAGATGGGCCCCCAGGGGCCACTCATGCATAATAATGGGCTCTTGTGCTAGGGGCCACCGGTTGGGGTATTGATTACTCACCAGTGCCTGATGCAAGCAGACCCAAACTTCGGCAGGTTAATCCAATTCGGTTGCAGGTTCGAATGCGGCAAAAAGGATATCTCTGCACCTTTTAGTTCCTGAGATCCAGCGAGGATTCCCAAATGGAACAGTGGTGATTTCTCCACTCCTGGTGGATGAATCACCCCAGTTTCACTGCAACAGGCTTCAGGGGCAAGAGGGTCACAAATGCAGTGGACTTGCAAAGGACCTTGCCGCAGCAGGGCAACACGCTAACCACGTTTACTCCGGTCCGGACGCACTCATCTCACTTCAGACCTGGGAATGCCAAGTGTACAAAATTCGGTGTGAGGGTGCCGTGGACACAGAGCTAGCAGTATACCAAGTTTCGGGGACCTCCTCGAAACGATGGCAGAGACATAAAAAAGGTCCTGCATAAGCTGGTCAGCCCACCGGTTGGCCCAGGGAAACTTCTGAGGAAGCTTACTTGTAGGTTTTGGTGAAGGTGCTGAGAATAGTTGGTCCCACTATTCCAATGGGTCGAAACATCTTCACAGACCTTCTAGGACGACCAGATGCAGAGGCGTCCCACGGGACGACAGCGAGCTCAGGGTGTCAAACCTTTAAGCAGGTCACCAGCGGCTCCTCGACTCAGCTTCGTAGTTGCAGGATCATTGGATCCTGTCCTTTGTTCAGTGAGAACTCAGGATATCGACATGGTAGTGGTGTTTCCAGCCTCCTTTTATCCAAAGTTCCCTTCACGCCAAAACGGAGAGGACCCAATGGGAGATCTGCTCACAAATACACACTCCATACGTGGACCAATCACAGACCATGGTGGTCTCAGGCATTCAGGACACTCCAGACTCTCTGGCACCCAGGATGTGTATTGGGACCAGATATCCCAGCCCACATCCTGGAGGCACACACAGAAGGCATGCAGAAGCCCGCAAAAGCATTGGGATTTGCGGGAAAATGCATGACCAAATAAGGACTGGCCTGGGTTGACTCGGCCTGGGGAAGGTGAAAGGGCAAAGAACAAGACAAAGAACCACGTGGGATGGCCATTTTGGAGTCAGGCCACCTATTCGTGCCAAACACGGTTAACATGGCAGGAGAGGGTTACAAAATAATGCAAAACGATAGCTGCCACCAGTCCTGTCCATGACACATCTGCACAGTTCATAAAAAGTCCAGCGAGAGTATCTATGGCCTTTGGAAATGTCTATAGACCCAAGTGTGCTGTATGGTAAGATACATTGCACCCTTGTTACATGTTGCACAAAAAGTTGCAACATGAGAACAGGACTAAGGGAAACAAAGTCTCCCAGTACAGCCTGTCTTAAGGGCATTTCAATGTCCCCATAAAATGTGAGTGAAAGCCCAAAGGAGTGCAGCTGAGGGCTGCGCTTCTCTGGCAAAGTCATTAAATGGTGTCTAAACAGCACCAAAAAGTTTGGGGGTTGACACATGGAGGGAAAATTGCATACAACTATGGAATATTTCCTAACACTAGGAGAAACCCAACGGATGCTAGTGCAAATCGGGCATGGATCAGTAGTGCTCTGAGGGGCTTCAAGGCAAAGTGTAAAAATGCCTGGAGCTTACCTACGTTGCAAGGCGCTTCTGGGTTGGGTGTGCTGCTCCTTGAATGCTATGTGATGCCAGGGTGAAAGGTTGTGTTCCATCGCTTCTCGCGATATCACTTCAGGGTGAGTTCAACTAACATCACTTCCTGTGATGTCATCAGAGGTCAAGGGTCATGCAATGTCACTTCCACTATCACTGGCATTTTGGTGAAATGACGTCCCTGATCTGACAGATGCAAAGTGATGTTATCAGGAGAAGATACAATGAGGAATTGAAATGATTAAGAATTCTTAAAGAAAAAAGATGTAACTGATGAAACAAAATAAACCATATATAGGAATAAGATGAGAGAAGAGAGTGAAAGGGAGAAAGAGAGAGAGCATGGGGAATTTTAAAGAGAAAGAGAAAGGGTGAGAGTGAGAGAGCGAGTGGCTGGCTGCAGTGGGAGTACTGGAGCAGTGTGGTAGGATCAGGACACAGAGAAATAGTGTGTTGAGAGTAAAGAGGGGAGAGGGGAGATGAGAAGGCGATTAAGCATAGAAAGAAGGAGAAGTCGAGATTGTCAGGTGAATGTAAGTGTGGAGAAAAGAAGGGAGGAGACGGAATATCCCAGTGGGAGGAGCAGAGAGATAGATAGAGGGAGGCATGGAGAAGTAGAGTGAGATAGAGATAAATGCATATAAATATATATATATATATATATATTCAGTGAAAAATCTTTGTTAAAGGGACGTTATGGTTCAAAGTAAAACTGAAAAACCCCTGAAATTCGGCAGTTATGGTAAGATAAGCAACCATAACTCGCGCCACCGTGCACTGCTAAATCTAACACCCAGGACATCAAAGATGACATAAAAATGTCATTGATGACATCACTGATGACATGACATTCAACTTGCCAGAGGATGATATGGACAGCATCATCAGGACACCCCCATTTTCTTTATGTACGAACATTTCGGGACACCGCGAGTGTTCTTAGAACACTTTCAGCTTGACAACGAACAATACAGACAACGTCTTCAGGACAACCCTGCGAACATTCCAGGAACCCACGTGTCTTCTTAGAACACTTTCAACTTGACACCGAGTCCATTCTGTTTATTTACGAACATTTCAGAACAGCCGTGTTGTCCGCAGACAAATCAAACACAACATTGCAACTATCTCATACTCCCCAACCCTCCCCAAACACTCTTACACACCAACACACTCCACTAAATACAATTTTTAAACCAAGTTTCACCTCGTGTCCGCGGTCGTCCGCGAATGCAAGATGGCGGGCGCCACCAAAAATCTGACGCGCTCCACGCCCCACGCCATCCAATCAGCGAACATGTCGGATGTCCGCTGACATCGCGCAAGCCGCTCGGCCAATCAGGACACTGTCCGTGGAGTGAACAGGGAAGTCCGTTTGCCTTACATTTTGGTCATTTTAAAAAAAACTACTGGACGGATTTACACCAAATTTGCAAAAGCACGCTTTCGGGAACAAGCCCCCGCTCCTGCCACAAATTTGGTGTAAATCTGTCCAGTGGTTTGGGCTGTAGGCGAGCGCAAAGTTTTTTCCCATTATGTCTATGGGAAAAAACAAGTTTTGGGACCCCCCCTATAACTTTGCCCCCCCTGGAACAAACCTCTCCAAACTTTGCAAAAAAAATTCAGAGTGGGCCATATACTTTTTTTGCAAAGTTTGGTGAGGATTCGTCCAGAGGGAGCGAAGTTATAAGCCACCCAAAAAATGCTCTTCCAATGGAAACACCAACTTAACCATAACTACATGGACGCTACTGCGTCCATGTAGTATATATATATATATATATATATATTGGAGAGAGAGAGACACACACAAAAGAATTTAAGACCGACCTCTTCAAGGAATCTTTCCTCCTCAACACCTAGGACATCACGTCGCCCCTGTGCCCCCTGACTTGCTAAACGTCACCTGCCCCTCTCCTCCTCACCACCTGGTACAGCTGTACTTCTCCTGTGTGCCCCTCTCTATCCTACCCCTTGCTGTATATCTGTAGATATATCTGTTCCATTGTTACCACTGAAAAATACTCTGTTATGCATCTGTAATGTTGTAAACCTCTGTAAAGCACTCCGTTATGTATCTGTATTGGTGTATACCTCTGTAAAGTGCCATGTTGCTTCTAAAAGCAAGGTCCACATTCAATAAATACAATAATATTAATAATAATAATAATGAGAAGAGATGGCGAGAGAGAGAGAGAGCGAGCGAGAGAGAGAGAGAAAGTGTGGGGAAAAAGGCTGGTAGAAAAAAACTTTTTTAAATCAGTCTGCTGTGAGCAGAGGTATTTGGCAGTCAAGGCAGTCTGGGCAGGAAGGCATGGTGCAAGAGAGGTGGATGCTGCGATGGGACTGGATGCTGGTCGGGGGTTGTCCCACTCTCTCCCCAAGGTCGATATCACACTGGACGCCGAGAGTGAGAGCGACTATAAAGCTCCATCAGACAACAGAACAACAATGACGGTTGCAACGTTAATACCTAAGAAGGTGAGTCAAAAGGGGGAACTAAAAGATTGTTTGCACCCGGACACTCTGGGAACTGTGTACCCGTTCAGTATAGAGGTACTAATTGGTGCGAGCATGGCCCTTTATATGGATAGTATGCAGCCAGAAGGATGAAGCTCTGTAGCCACTCGCACTGATAAAGGCAAGGGTAAAAATGAAGTAATTACATGCAAGGAGCCTCAAGAAACCACAGAGAACAGCACTGAGCCATCACAGACACCTGTGCTAATTAATGGGAAAGCACAAGTAATTGATTCCTCAGAGGCAGCAAACCACCTACACCAGAAAAACATGGAAACTGTAATTCCAATGGAGAAAACAGGGCAAGAATTACACCGCTTGAATCCCTAAATAAAGAAGTGGCGGGTGAATCAGAGAGGGGTCATAGCGACCAAAACACCAGACTAATTCAAACTAAGGACCCTTTCCTGGTGAATGGTTGTAAAGTGACTAGCAAAATGACAACTTTACCAACCATTACAGCAACAACAGAAACGCGGCTTGTTAACAGTACAAGCAGCACAACGATGCAAGGTGTTCATTGGGGAGGTCTCCCCCAGAAAAAAACATTTGGGCAAGATTGGCGTGAGAGAGACATTGCAATGCTACTTGCAAATAACTCAAATATGCGAACAGGAAGAAATATATGGAAACCAACAGGGCTAACACCATATGACCATCAAAACGGTTGTCGTTTTTTCTACTGTGATTCAGCATCATTGCCCAGGGGACCTTGTACCTTGACTACACCTTATGCATCAGACAGGTGCTACCAGGAGACGGAAATCTCTGACCAATTTCTATTGGAAAGCTCCTTGGTGGTGGAAAAGGCTGATGTCTCCCCCGTAAGAAATCACAACACAGGCCTGCCGAGAGATGAGATAAAGGACATAAATACTCAAAAGGAGGTACCTAATTCTAATGACCTCCGTAACTGTAATGGAGTGGGAGTTACAGACAAAGCAATAACGTTGCCTGTCCAGTCTATCTCAACAACAACCTATTTGAGACTCTCTAACGGATCGAATAAAAGAGGGCAAACAAATTTGCTGGATGAGTCTGCAGACACAAGGGGGTAATAAAAGACAGTACTTCAGTAACAACTGAAACAGATAAGGGGAATTGTGGAAAAGATCAACCAGAAATCCTTCAAGGGAACGTAAAGGAAATTTACTTTTTGGCAATATTGACTCTAGTTACCACAATGGCCCCATTCATGAAACTATATGAACAAATAGGTGACCAATTGAAGGACCAGACCATGATGCTAGCAATGTTACACTCAAAAGTGGTATTCGTGGAAGGCTTCATAACCGGAATCCAAAACAACCTGGACAATAGTACAGAGAAAGTTTTCAGTCTGCTGCATGCCATACTTGACCCAATTATCAAGGAGAAAGAAAATAGAAGAGCTTCTAGAACATTTGATTTGACAGATATGCTGTCGACACCCTCAAGAACTAGATTTTCAGTTGCAATACAACATGATATGGTGCCCTTTTCAGGTGGGTCTACCAAAAGTGCAGCGGATACTGCTAGCAAGGAGGCCCCTCCACGAGAAAACTTTATAACAACAAAGACAAATATACAAGTGAGCGATTCTGAAAGGGAGAACGGGAGAAATGAAGAAATTAAGAAATGAACGGAAGAGAAATATAGCTGTAACCAAGGAGCCAGAAATTCTTTTGCAAGATGAGGAGGCAAATGACTGACTTGAATCAACATTTGGTGATTTGAAAACATATCAGAAAATCTGTGAAATCTTTGTAAAACCAAAGATAAATCAAAAAGAATTGGTAACAAAGGGAATTCCTACAGGAAAGAAAAAACAAAAAGAAAAGACAACTTCGAGCAGGGGAAATATTGACAGAACGGATGTCGGACCTTCATTAAAAACATTACCCTATAAAAAACAAATGCTTTGACGGGAGCCCTGGGTCCAAACAATGTGTAAATGAAGAGCAATTACAAAAAAAATCAAGAGAAGTTCGATTTGTAAGAATCAGAAGAGATCAATGAAGAGAAAGATGACACTGACCTGTTAGATCTCCTGGATTTATCGACATACACACTGTCGAAGTGTCTGGAATGAACTCACCCGCCCACGGAGGGTGGCAACTGCGCCTGCTGGTTCGACCTGTAAGGCAGTAGCTCTGCATATGCCCTCAGGACCCTTCTCTCGATTACCCGGGTTGTCACCGTCTTCTTCATTCCAGCAGAGAGCACCGTTTCTCTCATGCTACCCGTTGCCATGGCGATGGTGGGAGCCTTTCCCTACACGTCATCAAGCTGGAAGAAAGCGCATATCTCCCGCTCATGTGGCACAGAGACTTGTGACACACGTAGAATAAAGCTCGCCCTCAGTGACCGCCCGGGACTTCTGATTGAAGTTGCTTTGGACTTCCGCATTCTGTTTTTGTTCTGTGTTCATGTACTTTAAACCCTGCTTTGTTTCCCGGACTTGCCTTGCCTAGCGCTCCTATACTTAGCTCTTAGCCTGATACCTTTTGACCCTGCATTCATATGGACTGTCTCTGTCTCTGGTCTTGTCCCTGTTTGCTGCCCGCTCATTGCAGACTTTGCCTGTTGATAAGGACTGCCTTGCTAGAGGAATATTACCTCTTGCTGCCTGCTCGTTGCCAACCCTGCCCATATTACGGACTTCCACACGCTCTGCCTCACCTTCTGCAATCGCACATTTGGTACCATTTCCTCTGCACCATTTCATCGGGGATACGGATGCACATGGACTAGAGGCGCTTGCTGATTGTGCAACCTTTTCATCTAGGCGTCCTCGTGCCATCGGGGCAGGTCCTTGGAACTTCCCTGGATTCTGGACTTCTGTGGTTACAATGATTTCCTCCAGGCATCCTGGTGCCATTGGGATAGAAACTTTGGAACTTCACTTTGGATTCAGGATTTCAGCCTTGTCACAAGCCACAACACTGGTGCCTGCCATCTGGGAGTTTCTGAGACATAGCATTACCTAACCACCCATTGGTTACCGGCCTGGGATTTTTCCCCCTGAGGTCGGTACATCTTTCAGTCCCAGGGGTGGGATTGGCCTCTAATAACCCAGTCGTGCTGATTCTCTTTTCTTGTTCCTACAGCCATCGTGTTGTGGGTGTTTGTAGGGTTACAGTAGTAGGAATAATTCTTCAGCGATCACTAATCTGGTTTTCCTGGTCAGCACTCCCTCCACGCTGTTTGGCAGTATTGGCGGTGACTCCTAACACGAAGAGACCAATAACTACGAGATTGAGGAATCCACACAGGAGGAATCCATAAATGAGTCAGATTCCAATGACAGCGAGATGGATCCGATAGATGAGAGACTCCCAGAATGGAAAAAAGGCCAATAGGTCCAAAGTGATTACAAAAAATTAGAAACCATGGCCGAAAACCTATAGAAAGAATGGCAGAAAAAAGTGCCCTGCCTAGAAACGCTTGTGTGAGTTTGCAAGAGGATGAAGCGTTAGAATCTTTAAAGGATAAAAGTCACAGCTCAACCATAAGGGAGAAGGGAGAAACTACTGATAAAAACAAAGGGACAATGTAAATAGAATTTGATCAACAAGTGAGATCCAATAGTACTTCGACAGAAATGATCAAAACGACATGGCAAGAACATCCAAATTTAATCCACAAGAAGGTTTACTACTGAAAAGAATTATATCTGTAGATGACGGCCTAATTCTGAACAGGGCCAGCGTGATTCTGCTACTCCATCATGCTCCCACTTTGAGATTATTAACATCAGAAGAAGAGAGGATGCACAGGCTGGTTGCCTATTCATCCACACCTTTGATAAAACAACTTTTAAAGGACAAGGCTTTTCGTCTGAGGCCTTTGGGTTTGATTTAACAGAGCTAGAACCCCCGAGATGAGAAGCCGAAACAATATTGAGGTGGAAGCCCGAAGAATCGTGTGCCTTGAAAGTTTGAAAAGGAGGACGATAAAGAAAGGGGATCAAATAGACGCGAAGTAATTAGATCGAAAGCTCTGAGAGAAGTTGATAAGATGTCTGTACCTAAAAATGGGAAGAGATTGAGCAGAAAAGAGGGGACTGAGGAGAACTAGAGGTGGCTGGCGGCCCTACTGGCTGATACAATCAACTACCTATAATGCCAAGAAAATCTTGGTGTTAAAGATCTCACATTGGCAAGCTGCAACACTAGGGGATTCATCCACCTGTTTGTTTAGGGAGATCTGAACGTTAGAAATTACGATGCAATTTGTCTACAAGAGACATGGCTTAGAGAATCCCCAGTGTTAGAAGGATATACGGTTTACCTAAATCCATCCACAAAAGGATCAAGAGGAAGGCCGATGTCAGGCCTCTTGATAGACATGAAGGACCAACTACAATGTATCCTCTTGATCCTTATGAATCTGTTTTGGGACCCGGCAATAGGGGATATTAGTAATTTCAGACTTGAGTGATAGTCAAATAGAAAAAAGAAAATACCCTTGGTTTATCCTGTGTGGTGACCTAAATTCCAAATGCCTTGATAAAAAGGGACTGGAAATTGAGAATTATTTACCAGTAACATCTGAAGCAAAAAGAAGGGGTCAAGCATGGAGAAAGACCCTCGTCCCCACAGCCATAGTTATTTTGAATGGCAGCTCACAGGGTGACATACCAGGAAAGGCAACCAGAAAAGGGAAGAACGGCGGTCAAACCCTTGATTGTATTTACACATCTCGTAATATGATTATAGCAGTGCACACTCTGACAGGAAGATATGTCTTCAAGTTACCATCATTTTCTAAGCCTGACCTGGGCTCCTCTAATACAGATAAAAGGAGAAATCTACAGTGAAGAGGTAGGAGCTACCCCTGGCAGGAGCAGATTAAGAATTGGTACTAATAAAATTGCTGGCTTAACGGGAAACCTTAAAGTGGAAATACTCCAGTTAAACACACAAGTGGAAGATCAGATAATAAACTATACAGGTTTATTTAAAGCCTTTGAAACAAAGAAGGGGACTGGGAAGAGACCAAATATCTGTCACCGCCACGTTTTCGATCGAGAGGTAGCCGAGAAAAAAAAGATCCTTAAACATCACATATACCGGCTGAATAAAATATCAACAAGAAAGGCTATTTGGACAATTCACAAACTAAAACTGCAAAATTCGTTAAAACTCTACAAGAAAAGTCTCTTACAGCAAAATGCAGAAGTAATGCTTCAAAAGATTAGTACCAAAAACACAGCAGAAATGTGGACTATAATAAATGCGTTAGACACCCCACAGAATGCCCTACTCTCGAACCCTATATCATCGACAACATGGGTAGCACCCTTCGCCAAGTTTCTTGACCCAGTGCAACTGGAATCAGTGAATCTGACAAGGAAGAACGTGGCGTGGGACCACTTAGGTCTCCACACGACTTCTATACAGGAGACCATCAAAAAATCTAGCAATTTGAGAGCCTCAGGACCAGACTGGATGACCAACACTATGTTAAAGCCGGATCCGATACAATGGTCCTTATTCTTGTTTAATCTATTTGAACATATCACTAAATCACCAAAAATACCAACAACATGGAAAGCATCAGTGATAATTCCAACCTACAAGAAAGGGGCTTGGTCTGATCCAAGCAATTATCGACCTATTGCGTTGCTAGATGTGGCTAGCAAAATATTAGCATTGCTGATTCTGAAGCTCCTCATGAAGTGGAGTATTACGTCTGGCCATAGGGACGAATGACAAGCAGGGTCTGTAAAGGGAATAGGAGCATCTTTGAACATCTTCATCCTCATCATCTTGAAGGCTCGAGTAGAGAGGAAGAAAGAATTGAAGATGTACACAGTATTTATAGACCTTACATAGGCCTTTGACACCATAAAACAATCAAACCTCTTTGACACCATAAAAAGATCAAACCTATGAAACAAACTTGAACAGTGTGGCTGTCCTAAAGATATCCTGGAAGTAATAAAAGATCTTTACTTAGGAACTTCAATTAAAGTAAGGATAAATATATCAGGCCTCCTCACAAGTGAAATTTCAACAAACAAAGGGCTAAAACAAGGCTGCCCTTTGGCTATCGAATTATTCAATCTATTTATATTGGATGTAAAAGACACGTTCACAGATATCAGATGATTTCCTCAGAAAATTGATAAAACTGCAGTCGGCCGATTTTTGTATGCAGATGATGTCATCCTGATGGATCAGACACCAACAGGCCTACAAAGGCAGCTAGACGCACTACAAAAGTATGCACAGGCAAATGGCCTACTAATAAATCCCAAAAAATCTAGGATATTGATCTTTGTAGAAGCCACTAGGCGAAGTTGCAAAAGACCTAAAACATGGTACCTACTAGGTGAGAAAGTCCCAGAGGTGAAGACATTTACTTATCTGGGAGTCTGTTTGAATACCCGCAAAAGTGATGCCCCAAGACTGCAGACACTGAGAATCAAAGCCAAAAGCCTGGTGGTTCAGGGAAGAATACTTCTCAAGAGATTTTCTGGTTTCTCGATAAGGCCATTGATCTTGTTATCGTATGAACATCCTGACGATTTTAACCTATGGAGCAGAAACTTCCTTTTCCTTTCGGGCAGAGAACTGGCCAAAGATAGAGGGAATCTTTTGGAAAAGAGTTCTTCGCCTCCCAAAAAGTACACCAATCCAAGCAATCTGTATGGAACTGGGCTTAACATCGATGCAGGCCATAGTGATCTGGAAATCTATTTCCCTATACAGAAAGTGTATTGAATAAGCTCTGAGGGGAAGTTTTTTTGTACTAAAGAACACTTTAGAGAAAAACAGCAAAACTACACTTGTGGAATGGGAAAAGATTTGCCATTCAATCATAAGAGATCTAGGCGAATCAGATAAAACCTTGTTAGAAAAGCCAGACAAGTTTAAAAAACTATACAGTCTGGATTGGATTACAACACAAGATGAAAGACAAACCTACAAACTATATGGGAAACCTCATCAGGAACTGAGAGGTTTAAACTCATTGCCACAATATCTGCAACTGTGATGGCAGTAGATTCTAATGGGCAGATTGTGTCAGGGAGAAGAGTTGAAAGAGACATTGAAACATCTTGTACTATTTTGTCCTGTGGTAAAGCATATGAGAATGAATCTTATGACTGAAGAGATCAGCAAGTATGGATTAAGGTCTGCAGGAGATTAGTGGAGAGCACTCTTAACAGGGAACAGAATCTCGATCACTCTGGCATTGGTAAAACTGCTCATAATATGTTTCTAGAGGTGTGAAGCTGCTAATGAAAGAATGCCTTTGATTGGATAAAAGGTCTATTATAAGGATAAGGGCTAGAGGTAAACATAAATGATTTTAAGATAAAGGGAGGAATGGCAAAAGGTTTTCTCTGATGTATGACCATGTAAAGCCTAATACATTTAAATCAGTCTGCTGACCAAAAGTAGAGGATCATTAAGACATTCCCTGAATGAATTAGACCACTGCCTTTAGGTTTCAATTCCTGATTAGAAAGACCTAGACAGTAGGGCTTATCATGCTTTGGAATGTGACATGGTAATTATGGTGGTTAGGGACGTCTGGGTTAGATTAATAGGAGCCCTGATGGAGATCAAGACAGTGGGAGGGTCCACCTTAGTTTTAAAATATCCTGCCTTCCCAAACAATTAATTTACAAATGTAATAATTGTAATATGTAATAATGTAATAATTAGTATTATTTTATAGTAAAACTTCAGTTCAATATATCAATATAAAACTTTTGTTACATTGATCAACCATCGTCATTTGCATATTCATTTCCGAAACATTCTCAAAATCTAATCAAATCTAAATCCAATGCATTTACTTGACAAACTTATCACTCTTGTGTTTCCTTAAAATTGATCATAGGACCTGAAAAATGAAAATAAAGTAAAAGATGTCCGGCCTTTGTCCCATTCGAATTCGAATTTAGCCATATGGTCTTTTTTCATTTGACCAGTCTCATGCTATTTAACTCTCAGGATCATGTCAAGATAGTTGATTAAACTGCATGATAGCTTAATATTCCTGCCAGCTGCAACATATTGCCACCATTCTTCCATATCATTGTTCTGTAGCTTAAAGCTACTCAAATGCAGTTCCCTCTGATTGTTGGTTCCAATGCATGTAGTTATTAAATGCTTTAGGGACTCAATTTCTCCCGTGCCACAGAATCTGTATTTATTGTCAATCGTTTCCTTTTTACGTCTTTCCCACAGCATTTCCTTGTTATTCAATGCATTTAGCCTGAATCTTAGGAATTGGTTTCTGTGATGATGTGACGGACAGTCTAATAAGTATTTAGGTTGTTTATGTAGCTTGATTGCTCCTTTCGATAATGGAAGAACAGTTTTGAGATTCGTACGTTTTTCGGAATTGGAAATCCAGTCCCAGATCGCTAGTTTTTTTTTGCATGTTGCGCTCGATCTAATAACTCTGATATGCCTATGCTAGCAGCTTCCATGATGGCTTCTAGTTTCAGCTTCCAAGTTTGTATTAATTTGGATTGCATCCCTGCATTTCCAATTGCAAAGATATTATATGCAGCAATTTTTGCCAAGATACATTTTCCTCAAGGTGGCAAGAGATTTCCATATGATTATCATGTAGAGTGAGTTGATGGCCAGTTCATATCTCAGCGCAATCATTGAGATATATTGAGGGAGCCTCAAAACTTGTCGCCAAAAGATGCCTTCTAATCTTTGCCAAAGACGATGGTCTAAATTCCAGCCTGCTTCAGCACCAAATACTATTGTTGGAATGAATTTCTGAAGCTAGAACGTCATTATTGGGGCAATCGTGAATTTCCCATATTCTTTATAAATATTTTCTCCTTGTAGACCAAGTTTGATTGTTCTATCTGTTAAGTCTTTCGTCCATGCAGCTTCGCAAATTGAGTCATTGGACAACACACCAAGATATCTTATAGTCTTTACAGTACTTAATACGTCATTTTCAATAGACCATCTACATTTTTTTTCTTTTCTCGGCTGCCCTTGTCCAATGCTCATGATCTTTGATTTGTTTGGTATTTATCGTCAGCGTATTTACTTTCAGATAATCATTTAGACGATTCAAGAGACGCTGCAGACCAATTTGAGTATAGTCAGTCAGCACCAGGTCGTCTGCATAGACGAGGCATTTGATTGGCGTTCCGTTGATCTTCGGAGAGAAGCAATGTACTGTATCCAACCACGCTGGAAGGTCCGCTATAAATAGTTTGAACAGTTCCGCTGCCAAAGGGCAGCTTGTTTGACACCTTTATATGTGGGTACTGGCGGGGTCATATCACCTTGCTTATTCATCCTTATTTGCACCGTTGTCTTTCCATGAAGAGCTTTAATTGGTTCCAAAATTTGGACCACAATTTCTCCCGATTTATTGCATCAAAAGCCTGCCTCAAGTCTATGAATGCAAAAAAAAAATTTCATTGACTCTTGAGCCTCCAACTTTAAAATGTTGTGTATTACTAAATTCATTTCAACCCCCACTTTCGCAGTAAGGCCTGTTTACTGAATATCTGTTAACCTTGTCTCAATTGCCCATGCGGCAAGCTTCTGCCGAAGAAAGGATCCACAGATTTGCTCAATTGTTTCAAGAAGGGCAATAGGACAGTACTATGCTGCATCGTCCCTTCTGCTCTTCTTGTAAATTGGAACTACAATTGCCTTTAACCATGAGACTGGAATAGTCTTGCTTTTAGACACTTTACGGAATAAACATTCAATGAACTTTGCCCAGTGTTCCTTGTGTTTCTTCAGCTTGATCTCTGAAATTTGGTCTGGGCCAGCTGCTCTCGAGCTTTTTAGCTTTTGTATAGGCAGTTCAATTTATGCTCTTGATGGAGTTATATCCCACGTGGTAACTGCGTTTTGTGCTTCTAGCTGGATTTCCTTTGTTGGCTTCTCATAGATCACTGCAAAATGCTCAACCCATTTTGCACTAAGAATTTCATTTGAACTAATAGGTGTAGATTTTGTATTTCCATTGTATAGAATTGCCCAGATATCAAGCATGTTTTTTGTAATCAGTAATTTTAACATGATTTCAGCACGATTGTGTTCAATTAACACAGCGTGGGACTTAAGCCAGTGATGATAAGCCTGGCGTCTTTCTTTGACTTTGATGTATTTGCAGTCCGTTTGTGTCTTCATCTTCTTTATCTGTCTCAGATCTTTCCTTAGTTCCTTTTTTGCCTGCACAATTTCATTGCTGAACAGATGTTTGTGTGTATGCCCGATAATTCTCAACAATGCAAGTTTCGTCGTGAAGTCCATCAGCAATTGTGAATAATCAACGTTGTTCGATTGATTTAAGTCAGAACACAGTCTTTCAATTTGTGGACCATTTATACTCAAGTGGTTGCCCGCTGCATTTGTTGATAATTGAACATCGTGTCTGGCAGTTGATTCGCCCCCTTCAACTTCCCAAACAAGACGTAGCAAATCATGATCGCTATTGGTCATTGGAATTACATTAAGGCAAGCCACTCTTTCAAAAACATTGTGGGATGCCCAAATATAATACAATGTGTTTTGACTTTGCAATCCTCTCCACGTTGGATTGCATGACTGATCGCCTTTTGTGTTTCCATTTACCATTATGCAGTTTCTTATTGCAAGAGCTTTGGTCCAGATGTGTCCTCTGTTCGATACTGCAATATCCGGAATCTGCAAGTTTGTCTTTTTTTCATGATCATATTTGAACCAGCTACAGTTTAGATCACCACAAACTATTACTGAGAGGTTGTTTTAAGTCATATGGCTTCATCAATTAAAGATGTTACTGCACTTGTGAAGCTCGTTGAGGTAATCATTGCTGGATTCCAGTATCCATTGATTATTAATAGATGTTGCTTTGCATTCTTTTTTAAGGATGTTATTTGCACAATTGTGCCTTGTACAAACAGATTTGGATTGAACATCGTCAAAGCGGTCCACCAGTTGTGTATTTTCAATAAGGTAATAAGGCCCAAGAATGGGCGTCCCATTGCATTTTTTCCTGCAGGGTTTAGGAAGATGCTGAATCCGTCACTGTTCTGATCTTGATGGTCGTGCCGATTATTGAATACCTCCGTCTCCAAGTACCACACAGACAGAATGACCAAATACTGTCTGTGCAATTTTTGAGGTGTGGTGAGCCGTCAACTGGAACCAGGAAACGCCGGGAGAACCCCTTTGACTGCTGCAAGGCAATAGACGGTTATCAACTAATGCAATATGGACACAGCAATATGGAACTGATTGTAGCAAGGCTTACCTAGATGAGCTGTGAGTTAGGTCGTAATGCACTAGGGGCAACCAGCAGGGACAGTGAGCCGGGATTTCAGAGAGGCTAGAGTAGTAGTTCCACACGGTGGGGAGTCATAATGTCGAAAAATAAATGTCGACAGACAAAAATGTCGACAAAATAATGTCGAAAAAAAAATGTCGACTTTCATTTTTTTTAATTATATATTTATTTTAGGGGTTCGGGAGTAAAAAAAAAGCGAAAAATAAAAAAAAAAATAAAAAAAGGGGGGCTGGGGGGGGAACCCCCCCATTTCGAAAAAAAAATGCATTGAAAAAAAAAGTCGACATTTTTTTTTTCGACATTTTTTTTTCGACTTTTTGACTGTCGACATTTTTGTTGTCGACATTATGACTATAAACCGTTCCACACCTGGGCAAGTTGACACAAGAGGAGTCCAAAAACACATAATGGGGTCAAAACCAGTTCAAAGCACAAGGTCCAAGCAAAGGGATAATCCGTTTAAGCAATTTGTTGAGGAGGTGCAGGGTCCAATATCTTTGGAAGCAAGCAAGGTAACAGATGACGCCAAGAAGAAGTAGAGTATCCAAAAATAGTCCATGGTCGTAGAGCCAATGAATCCTTGATGAAAACAATAACACCAAACAGTCGTTCCGAAAAGCAGCTGAGAAGCGTTGCCACCGTGGTTTCCGGCGCTTTTAACTGTTAGTTGTAGTCACATGATGCAAAAACGCGGCAGCGTGGGAAAATCACGTGATGGCAGAGGATGAACGTGATTGGCAGCAGTTCACCTCACGTGACGCGTGAATCGCTGTGTTCCTCGGCGGTGCTGCAAAGCATTCGAGAGTTTCCACGGGAGTTGCCAGGACAATGAAGGTCGGAAAACACCTGGAAAACCAGTCATCTTTCTCCAGTGTCGAGCAGAAGGTCGTGTTCTTGTGCCCCGATGTGATGTGCCAGGTAAATGCGGGCTGATCGTGGGTTGCCTAATAGTGGGCACACTGGGAGACGTGACAGTCACATGTCGTGGTTCACGTAGCCATGTTTCTTGCAAACAAACTGCAAAAACATCCTCCATTGATACCGCAAAATTGTTATAAAAATGTACAAACCCTTGTTTGTTCCATGACAACACGATTTGTACTGGATTTGATCGCTTCAATCATTGTTATTGACATTTGACATTCGTTGATTGATTCCCAATTCTGGTTCTCGACACTACTATTTGATTGATGCGCTCATTTCGAATTACATGTAAATATGACAACGATTTCCTCAGTGTAGCTCGTCGATGTTCAGTTATTTCCTCATCATCACTTTCTCGTCGTCCTGATTTTTCATTTTGCGTTATTTGATTGGGTTCCAATGTTATATCGAATCCAAAAACAAGTAGCTCCTCAATAGCTTGCAGTAGCATATTTTTCAATGCAGAAGAGCTGATGTGCAGTAGTGCCCGATCAGACGTTTTTTTCTGTTGAGTATTCAACAATTTTTATGTCATCAGAGGATATTGTTCACAACAGTGGAATACAAGCAAATAATTTCATTAAATTAGCTCTATTTAGGTTAACCTCATTATCATCAGTCTGGATGTTTTGAAGACGTAATTTCCAAAGACAAGTGTTCTTTCTTGGGCTTTTACTGAGATGTACCCTAGATAGATGATGTCCTCCTTGTTTGCTCTGGTTCATTGTTAATTTTGGATTTAACTTGGAAGTTAGAGTCGACGTTTGCGACCGCAAGAGTTTGCCATTTTCTATTTTAGAGGCATCTCTGATTTGGTTTTTAGTCAAAAGTGCCTTGTTTCTAATTGCCGTCAATTTTTTCACGTTTGGGCGCACATTCTTTTGTTTGTTATTTTTCATTCCTTATGCTGGGACATTTTTGATGTCTTTAAAGGGTCTTGTAGAATTCCCAATCATCGAGATGGTTTTGGCCGGGTCATTAAAGATGTCAAACGAACCATGTAAGTTAGTTGTTGACGCTACTATTTCATCAGCCTCAGATTGCTTATTAGGAGCGGTTGACTTATTTACATGAACTGGAATCTGTTCCGAGCCAGCTTTGCATTGAATGGGGTGGACTGATCCACTGTGCATTCAGGCAGACATCGGATGTTGGCTTCCAAATTCCCAGTTTTGCTTAATTGAGGTTCAACTATTTGGCTTTCCTTTTCATTCAATAAAACATCCGATGCCAGAGCTCGATTTTGAGAGATGAGGCCAGAGAAAACATTTCGGAGTGAGCCTTGGTATATCTCTGTCTTATTTGGAGAGGGCTTCCTGAGCACCTTCAGCATCTTAATTTGACTTTATAGGGTTGGAGCTCTTGGAGCACCTTCCTTCCTTATGATGGTTTCATGTCGATGCTTTTCCTTCTTTTCATCTTCTCCGACATTTTTGCGCATCCATCTCACGGCCTCTAGCAGACTGATGATTATGGTGTCATTTTGGCAGTGATGCCGCATGGCCAAATCGCTTAGGCGTTCTTGCCATCGAACAGAGAGATCCCCTTCCTTTTCCATTTGGATTTGCAAGAACCCTGGGAAAAGTTCCAGTTTTTCCATTTTTTTTGCGAGATTTATCAGCTTAGCCCCTTGATCACTAATTGCCCCATTCAACGATTCGTATAATTTAGTGAATGGGAGCAGCACAATTGAGGAGGCTGCTAGAACATTATTGTGTATCCGAGTTAAAGTTTCAACAGAAATACTCAATTGAGGCACATTTGGGGCAGATGACTCATTTCCATTCGATGAAGCATGCAAGCTTTCTAGATTGTACTGCGAGTCTGATAAAGAAAGATTTTGTGGTTTGTTATTTACTTGATCCTCCACAAAAATACTTTTAATTTTTGAACACGGAGTACTTGCGTTCGTTGACGGAATTTCTGGCTCCTTAAAAAATGTTGAGGGCTTTAATTTTGGCTTTAACTCAACTATTCGCTTTAAGCGGCGCGCTCTTGCAATTGAGCTCAAATCCACAGTATCCATTTTTGGAACTGAACAAGGTGATTTATGGATTACAGCCAAAGCCTTTGCCTTGTCGAAAACCATGCCTGTGGTTACCATAGGACACTTTCCTATCACTTCAGGGGCATGGCATGCATATGCACTATGATTGCCGTTTTCCTTTGAGTGGTTGTTATTTGCCAACTCGCCACTCTCGCCAATTGGCTTCACCGCAACCTTTTTTACTGTCCTGTCCATGTTGTTACTATTGCTTGTGTCCAGGGCGCGTGGTCGCATATAATGTTTTCCTGTATTAGTCTCAATCATAATTAATGACATTTCCTTATTGAATGCGCAATCTTTTACTGTTGTGCCCTGTAAGTTTGCGTGCCTTGTGCCCGGCTCAGGTAGGGTTGCAAGGAATGCAGGAAGAGACATTGAAATCGGTGTGAGGCTGGCGTCATTTACAGGACTTATTTGATTCCCACATCCATTTCCGTTTGATGGCATTTTTTGGAGAACATATACAATTGACTCCACAGCGTTATTTATTGGCTGAGAGTCTACATTTGATATACAGATCGGTAACTGGAGAATAAAACACATCGGAAATGTCCCCACTGTCGATGATCTCTGCCGTCCTTACATGTGATTGAGACAAATAGGTTTCTGAGCTCACTAGGGCCGGCATTGCATCCAAGTCGTGCAAAGATAACAAAGTATGCACTTTATCGTTCGCGGTTTCAACCGGTGCTTTTAAATTTTCATTGGCTTCACTTAGAGATTGCTGAATGGACACGGTGGGCGGGGTAAGCAGGGTAGGCTGCTCAACATCAAATCCTGTTTTTCCCAATATACCGTTTTGCACACCAGAGCAGCCGTAACCTTGCTGAGTTTGTTGAAATGAGTGAATAACAGCAATTTCAGTTTCAGTTTCAAGCGTCAAATCGCCAGGGTGACACGGTACTTAGACAATAACGATGACGGTAAGGGTAAGGGCAGAGGTCAACTTACACACTTGCTTACCTTCTCGCACCCGCCTGAGGTGGCTTTCATTGCAGTCCACGGATTCAGCATGCGTCAATGCTGCAGCGTTATCCATCTGTTCTGAGGACCGTCGGCAGTTAATGTAATTTGCCCAACAGGGAAAGCGAGGAGGCGAGATGTGGCAGACTGGGACTCTGTGCCTGGATTCCGTGCCATGCTCCGCGCATAGGAGGGGTTTTTGAATGCACGATTAATGAAGATAGAAACAGGACTCTCGTGCAGCTCCTCTCACCACGAGTAACAGCAAGAGACTGGGGCAGACTGGGACTCTGTGCCTGGACTCCGTGTAATAATGCATTGTAAATCTACTTTATTTGCCAGTTGAGTTTGCAACATGTATCACCACAAAGTTTAAACTATACTAATCAAAAAAATAATGATGTTCTCCCTCCAACCAAACTTTCATTTTTCCTACAACCACTGAGAAATGCAGTTTCCGTATAATAGTTTCAACAATATTACAAGAACCCACAAAGACAGTAGGATCAGAAAGAAGGAAAGGAACAGGAAAGTAATGGAATCAGCTATATGAACTTCTTCAGACCAGTCATCAAAAGATCATAGTGGATGTACAATTCCACTCCTAAGAAGATCCTTGACTACCTTAATAAACAGACACATTTTAAAGCACCAACTGGAATGTCCAGGATAAACCATACAGTCAACTTAGTGCAAATACTAAAGAAGAAAAAAGAGAAGGTTCTAAATTAACAAACTCTTGATCACCCAATCACAATTATAAGCTGTTTCACTCGACACCCTTGTTTCATAAGGCAATCAACAAAAGATAACACTATCACACAGTACTCCTGAATGAGGACATTGACCGCTGGAAGAACTAATTTAGCCCTTCTTTAACCGTGAAAGCCTAATTCAAGAGTGTTGAAAAGCAAAGGAAAACTTCAACGATTCTACCACCACTGAGTCGACACCCACACCTTCCAGAATATGGCCTAATAGATGTCTTCAGATGAATGCATGATAAATTGCCAAACACTCTTCTAATATAGCTGATGCCCTCTCTGAGGATCAAACTGTTCATCTGTTCATCACAGAAACATGCCTTTCTGATGTTCAATCAGCAGTAATCCATGAAAGCACAGTCTTTGTATCAATTTAGTGTGTTACTTTCTTCAAAACAAATAAAACTGTCTCTTGTCGTGAACATTTCCATTCCTCCAAGATTTCTTGTAAATAAACAAAAAAGCATGTCCTGTATCGAGGTGTTGGGTTTTCCTCAAAGTCCTGTGATCCTCATTCAGGTTTTTTCTTTTACTAAAGTTGTTCAGCATCCTCAGACATGGTTCACCCCATTCACACACTCCATCCACACAGACATGCATCAGCTGCTGCACAAATGCAGGCGTACCCACTTGCATGAGGACCTGTAACTCTCTCGTTTTTGCCCTGAACTCTCTCAAGTCGACTCCTGATAGAGAAAACAGGGAATTCTGCTTAAGCCTCATTGACTCTCACTCCAGCCATGCTCGCTGCTACAAGGCACACTAAACTCACTCGTCCTAGGTATATGGGCCTCATTATGAGTCCGGCAGTAGCCATGCCGGAAAAACTGGCAGGCTGCCGCCGGACCCGTAATACCATTCCGCCTCCGTGATTGCCGGAATCACAGGGCATTACAACCCAGGCGACCCGGTAATTCTGGAGGCGGAATTCTGCAAATCCCCATTCCCATGGAGTCCAACAGGACTCCATAGGGATGCGGACCATGGAAACACTGGTTCCGTCTATGACAGAGCCAGTGTTTCCATGTCCGCCTGCAGGCGGGTGGTGTTATTTCCGCCAGGTCAGACCAGGCTTGAGTGACACCTCCCGCCTGCAGGACTCGGAATCAGCAGGTCCGGAAACAATGGTGGCAGTTGATTCACTGTCACCGTTGTTTCCGGACCGGCTGACTTGTAATGAGGCCCTATGACTATCCACTCTACTCTTACAGCCAATGACCTAGCCGAATACTTCGCTGCAGAATTTCCAAAATACGAGACTCTCCTGACCTTCCTCACACTCCCTCTTACATTTTACATTCTGACTACTCTACCATCTTCCTCACCTCTTTCTCCCACTTTGGTCACACTTATACTGATCAAGTGCTATATCTACTGATGAAGGCTAAATCCTCTTGTGCCCCATCAGATTGTCTAGCTCCTCAGCTAGTCAAGCCTATTGCCCCTTGCGTGGCCTCTCACCTTACTGAACTCTTCAGCCAGAACCTACTGGCTAATTGTTTGCCCTGTGTCTCTAAATTCCACATGAAAGTGCTTAAAAGGGTTGTGTTCTACCATCTTACCAATTTTGTAGACAGCCAAAACCTTCGAGACCCCCACAAGCAGGTGTCCACTCCTGTCACTCCATGAAAACTGCTCTCATGAAGGTATCCAACATCATTACCTTTGCTAAGCACACCAACCTATTGTTTATTATGAAACCTGTTTGCTGCTTTGACACTGTCGATCACCCTGATCTCCCTAATACTCTCTTTCTTCTTGGTAGTTGTGATCGAGCCCTGGCCTGGATTGTATCCTACCTTACAACTCACCAATTCTCTGTCTCCTGGAGCAGCAACAATTCTCAACTCACTCCTCTAACTTATGGTGTTCAACAAGGCTCTGTCTTGGGTCAGCTCTTCTTTGCACTCTGGACCTCTGCTCTTGGGGCACTAATCTCCTCCTTTGGGTTTGCGTACCAACTCTTTGTGAATGAGACCCAAATCTTCTTCTCTTTTCCTAAACTCTGCTCTGATCTATCAACATTTCCAATTATCTCTCTGCATTAAATATTAGTTGAATTTGCATTCTCTGATGTTAATTTTTACCAAAACAGAGATGCTCTTATTCCCTGCTAAAAGCTCTCTCTCATCTCTTCCTCTACCCATCCCGTTCCCACCTGACACGCTCACCTACTGTTCATTAGTTAGAAAGCTCTGCGTCACCTTTGACCATTCTCACACTTTCTCTATTTTCATCTCCAAAACAGGAAAAACAGCTTGCTTCAAGCTCATAAATATTATGAAAGTCAAGCGCCTCCTTCCTTTCAACACCACCAAGCATGTCTCCTCTACACTGGACTACTGTGCCAGCATCCTCCTTGGTCTCCTCAACTATGCTTTCTGTACTCTCGACAAACTGTTTAACTTTTCTACCAGGACTCTCTTTAAACTCCCTCACTTCAAATCTACTCTCTCATACCATCACCAGGCTGGATGGCTGACGATTCACAACAGGGCCAGATGTACATGTCTTCTCCTGGTACACAAATATATCCATGCCTTGCCTCTGAGTTACCCTCTTAACCTACCTATCATCTGCTTGCTAGCTAACATTCTCCTGGTTCAGAAATCTACCATTGTTAAGGCACCACTGTATCTATCCTCCTCTATCCAACTCTACAAGACTTCTCGTAATCTCTTCTGTGCCTCCTCAACTACCTGTGTGACTCCTTGCCATCCCTGGGCTTCCTCTCACTTTTACTTCTTTTCTCTTCTTGCTATGCTTGCAATGCTCTTCCCTGCACATCCCAGAAACAGTCCACATGGATGTGTTCAAAACCAAATTAAAAGCCTACCTCCTTACCACTGAGTTCCCTTCTTGACCTACCTCTCATCTGCCTGCTAGCTAACATTGTTCACTCACCTCTAACCTGCCTTTGTCCCTCACTTCCTCTGCCTCCACTCTAGCACTTCACCCATCTTGGTCACATCCTGAGCACAGATGGCCATACTGCCTACCTGCACTTAAAAATGTCCAATATTAATGGTCGTTAATCTAGGTGTGTCTACTTATGCATTGTCCACTGTGACTGTTTTACTCCCTTCAACAACCTGGTCAGAATACCTTTCAAACTTATCCCATTGTAAGAAGCTCACTGCTTCCCATCAAATCTGATTTCTTATCTATTGTACATTCTTTTGTGATCAAAATAACATGGTTTCTCCTGTATATAAATAAATAAACTTCTTTTAGAAAGGGTGACTGCCCACCCTGTCCTTACAGAGTTTTTTACCTTCTGTTGCTTTCTCAGCCTTAATTCAAAGTGTTTATATCTTTTTCTCAATCCTCCTTTCATAGGGTCGTTGCACTGTCGGGTTTCTCAGGCCCCCATAACCTTGATTTCTTTCTGAGCCCTTATTCACAATATTCATGCTTTTCTCAATCCCCCTTTAATAGGATATTTGCACCGTCAGGTTTCTCAGGCTCCCGCAACGTTGATAGTTTTCTGTTAGGTAAGTATTAGTGCAGTCCAACTGGTCTGGGACTACACAAGATGTATGTCTTGGTATTGAGTAGCTCACCTTTTAATATAGACCTGTACTACACACGTTGGTAGTGTGACTGAGCAGCCAGGCTCATTTTAAGAGGGATAATGTGGAGCTGTACAACACAATCTGTCAAAACGTGTATCCAATTAAACACTTACACACTTAAAGTTATAGAATAGATTATTTATTCATTTATACACAGATATATTTAAAGCAGTCTTTAAAAAGCAGTAATTAGCTTTAACATTAATCCCAAATTAGGATTCAATAAAAAAGTGAACAACAAAGCAGGTGAGTAATTCATTCATATGTTACACATGTTCCAGCACCCAGAGGTGACGTCATTTTAGGCATTTATAAAGTATAACCATTGCAATATTTAATTTTTCAGGAAGGAGAGGTCAGAGTTAGATCAGATCAGACTGATAGCTTTTAAGAACAGTTATATTCTCCCAAAGGGAAGCAGGAAGTCTATTATCCAAGCATTAAAGTGTCCATCATGTAAAATCTGTAAGGGGACAAGCACTGCCAAAGCCAATTTGGTTCCCTAGGAGGCCTTTAGGGAGCCAGAAAAGCCAAAGTCAATGAACAAAGTCAAAGTTCTGATGCTCTTCTTCTTAGAAAATGTTCTTAGATAGTCAGTGTTCAAAAAAGAAATCACAGCAAATCAAGAGGAGTCACCTTTAGAACGCACAAGCTGTAAACCCAATGCAGGTAAGTTGGGTTCAACTTAGTGTAGGGTTAAGTCGCACTCCCAAAGAAAGGAAGCATCCCAAATGCAATAGGATAAAATACCCCAAGCCCCAAAGTACCTTTGAAATGAAGAAAGTGTTCCAGCTGGTTGCCTTCACAATGCAATGCTGGAGACCTGTGTTCCTGGTCCTTGGTTGTGTTGAAGAAAGGGTGGATGTCTGGTGGGCTCCTGCAGCAGCACTCAAGAGAGGGACTCAACAGCAAAGGATTTCCATTGATTCAGCGGCTCTTTGTGGTTTGTCTGCCTTTTCCTCAGCGACAAAGAAGAGGAGACTCTGATTTCTTTCTTTGGTACGGTCCTCTGGATGTCCATAAAGATTTGGCCAGATTCAGACTTTGGAAGACAATGCGCTCACAAGTGGTCGAGGTACCCAGGTATTGGGCTTCTGCATCCTTGGAAATTCACATCAAGTCGAGGGGTGTGCCAAAATATAGTTTTTCTTGAAGCTAGTTGGACCCACCAGCCTAAGGGAAGAGGTCATCCTTTACAGGTCTTTGCTGTTGATTCGAAATATGGGGTCAGCACAGCTGCAGTCCTTCACCGGCCACTTTGCGGTCCAGGAGGGTGCTTCTGGTATCTTCTCTCTTCTTCTGCTTCAGATGTTGTCCTCCAGTGGTCAATTCTGCCCTTAGTACCAAAAACCTAATTTTCATTCAAGTTCCCATTCATTCACAGCCCTAGGCTGTCAATCACACTCTAGGGCAGCTAGACGGCCAATTGGAACTGGTTTTACTCAGGAACACCTAGAGACAAAGGACAGGGATGTTTCGGGACCCTCCCTCACTTCCTGCCTTTCCAGACACACTGGAGCATGGGTGGGCTTTAGGGCTAAAGTCTGCCAAAGGCAAACTACACAAAAGACTCACACCTGATGCAAACAACAGAGTAAAAGCCCAGAAGAAACTAACAGGAAACAGTGATACAAGAAGATAGGGATCATTTTGAAAACATGGTCACCCTTGAGTGCAGCCCTGCAGCTGAGGTATCATCCTGCAGATACATGTCACTTGGTAGAAAAAAAGAAACCACTGTCACCAGCCATTCAAGTGAGTTAGTGTAACAAAATGTTACATGAGGAATGGGTTAAATGAATCACTATGTAACCCCCCAGCACTCCACATATGGTGGTGTGTGCTGGACTCATGAAGTAAAGGTAAATAAAACAGGGGTCATGTTACCATTCTTGGGAACAGTAGGTCACCCAAGAAAATGTAGTTAAACATTAAGTGAAGTCCAAGGGACTTCTCTGTGGCACTGCACAAAAGGTGCTGTGTGTCACAATGTAAAAGCAAATGCCTATGGAGTTTACCAGACTCCATGAAACAGTAAGGAACATAGAACATCATAGTAACAAAAACACATGAGCGAGTGAGAAAAAGGAGTCACTCACTCAGGTGTTAACATTAAAAAGACATGAGTCCAGCAAAAGATCTGGGGGTCTCTAAGGTTAAAGGGAATTGGCACAGAAATTACAAATCTCCCTAACACAAGACCAGTTGTTATTCACAATGTTCATATTTATATCAATTTCCCTTTTATGGGATGCATGCACACTGAGGTTTCTCAGTTTACTGTAACCTGAATAGCTTTCACAACTGGTAATCACAATGTTCATATTTTTATCAATCCCTTTCCATAGGCTGTTTGCACATTCAGGTTTCTCAGACTCCATAACCTGGATAGCTTTCATAGCAAATAATCACAATGTTTGTATTTTTATCGGTCCCCCTCTCATTGTGTATTTGCACACTTGGGATACTCAGGCTCCCATGTCCTTCAAAGCTTCCACAGCCACAACTCACAATATTTGTAATTTGTAACAGTATGCTCTCCATCTAGTTTATCAGGGGCTCCTGTAAGTTGTAAGCTTTTGCCATGGCTACTTGTTTCTCGAGTTATGGTCTGACATGTGTGGAGCTCAGGACTCCTGCTCCCTCATTCAATCTGGTCTTGGTGTCTGTTACTGGCCTACTGGCTCACCACCACTCATCCATGGTCACCCCACCATATGAGATGTGGGGCTTCCTGTCTCTTCTCCCTCTTTGCCCAATCTAAGGTATTTAGCTCACAGCTTGCTCACCCCCTTGCTGCCATTGGCTCCATGACCCAGCATGGCTCTGCCCCTCCAGGACATCAATAAAGCTGAGTTTGCCTAAAACAGAACGGTCTCCTTCATCGCTGATCATGGAATTCTGGCTCTATTCAGCAGTGTTGCAGGAGATATTAAAGTCTGTTCCACATCCATATATGCAGACAAGGTGGTTTGGACTGGGAATTTCATTCTGGAGTCCTTGTCCCCAAGTGGGGAGTCACTCCCAGTGAGGTCTCACTTTCCCAGACCCCTATGGGGGGTCTTGCATAGCGGGATCACCTTCCTAACCTCAAAGTAGGTGGTTCACCTCTGGGGAAAAGGGTTCAATTGTCCATATTTATCTCTCACCCCAGATTGCAATTCGCTCATACCCATCTGCTCAATCACTCATTACACTTCTCTAAGCTTCCTCCTCCAGACAATCTTTGCAGACAAACTCACAGATGCAGTCACCAGCCTATTTGTGAATGGTGAGCATCTGACAATGCTCTGTGATCTCAATGTGTGGCTCGAGAAAGATGGCAATCTCTTCACAAACCCTCACAGCCAATATCACTGTAGTACATGTCAAACAATTGCTGATGGGTGCTACTTACATAGGCAGGCACATGTATGATGGCATTTTCTGTAACAACAGCATTGTCACAGTCTGCTGCCTAGTCCACCTCCTATGGAGAGCTGACATATCCATTCCAATCACAATCTTCTCTAAATCTTTTCATTATAAGGCAACGTCATTAGGTCTAGTAACCTTGTTCAGACCCTGGAAAGCACAAACCAACACCCTATTCAAATACAGGCATTACACATATTACCACCACATTGGACTCCCTAACAAAACACCCAGAATGTAGAACTCTTCAACATTCATAACTGAATCAACTAGACCATAGACACTTTCACTCCTCAGAAACCGTCAAGAACTTACATAAGAAGAATCTTGCAAAATGGTTCAAAGTAAAACTGCACCACATGAGAACTGGAATTTGAAGACATTCTGGAGGAAACTCAACTTACAAAGAGATTTGCCTGCCATCAAAAGCTACCTATCTGATGGGCTGAAATCATTAAAGCCAAGAAATCATATTACTCTAGATATATTGAATGAGCACAACACAGAAAACAGGAACTGTTCAAGACAATCAGCAAATTTTAAAACATGGCAGCTTGTAACATAATCTCTATCCAAGCCCAAGAACTATGAGAACAAATCACAATGTATTTCTTAAAAAAGATACTACTCGTGAAAGAATTCCTGAACCACAACCTCCCTAACGCCCCAAGAAGCCATCCAACCTGGAATCACCTTTTCCATCACTAACCTTCTTCCATCTATTATTCCTGCAGGTCTTTTTCACTACCACCGACTTGTACAACCCTCCGGCTCATCAAAAGATGCCTGCCCTCAACCTATTCATAATAATCATGATTAATCTGAACCTACTGACTGCATTTATACCTTTCCGCATTAACTCAATCACTACTTGTAATGCCCCTCTTCTATGAAAACAGCCTATTTATGGCCTCTCTTCAGACAGGAGACAGTGGACCAAAACAACCTTGTAAACTATAACAGAATCTCAAAAACTGCTTTCATTGTGAAAATATAAGAAGTATTGATATATGACCAATGCTGAGATTTAATTAAAACACGTGACCAAATCCACAAGATACAGCATTATTTCAGACCCACGAGGGGCACAGAAACAACCGTGTGCTTTATATGGGACCCACTAAAAACAAAACAGTTGCACATTCTAAAAGCGCCCTCATCCTTCTGGACAGCTCAGCAGCTTTTGTTACAATTTTCCACCAGTTTCTTCTAAAAAGACTCAGAGGTATTGGAATTAAAGGAACAGTACTATGCTGGATTGCATACTTCTTCACCAACAGAAGCAAAACCACAACTGTGGCCCACTATAGATGCCATCAAAATCGACTGAACTGTGGTGTAATATGTGGTTCTGCACTGTCATCCTCCTGATCACCATCTACATGACACCTATACAGGAAGATCAGCCTACCAGGCCTCATTTGCAACAGTTTGGTAGATGACACTCAAGCTATCTACAAACTGGTAAATAACAGTTCACTAACTCACCAAGACTACAAAAGGTATCTCGCACACGTAGTGGTATGGATGAAGACCAAGTGCCGGTCACTTTGCAATGGAGGCAGGGGGCACATCCATTGTAACACCAGTCTCTGTCTGGCCACAGGGAGGTCCATTCGGATGAATCTTTCAGACCAAGATCAATCTTTCTGCCCCACTGGTGAACACACTTGTGGATGCAAACTGCTACCTGAAGAGCGCTAGTGTCCCTGAATATAAGCCTGCTGCCTGGGTTCTGTGAGCTGGGGGATGCTCCTCTGCAGGGGTCTGTGAGGCGTGGGGTCAGCTAAGGAGATTGCCTCTGGTCACTGCGTGTCTGCTAAGGTTCATCCCACCAGAGGCACCTTCCTTCTTCCTCTGCTGCTGGAGCACCGTAAATACCCTGTTGGGGACTTGTGTCAGGTTGCGTACTTGATTGTTTTTCAGTGACTTAGGATGTTTTGTGAACCTCACCTGTCTGCAACTGTCTTGCTGCTAGGCTGCCTGACCCTTGAATTGAGTCCCTACTGTCATTGATGGCCCTGAAGAGTCAAGAGACAACATTTTCTGCACCTGACATGTCTGCATCTGTCTGCTGCTAGGTTGTCTGTCCTTCACCAGAGTGGAACTCTACCTACCTGAAGTCATCATTGACTTAAGAACCTAAGGCATTTGCCTACTGCAGCTGTGCATCTGTCCCATTAGAAGGAGGGGCTGACTGGCCAGAGGTGGCCCTTAATGGTCCAGAAAAGACATTGTCTGCACCTGTTTTATTGGCATCTCTATGATGCTAGGCCGTCAGGTGAGTTTGTCAGGCTCTGTTCAGTACTCCATCTCTCTCCCACTATTCATTCCATCTCTCTGCTCCCTACTTCTATCCATGGTGCTCTACATCTCACCTATTTACTCCAACTGCTACTCTATCACCTATCCTACCTCTCCCTCAAAGCCTGGAAGGAAACAGTTCAGAAATGATCTCCTGGTCTCCAACACAGGTCTGCCCATCGCCGACACCTACGCCAACGTTTCTTCCAGGCAGACTGTCACTGACATCCTCTTTGTCACCACCTCCCCGGGCCTATGGTCTACACATATGGTCTCTGTCCTCTCTCCTTGTCTCCCATTAATGGAGGCACCAGATGGGAGGTACTCTTGGAGGGCTTCTTATCCTCTAGGTGCATCATCAATGTCTATCACAATGGCACTGTCATGGCCCAGGGATCTCAGCCTAACCTTCTCTTTCTTTATAGGCATCTTCCGTCTCTCATCAGCCTTCTCCCTTCTTCTGACACTCCTCCTGTGGCACTCTGCCTGCCTCTTCTCCACCTCCAACGGGCGTATCATGTCCCTGTACCCCTCGCGGAAAGACCTTCAAAAGGTGGTAACCAGGTCCACCTAGATACCCTCAACACTTGCACTGCCATCAAACATGCTTCTGAAATCTGTCTCCTTCTTGAAGATTTTGACCTCGATGTCCTCAACCTCACTGAGATGCCAACTCTGTCACTGCTTTGAACACACTACTTCCTGGGGTTTACAAGATCCTCTCCAATACACTCTCCACCTGTGGCTTCCCTCAATGCTCTATCCTCTCGCTGTGGTTCTTCAACATTTACCCTTGCCCCATTCGCCCACTTTATCTCTTCCTTCTCTCCACACTTCCAGTGTTATAAATAAGCCACTCAGCTCTCCTTCAAGTTTCGCTCTTCTTCCTCCTCTTCCCCCTCTCTCATCCCTGACTGTCTGACTGCTATTCAGTCATGATGCCCTGCCAATGATCTCTGCCTTAATGCCAGCAAGACCAAGATCCTTTTCATTGTGACCACAGGTCCCACTTTCCCTACCTCACTCTGGCTGCCCTCTACGGGCCCACTCCCCTCACCCTCTTTCGAGGCAAAAAGCCTTGGTATCATGTTTGATTCCTCTCGCTCTTTCTGTCCTCACATCGCGGACCTTGCCAAGAAGGTCCACAATCAGCCGCACTCCCTCAAAGGAATTCTCTCTTAACTCACCTTCCCCCAGAAACTCAATGTCTCCAAAGCTCTGGTCCTCTCTAGGCTTTATGACGGTAACAGCCTCTTCCTCAATTTTCTTTCATCCTCCCTTCATCCTCTTTAACTAATCCAGAATAGGACTGAAGACTTATTTTTGGCCTCAAGTCCATGGAACACATCTCTCCAGCCTTAATCTCTCTCCAATGGCTCCGTGTTGCTGCTAGGATCAAATTCAAGACCCTCTGCATCATCCACAAGGCATTCTGGGGCATGTGATCCCGTTACATCCAATTTTCTCTCCTTAAAACCTCCCTGCTAGATCCCTTCAGTCTGCTAGCTCCAACTTTCTGCAAATCAGACGCTTCTCTAAGCAAAGAGTGGGGGGTAGATATCTCTCTCCTCCGCAGGAGCGTCCCTCTGGAATGGTCTCCCTGCCGCTCTCAGCCTTCAGCTGGATCTCCTTAAGTTCTGGAAGCTCCTCAAGACCTTCCTTTTCTCCTCGTCCTTTACTCTTCCCATCCCTTGCTAACACCTTGTTCTGCCTCAGTGACTGGCTGCCTGGTTCCCTCTGAGTACTACAGGGCACCAAGCCCCCCTTTCAATCCACCGCCTTCTCTTCATTTACCTGTATTCCCTGGCACTTGCCCTCTGGCCTCCACTCAGCACTTGAACCTTGCCTCACCTTTTTCCCTTCCCACCTTTGCACTTCGTTTTCTTTTTTGCACAGACCGGAACATCCCAATCCACCCTTCTGCACCTCTTGTTCTGCACTTGCATGATGCAAATGTCACAAGGCCTAGTAGGACTCTTATTGTGGCCCAATTAGATGGGCACATGCCAAGTACCAATATCCATATCAAGGAATCCTCAGAACAACAATGGTCTAGAGACTCACACTAGAAACACAAGTGAAAGCAATAGTTAGAATCTGTTTCTTCCAAGTTTGTATGCTACAACCCAAACTTTAGCTCTCACTGACTCAAGGGGCCATGGTCATATTATACCTTGTACTAAAATGACTGGATTGTGCAAACAGGCTTTTTCCAAGACTCTGCAAAACCTCATGGAACATTTTAAAAGAGGACAAAAGGCAATGGCCAGGCTACACCTTAGGAAGAAAAGATTTAACAACTTGTCCTGGTACTTGATATGCTACTTTGACTCCCCAACACACTTACACTGCACTTAAAGGAAACACACCCTGTGGTACTTTTCCCAACAAAACTGAGCAGAACCCAGACCCGGCCCACAGGTGACAAGTGGATATGCCCTGCTCTCACTAACAGGACAGACTTTCTGCTCCTTTTACTGAAAGGATCCTCACTCACTTTATTTACAGAACCTTGCACAGTGAGTCCAGCATCATCGGCACAAGGCCACTTTACAAGACCACTTCACCTAATTACTTGCAAATTATCTGCAATCGATATATTTTCACATGTGTCCATCAAGGGGTATAGTGTGGAGTTATTCTTCTGTTGTATATATTGCAAACCAATGCAGTATGACACTTGCATTCCATTTATATTGTAAAAGCTAGAGGAGTATAAATAAAACCAATAAAAACAATTAACATAAAATATATATGTTCACAATTCTTATTTCCTCTTCTTATTTTCAACACCCTAAAAATAGGATATATAAAATCACATGTACATAAACAGGGGATAAATGGGAATTGGGATACTAAATAAATGCCACAGGTGTGAAAGGTTACTGAACACATTAAAAGAGGGGCAGATCCAATCTGATGAGGCATTACGCCAGGTGATGAGGCCATGAACAGGTTTGAACCTTCTAGTATATTACAGGTACACTAGGCAGGATTTCAACTCCATAGCCACCACTGCTACCGAAAGTGACCGTTGTCTGAATGCTGGAAGGGTGTAGTAGAGAGAGGGGTCAAATAATTGGCTATACATGTTTATTAAAAGTGTAAAATGAAAAGAAAACCCAAACTCTCTCTAACTCTAAGAGGGGTTTATCTGCCTCAATGGAAATAACTGGTATCAGAATGTCCAAAGGGAAGTCACTGTCCAGTGTAAAAATCATAACTCTATCCCTTACACACTAAACTAACTTAACAAAAAGGAGGTGTCTTCTGGATCCAGATGGGTGTCTACCTTCCCCGGTCAAAAGGCAGTTGTTGTCAGATTCTGTTCATCTAGCTCCAGCCACTACTTGGCTGTCGGAGAAATGTCTGTCTTTCCCCAGCCTTCTTAGGCTTACAAATTTGTTGTTCAAGGTCCCACACACTGGTTGGTAGCTTTGGCTTACCCTCATAGCTACTGCATTAAAAAGCTTTGCCTGGATGCTCTCTCCAAGCAGGGTGGGTCCCTGATCCTTGGATGCAGACCTGGTTCCCTCTTACCAAGTAATGCACTGTCCACATGTTGCATTGATACTCTCTCCAAGCTGTGTGGGTCCCTGATCCTTGGATGCAGACCTGGTTCCCTCTTACTAAGTAATGCACTGTCCACATGTTGTATTGATACTCTCTCCAAGCTGTGTGGGTCCCTGACCCTTAGGTGAAACCCTGGTTCCCTCTCACCAAGTGATACACTGTACAAGTCTTGCCAGTATGCTCTTTCCAAGCTGTAGACCTAGTTCACTCTCCTGCCAAGCCTTAGTACAAGTTGACATACTATTTGATTTCCTTTCTGGTGGTGTTCTCTCTTTCTGTAGACTTGGTTCACAGTCCTGCCAAGCTTTAGTCAAACTCCATGTACTATTTGGTTGCAAGTCTCAGACTGACCTTTCCAACATTTTCATTGTCCTCCTTGAGGTGTCCGAGCCCCTGTGACCTCCTGTGTACCCCATTGAGTGGCATATGCGAGTGCTGGTTCTCTTGAGGAAGCTGGGATCACTAACGGTACCTTTCTGAACTTCTCTCCCCCTGCAGTGGCTCTGCAGGTATCTTCTGCTCAGGGTCGGCATGCTTCTTCACCTTTGCAGTTCCCCAGTCTCTGGGATGCCCAGAGTTCTGTTCTGCTTCTCGGCCGTGCGGTTCTTCCGCCTTGGACCAGCCCCGGATTCTCTAGTTCTCTGCACCGTGTCCTGGTCACCACCCATCTGCTCGTCCGGCTCGGCTTCACTCTTGCGGTTCCACCTGGGGGGGCTTGACACGCTATTAAGTCCTTTGTTGGATCTTATCTCACTTTCGTTCAATCATTGATCATTTACTCCTCATCTCAGTCCCAGGTGAGTATTGAGATTGTAACTCACTAGTCCTCTTCCTCTTCTCAGTACTAAGTGAGTTTTGAGATTGTAATTCACTAGTATTTCTCCTTGTCTCAATATTCTCTATTGGAGCTGCCTTAGCAAAATGGGTGGCTTGTGATTGTGAATAGGAAAAAGGGGATGAAGGAAAGGTGGGATAGCTTTGGAAAGGGGCACCAGGGTCATGTGTTTGGTGGGAATAACACATTCTCCCGAAATGGTCATCACTACTTTCAAAGGGAGTCTCCTCTCCCATGAGATCCACTCGCTGAGTACCAACCCTCATGGGGACTATCTGGTAGCAGCCTCACAACCCTGGCCTCATGGGAAGGGGCTCCCCCTTTGGAAGCAGCAACAACATCATGGGATTCGTCACAATGCCTATGTGCTTGAAAGGTTGCCTCTTTCACACTCTCCTCCCTCTCATAGTGCACTTATGGCTGCAATTCAGCCCATGAGGAGGCAGGTGCTTCCACAACCATTACATTTTAAGAATCCACCAAGTGGTGAAATTATAAATAGCTACTTTAAAGGCTGTGCACAACCAATATCAGAGATATCATTGGGCCAAGCCAGCATACATATCTGTAGATGATGTGGCTGATTCGGCTTGTTAAACAGTAATTATATAGTGCCTCCTTAGTATTTATATTGGCCTAAGCCTATTAGCGCTACACGGAAAACCGCGTTACGAAATTCCGATTTTTGGGTTAACTTTGCCCCATTTTAAGATTCATCTGCCATTTTGATTTTCACTCGTGTGTTCAACGTCTTAAAATGGTGGACTATGTTTTCGACTTGCAGCCAAGCCTTCTGAACTTTGAGTTCTGTTAATGTTTAGGCTGTCCGAGAGACGGCTGTTTAAACTGAGCAAAGAGATCTTGCGCTTCATATGAACAGTCATCTAAGTGTTCTCTGTGCTCACAAGCTTCATCCTTGTATAAGCATTGGGACAATGAAGAACAAACCTCAAGCGTATGTTTTAGCTGAACTACATTGTGAAGAAACGTGGAACAAGGCTTACCGCTGGATCCGAAAACATACTTTGCTATTGTGTCTTCATGGAAATACAAACCTATGTAATCCTTTGCATGATATTGTAAAATCTGTATGTGAACTAGGCACAAACTCTAGTCCACGAATTATTAACGTGAAGAGAGGCTGGAAAATCTTGTAGGAAAAGCATAAAAATGCCAGTGTTTAGATGTCCAGTACCTCACTCTCCTCACTGTGTCAGCTGGTACACACTGGGAGGTGTTGGGGCCAGATAGCTATTTCTTTTGCTTTATAAAGTGTACAGTAATAAAAGATCTGTGAATCTTTTTAGCCCGCGATTGGTGTATTTCCTTTGTGGTACTCAGCCTCAATATTTCTTTGTTCTTTCAGATGGCGCCCGAATAGGGACCCTCAAGATTGATGCCACCTCGTTGAAGAGTAGACCCGGCTATCGGACCGGGATTGGAACGTGAGAAAAAGGGGGCCCCTTTTGGATGAGACACGACACCTCAACAGTACTGCATGATCCGATCCCTGGATGGTGACCACCCTGTCCGAGACGGCATCTTGATGAGGGTTCATATATCGAGGCGGGCAGTTTTGCCGAAATCACCAACCACGAGGGTCCTTTGTTCTTTGTAATCCGCAAGTTTTGAAGTGTATAGTTTCTGGCTTTGTACATCGTGGAGTAATTCAAGAAATTGCAGGAAGTTTGTTCAATAGCCTGATTTTACCGGTGTATAAGAAAGGGGATAATGCGATTCCTTTCCATTTCATTATCGATTTGCGCACTATCAATAAGATTGTTGCTCCACAATTCCCAATTGTGCCTGATGTAACGGCGATACAAACAATGATTCCAGCTTCTGCTACTCATTTTAGTGTGGTGGATCTTAAGAATGCCTTCTTTAGAATTCCCATGCACGTGGATAGTAGATATTTGTTCGCTTTCACCCTAGGGGGATGCTCATTTACATTCACCCGTGCACCACAAGGGTCCACAGAGATATTTCTTGCAGTGACGAAATGTCAAATGACTGCCTCTATACCACAGAGAAAGAAACTAAAGGTAGGATTGATTCAAATGATACATCTCTGAATGATCCACAAGGGGAGCTGTTTTACGATGGCTCCTGCTTTAAACTTCCGGATGGTATATCCACTGCTGCTTATGCCATCACTACATTAAGCACGATCGTGGAAACCAAGAGAATTTCGCATAACTCTGTGCAGGCCGCAGAGATTATCTCACTGACTCGAGCTTGTGAACTTTCAGAAGGGCTTAGAGCAAATATATATACCAACAGTAAGTATGCCTTTGGGGTGGTTCACAACTTCGGTTGACTATGGGCAGAACAAGGACTCTTGACCTCACATGGACAAACATCCAACATGGCACCTTGATAGTTCAACTACTCTCAGCTCTTGCGCTTCCTACTCAATTAGCAATCATGAAGTGCGCCGCACAACAGAAGGTAGTAGATGATGTAGGAAGAGGAAACTATTTTTCTGACAGGATAGCTAAACAGACTACTACTGATTTATATTCAGAAAGGTATGTTACGAAGGAAACCACAAATACATGTACAGTAGATGAAGGGATTGACTCGACAAAGAATATTCAAGCTGATGCCACTCCAGAAGAACTTAAATACTGGGCTAAAGGTTTAGCAAGATTGGATGAGTAAGGGTGTTGGGTAGACAGTTCAAAAGGAAAATGGATGCTACCCGATGCATATGTCATTGCCATGGTTACAATGGCTCATGGTCCCATTCACATATGTTCTAGGAAAATCTTTAAATTACTATAATCTGTTTGGGTGAATGTCAACATCTCAAAAACTGCTCAGCGTTTTGTCCAGAATTGTATGGTTTGTTTACAGCATAATGCAGGGAAGGGTACGATGACATTGATGGGTAAATTTGGTCCCCCCTCTGTGCCTTTTCAAGTGATTTATTTCGACTTCATCAAGATGGAGCACTGTTATAACTACAAACACGTCTTGGTAGTCATTTGTGCCTTTAGCAAGTGGGTTGAAGCCTTCCCTGTGAAAGATGCTACAGCAATAACAACGGCGAAAACCATGCTTAAGGAATATTTTCCTAGGTTTGGTATGCGAGGGTCATCTGGTCGTATAATGGTCCACATTTTATCGCTGCTGTCATCTGATTACAGATTGATAAATGGTTCCATTTGGCTAGACACGCTCAGAGTGCTGGAATTGTAGAACGCCATAGTGGTATCTTGAAAAATAAACTTGCAAAGGTCTGTACTAGCAGTAATTTGAAATGGCCAGACGCCTTACCTTTAGTGCTACTGTCCATGTGGACAACCCCACAGACTAGAACTGGCCTCTCCCCATACGATATTATAATGGGGAGACCAGCAAATATTTGGAGTTTGCCTAAAACTAAGAAATTGAGAGATGTGGAGCATTTACTTCTAGCTGAATACTGTGAACAGTAACTCAAAACTTGTATTTGATTTACCAACTCAAAGGTGCGAGAAGCCCTCCCCGTTAAATACGAGGGACCAGGTCACAGAATTCGACCCGGTGTCTGGGTGCTCACAAAGTCATTTGAGAGAGCATCCAGGCTCGCACCATGCTGGAGAGGACCATTTCAGGTCCTGTTAGCCACACAGACTGCTGTACGTGTAGCCGGCCAATGACATTGGATACATGCCACACACAACAAGAGGATACCTTTCCCTTTGCCACACGATGGGGAACAAAGGAAGGAAACTGTTTGCTCTGCTTCTGGTGATCAATCGGTCTTGAACAACATCAAGGGTATTTCGTAGATTCTGCCTGAGCCCGTGGGGCCTGGGGAGACTGCTGCTTAATCTCGGAATTCTTCTTCGGATCCTTCTGCACCCTTGAACAACCTTGCCTCTGTTTCACCACTTCCATCAGGAAGCAACGACACACTGTTTGCAGATCACACAGTACCTGGAGTCTTAAGGTACGATCTGCGTCCACGGCACTAGACATACAGCATGGCATGGCTGTGCCTACAGGAAACAACTGTTGAGCTTGTCATTTGCAACTCTCTCACTGAAACATAAGTAAGTGGCCGGGACCAGCAAAAAAAAGCTATCTTCAATCAAGGAAGATCACGTGGTCAGGAAACGACCAGCAAACAAACTTACAGAGTCTTTCGCAGAAACTTTCTGAGAAAGAGCTTTGAGGAACAATGCCTGTCACTATCTCCACTCGTACGGAGCAATCAATCGATTGTGTGGCTAACAAAGACATTGGACAGAAAAATACATGGTCCGTGAGAACATACTGTTTTCTTGTAATTATGTTAACTGGTCTAACAGTAGTAATTGCTCTTGGGTTTTGGTACATTGAGGGGGTGCTGCCTCTATGTCTTCTCCTTTTGTGCATCTGCACATGCTATCTCGTAGGGATTCCCAACACAGAGAGTTATCACAACAATACGCTTTTGTTAATCATGAATGCGACCCATGCGATTTTGAATAGAACTAATTGCTGGATCTGTTCGCATTTGCCACAACATGGGGAAAAAGGGTTGGGCTGGTATATTCATCCTTTGCCTCTAACTACTGCATGCTATGCCTCTCTAAGGGCATTATTCTTTGGTTTTTGGAATGACAGCATCTCAGGGAACTGTGATGGGACTAATTTAAATGAATTTGAAAGGCGAGTCCTGACACCTCTGGGATGCTCCCTTTTCGCAAATAGGAGCAAGCTTAATGTTGCTTCTATTAGGCCTTCCAATAGACTTTCTAGACCTTTCCAATCGCTAATTTATTTCAAGATGGCTCCCGTAGGCAACCGGGATGCTAAGCCTCCTTTGCACACTATCAATTGCAGCCCCAACTGTTTCCTTCTGCATACAAAGGAATAGTTCTCAGTCAATGGGTACTTTTGAGGGTTGTACCAATATTGCAAATTTGACTAGTAAGGACAGACCCTTGGTGATCCTGTTTATTTTGTTTGTGGCAATGAAGCTTATCCTTGGCTACTAGGGATTGGCAGGGTACTTGTTATTTGGGTATCCTGCTAACAGGGATATATGTAGCTAACACCTCTGAGGTCTCTAGAGCTCGTCCAAAGCGGGACGAGAACGGTGATACTCCTTCACAAGTCGTGGGTGATGTAGGGAAATCCTTTGTGCCATTTTGGGGACAGATCATGAATTCTGAGGATATTAGGAGATTAGCAAGAGTATTGGAGAGAACCATCAACCAGACCACCAATATACTCTACAACATGACGTTAGAACAGAAAGCAATTAGATTAGTGGCTCTACAGTACTGCATGGTGTTAGACGTCATCCTGGCTGAGAGTGGTGGAGTATGTAAATTGGTGGGATCTGCTTGTTACGTTTTCGCACGTGACTCCTCCCCTACCATATTCAAGGCATTACAAAATCTGCACATCCTAAGTACAAAGGTATATGTTCCCAAGGGAAACTGGGATCTTAGTGCTTGGTTCTGGGATTTTTTTACGGTCTTGGGGATGGAAACTCTTTTCCGTCTTAATGGTAATCCTTAGTATTCTGTTGTTCTGTTGTTGTTGCATACAATGTCTTCCTGTCATATGTTCGATGTTAGGAAGATGTTGTGCGCAAACTGTAGGAACATTAGGACCGAAAATACACACACCTGAGAAGATGACTAATGTTTTTGTAATTAAGGATATAACTGTTAAGGATTTGATGGCACTTGATATATCTGGTGACATCTGGTGATGATGTACGGACATTGAAACGTGGAGTTACGATTAAAGCAAATATTTTTAGTGAGGCTCTTGGCTTAGGCCAAAAGGAGGGTTTGTTACATGGTTATTATATAGTGCCTCCTTAGTATTTACATTGGCCTAAGCCTGTTAGCGATACACGGAAAACCGCGTTGCACAATTCCGATTTTTGGGTTAACTTTGCCGCCATTTTAAGATTTGTCTGCCATTTTGATTTTCACTCGTGTGTTCTACGTTTTAAAATGGTGGACTATGTTTTCCACTTGCAGCCAAGCCTTCCGACCTTTGAGTTCTGTTAATGTTTAGGCTGTCCGAGAGCCGACTGTTTAAACTGAGCAAAGAGACCTTGCGCTTCATATGAACTGTCATCTAAGTGTTGTCTGCGCTCACAAGCATCATGATTTTCTAAACATTGGGACAATGAAGAACAAACAAGCGTATGTTTCAGCTGAAATACATTGTGAAGAAACGTGAAATAAGGCTTACCGCTGGATCCCAGAACATACATTGCTATTGTGTCTTCATGTAAATACAAACCTATGTAATCCTTCACATGATATTGTAAAATCTGTATGTGAACTAGGCACAAACTCTAGACCACAAATTATTAACGTGAAGAGAGGCTGGACAATCTTGTAGGAAAAGTATAAAAATGCCAGTGTTTAGATGTCCAGTACCTCACTCTCCTCACTCTGTCAGCTGGTACACACTGCGAGGTGTTGAGGCCAGATAACTATCTGTTTTGCTTTGTAAACTGTACAGTAATAAAAGATCTGTGAATCTTTTTAACCTGTGATTGCTGTATTTCCGTTGTGGTACTCAGCCTCGATATTTCTTTGTTCTTTCAAGCTGATTAAAAAAAGCAATACATACAAAACTCACTCATGGATACTGTATTGGAAAAGTTTGTCAGCAGTTGATTTATAGTGGTTATCACATTCAAATTCTGATCACAAATACCTGTGCAAACTCGCAGAATCCCCATTCACCCAAAGTTCCAAACATGTCGGACACAATGCCCAGATATGGTCTTGCCCCGCTCTTGAAATGCAGGCAGACAATTAATAAGCATATATGTGCTTAAAGCACACTTAAACTGCCATTGAAGTAATGTTTGGTCAGAAGATCTATATTGTGGATATTAACATGGATATCTGGAAGAAGTATCCCCAGTACAGCTCTGCTCAACAAAATGTATAGATGGGCGTATGTTGGTAATGCATTGCAGACGAGTAGTCTGCTAATCACCCACTTACATAAAGTGCCTTGACAAAAGCAGTGTACACAATGTGCCTTGCTGCATCAGTCTCTGATATGCCACCTGCCCTTCTGAGGCACAGAGGAGATTCAGAGGTCACACGCAACCTGTTTGACAGCAGCTGTGACACAACGTCACGGCATACAGAAATTGCATTAAACTCCTGTACCTCTGATCCAAACACATGATAATTGTGGGCATAACATTCTGGTGAAAAAGTTCTAACGGATTGTAATGGTGACTGATACTTATTAATGCCACTTCAAATTGTTATCATACTCATTTCAACTTTTCTGTGAGCTCAGGACAGCTATGCAAATGCAATGTGGAATATGGCCAGACTTCCTGTCTTGGCTTCAGCAAGCAAGACAATAGGTAGGAAAGTTGCTTATTTTGATCCTCGTGTAGGTGTGCAAACACTCTCCTCCAGCCCAGGAAACTCTCAATAGGAGAGATCCTGGGAATAATCCTTTAACCTCTCAAGTGCAAAGGGCAAGCATGTTTGTCCTGAATTCCCATAACAAATCACTTTATGCTCCACCCACTCACACAATTAAGTAAGGCACCCCCATAACAAAAGTCAGCCTTGCACCAGGGTATTGCATACCTGAAGGCCTATGAAGTTACAGGTTTGGAAAGGGGGTAGGGTTGGCATAGCCAGAAAAAAACAGAGAAGTGTTTCAGCATCTTTCCTTTCTGTAGGGCAATCTCTTCTTCCTCACCCCCTTCCTCACTCCTCCCTTTCCTGCAGTGCAAAGAACTCTGGGTATGATTCAAGAAGGCAAGGGTCACTTTTTACAGTGACATTGATTGGGCCCCTTACTGCAGCTGTCTTGTTATTTTCTAATCCACAGTGGCCTTTTACCTTTATGAGGAAGGGATCTCCCACTCCTTTCTTGATTCATCTTGGAATTCTAAGAACTGACTGTTGGAAGCTCACTCCTTCCAAAGGTTATTTTGCTAGAGAGGAAGACAGATATTTCACAGCAGATGCTAGCTATGTCACCTAACCAATCCCAGAGAACATTGGTGTGACTGTTGTTGGGCTACAACCAGCAATCCCAGCAGTTACACAGCTGCCCAGGGTTATCATTGGTGGCGAAGGATTCCTGCTATCCTCCCTTGACTGGAAGTGAAGGGGAAAGGGAATCATTGAATCCCAAAACCCCTGCATTTGGACCCAGAGAAGTCAAAGCAGCTATATATTCCACAGCTTCAAACCATCCTCAAGCCCGAGTCAACATAGTTTGAAGTGTTTGAACAATAATGAACCTGTGGTGCTGCTTTTGGCACTCTTTGCAAACCTCAAACTGCTGTTCTTCTGCATCAACCCACTTTGCTGCTGAATCACACCAGTACAGGCCATCATTGCTCCATCTTACATATTATGTTCTCCTTTGCGGAAGTCTTCGAACAGCCATGACTCCAGAGAGCACCTAGAACCGCCAGGATGGTTGTATCGAACCAAAATGGACCTCAACTTGAACCACTGCCTGTCAATTCGATCCAGCAGTAACCATCATCTCAACCCTGCTCGACTGTCAAACCTAACATGGTGGACTCTGCGAACGGCTCCATATTAATGTAATATCTAGCCACACTGAGCTTCACAATGAACCACATTTAAGGCTGAGTGACTAGCTGGATTACTGTGAGTCACTGCATTTGAACTCGGTTCCAACTGCATGCACAGTGCTGAGAAACCCTGTTTTGATGTTCTTGAGCCAACAACAATAGACTAAGGTCCAGTTGAGTGGCTCAGACTCTGATCCACATTTGGGACAATAGTGACTGATAAACTGTGGCTTTTCCAACTTTTCCCCAAAGATATCTGTATAAATTGACATGATTGCAATTCTTGCTCTTCACCCCTACTACAGTACCCAGAGTGCCTTCATATCCATGTTCTCCATTTGCTGTGTTCTTTCCATAGGGGTGGCATTTTTGAAAACATTTTTTTATAGAAAGTTGCTTGCATATTCCTCTTTTTTGGATTCTTGTATTGTAGATGTTTTGGTTGCCAGTGTCATCACATTTATTCTCCTCTTTGGAATATAGTCTGTCTCAGACCACATTACCACAAAAGGCAAAGGAGGTATAACTCTTGACTTTGCCTTTTTCACCTTTATGATTTAGATATCTGTTGGTTGGTAGTAGTGTGAGGGCTGAGTAGGCGGTTTAGCCACTAACTATCCTTGTACTACTGCAGGACAGTAGTCATTTTGTCAGTCATTTTACCAGACAATCTTAAAATATCGATGTTCTGGTGATCTAAGGCATTGTGAACCGGAGCCAAAGACATTGCAGGTGTGATTACAAGTACACTTCAGAGTTTATCAGTAATCGCCCCTTGAAAGTTTGTTTGGTTACAGCAGGTAAAATAATGCCGTTTGGGTGAAAACAATAAATAATTGACAAATGCGTTGTTGCTATTTGTACAGTACACCAACATTTAAAAGATTCAAAACAATGCATGTAGAAAAAAAGACAAATAAAATAAAACGTTGCTTTGGGTCTATTGACGAAACATCTATTTGCACTCTGTAAGTGTACAGAGAAGCGGCATAGGCTTGGAAAATATAATATTATGCATTTAGGAGAGAGAATGAACACATTGTGTTCCTTTAAATGGATATGACCTTCCTGAAGATGGGATGGAGTACCCAAGGGGGCACTATTAAAATGTTTACAAATGTGCTTTATTTTCCAGTAGTGTATAAAAGATTTGCCTCATGGCTACACTGTCTGACATTTGGTTTTCTTTATTAATTCTGCTTGATGTATGTGTTTGCTGTTAGGTAGCTTCATGTTGTAAGTATACGCTCGCTAAATGTCTTCTTTAAGCGCCTCAGAACTTTTAAATATTGCCTTCATGGGCAATTTTGCTGCAAGTAACTGCATTCCTGTAATGACTCAGAATACTGCTGCACTCTGCTCAGCATCGTGAATAAATCACTCTCATGCTGGAAAGAAATGTAGCCATTTTGATTCAAGCTGTGTATAATCTGTAACTTCAAAGGCCTGACTTTTTATTTATAGCATAGCCACTGACAGTTTTTAGTATCCAAGTTCCTATTTCTATTGTTGCTCGGAATACAAATAATTTTAAAAGCAATCTAAACATGATCAGTTCTAAGTCATTTGGCCAGTATTCAAAATGTAATGTTGCAATGGGCAGTTATTAAAACTTCTAATTAAATACAATTAGACAACATAAACACTTCAACAAAAATGTGAAGAACATTCACTTTTTGTTCTCTTTGTTTCAATTATATGTTATCTCACAAATAGCAAAATACAACATTGTGAAATAAAGCTAAACACATATTAACATTTTATTTGACTCACACATAAGCAATAATTATTAACAAGCCATTGAAGGCCTTTTAGGCCAATCAATGGCCCCTTCCTTTTGTGCCTTTATTTTCATCATCACATCATTATACACACACTCGAACATCATACACATTTAAAGAACAATTCCACCACAAAAGTAGGGCACAATCCAGATTACCAGTGATGAATTAAAGAGCTGCATTTTTAATTTTTCAGAGCAAATCATGTGTCCCTATACACACCTCATTGTGACCTGATTAATATGGTCATTCTTATTATTTGTATTTCTTCATCTTAACTCCCAACATGTTTCGACCACAGAGTCCACATTTCTTTTACGGACTTTAACTTCATCAGTGATTTTCTATTTTTATAGTGGGGGTTGGAGTCAAAGAAAAAGGAATTCTCTAGTCTCTCCAACATGTATGTGATTAACAGGATGGCTCAAAGAGATAATTTATCTTAATAAGATAGCTCAGCAGGTTGAGCGCTCACTGCTGGGATCTGAGCGTGATCTGCAGGTTCGAATCCCGGCAATGGCAGCTCAGCCTTTCATCCTTCTGAGATCAATTAATGAGTACCAATTTTGGTTGGGTGATATTGTATGTAAATATGTGCTCTGTAAAGCGCTTTGGATTAAGGAGCTATATAAATAACACATCATTATCATTATTATCATTAATCTAAAATTGCCTCAATACATGGTCATTAACTATCACATGTCCCAAAAGTGATTATCACCCTCCTACCCCTAAAGATACAAAGGAAGGGAACACAGTCTCATTTAAAGAAGGAAGCTTGTTAAATTGTGCGTAAAAGCAAGGTGTGATGCTTTTATGCAACCAGTTAATATGTCGTCGCTGATGAAATAGAGTTGGGGCACACACAGGATGAAAGATTCATTGCAATGCTCACCTCCTGCAGGTATACAACTAATGTATTTCTATGGAATCTACTTTAGTTTTGCACCTATCAAGACCAGGCCGATCCCGAAGGAATCTGATCCCAAAAGAATCTGCTGTAAACGCTGCCTGTAAAGGGTATTTGTTGGCACCATTTAAATTCGTATGAGATGGAATGGAAAAATTCAAATTAAAGAGTAAAAGTGATTTTTCCTCACTTTTACTATTTCCTTGTTCACTATGCCTTGAAACATTTATAATTGCACAAAGGACACCCGCACCACATAAGTGCTAACATGTGTGGGCCATTACATACAAATTATGATTTTTTTGAAAATAAGGCGAAAAAGAATGTATTCAAAATAGGAGGAAGTTTGGAATAAAAGTAAAGAAACACCTTATTCCCTTCTTAAATTGTTTATGGGCTAATTTGTAAAAGGTGTTATTACATGCAGGGTATAACCCACCTTCACACTTTTGCGTCCCCTGCATATAATATTGAACATTTGCAAAATTAAGTGCAAAAGGTAAAGTGTAAAAATGGCGAAATTGTCTTTACTTATTGGTTTTACTACCTCCAAATTACACTTTTACAGTTTGCATTTACAATGGATTCCTATGGCACCTGGCTGCTTAGAGCAGGTGCTAAAAGCAGGCAGATTCCATAAGAATCCATTCCTTTCACGCGTGCATGAAAATCTCCTGGAGGTGTAAGTGGATGTGCCCTTTGAAGTTATTTTTTGATAATATGAGGGTTCCCCTTCTCCAAATGGCTGCAAAAGCCCTGGGGTGTACAAGTAAGGCAAAGTTGGCTAATATCTTGCTTTTATTGGCCTAAACTACAAAATGTTGTGCGTGGCGCAAAGTGCACTTTGCACCGAAAAAGTGCACTTTGCGCAGCCAAAAACCCAACATTGAATCATAGATCATACTTTGCCCTGGCTCCTCCCACTTTGCGCTGGCTCCTCCCTCTTTGCACTCTGCCCAAGCACATAGTGCTCGCTTCAGATTTGCACTGGGGAAAACCAGAGTAAAGTATAAGAAGAGGACTGAATTTGGAAAAGTAGCCATGGGGAGGATGGCGCAGTGCAATCCTACAAACAACCCAATAAGTGCAAAACGACCATTATTATCAAAATAAATGGCACTATCGTGCTCACTTCTGATGGCCAAAATTGCACTGCCAACCCTGAGCAGGTGCGATCTATAAGAGCGCCTTGCAATCGTACTGAAAATTACAATAAATGCACTTGAACATCATAAAGAAAAATTCAAGAAAATGCAAGAATGTTAGATCACACATTGCTACTACAAGGAAGGAGGGAGGAGAAGGGGGGGCACCATTTTTGGGATGCAGGATGCGTAGGCGTATGACACACTGAACACCACCAGTCAGAGGAGGACATTTTAAAGAGATGCTAGAAAGCAATGAAATACATTTGATTAGAAAACTAGATTCATTGTCAACAAGAGGAATTAATTTAGAATATCATTTAAGTTGTTTTGTTTATCCTCTCTAAGAATGAATTGAAGAACATGATTGACTTTTTGTACATTGATTGAACACTTCAAGTATGATATGTGAATATTGCCAAAATCAGTATTCATTATCAAAAGATTTATATGTGGCATGTGAACAACTAAGGTTCAATATTACTGCATATATGGATTGTCAAAATGAAGGATAACTGAAACATCAAATATAGATGTATATTATTACAGGGCTTGCAGTAGCATGCCGGTAGTTATGGTTAAGTCGCTCAAACCTTAGAAAGAGCACTTGTTTGGTGGCTTATAGCTTCACCCTCCCTGAGCAAATCCTCATGAATCTTTGCAAAATAAACTAAACGGCCCTGTCAGATTGATCATGTGAAGTTTGGAGTCATAGGGGGGGGTCACAAAATATGTGTTTTTTTCCATAGACGCAATGGAAAAAAGATTTTGCTCATGCGCACAGCTTAAACTGCTGGGCCGATTTTCACCAGATTTGTGGCAAGAGTGGCAGTTTGGGCCCGAAAGTGTGCTTTTTAAAATTTGGTGTAAATCTGTCCAGTATTTTATTTTAAAACAACCAAAAAGTAGGCCCAATAAAATGAGTGATATCTGTGTTCGGTCTGTGGATTCACTTCCCTGTTTGGTGCAGACTGGCCCCCGATTGGCTCAGGGGCCGACGTGATGTCCATGGACATCGGACACACCCACTGATTGGTCGGTGAAAAACGTGAGGTGCATCAGATTTTTGGTTAATGCCCGCCATGTTTGATCCGCAGACAGCCGCCGCTGACCGCGGACAACTGGGTGTGGGAAAAGTCTGAAAAACACATCTTTGGTTATTCGGTGGTGGAAAGAAGGGCTGAGAAGGGTGGAGGAGTGGAAAAAAGATGATATGGAGCTGTTTTTGTAGGTTGAAAAATGTCGGGCATGTGCCGTAGTTGTCCATGGACAACGTAGTAGTTCACGAACATCGCAGTGAACGGGGGGCTTTAAAAAGACATTTGGGGTGGAGACATGGTGTAGAAATGGTAGGGAAGTGGGTTGAAGGTAATATAGAGCTGTTTTGGAGGTGAAAAAAGGTTTTGTAAATACTGATGAAAACGCAGTAAATTTCGGTGTCCGCGGACATCACTTCGATTGCAAGGGGGTGGGGGTTGAGTTTTATAAGATGACCATATATGATACGTACTTGTTAAACAGTTATGTTGTGGTCAGTGGCCAGATTCTGGGAGGCATGGCTCAGAATATGCACACTGGGTAAAATCACCACAGTAGGAATATGTGTATTGTAATTATAAATGATTTAATAGGAGTATGGCCAGGATCACCCTAGTAGGAATATGTGTGCATTAATTGTACATAATGTAGTTGGATACAAAGTGTTTATAATATGGAGGAATTATGCAATTGAATTGTATACAGTACTTATGATTGTAGTACAATTGAGGACAGTGCTCACAGAATAAGATAGTTAATTAAGATTGCTGTGGTTACTTAGTTTTGTAGTGTCATGCAGCTGCCGTCTGTGGTTTCTTTTCTGTGGAAAGAAAGTACAATTGGTTAAGCATGATAGTTCAAAAGCTGTAGTGGTATACAGTTTTAATATACATTTTCTTGTTTAGACCCTCATAAACAGTATGTTTTAAGTGCTATGTTTGCTACAACATTAGTGTATGACACACCACTGGTGTTTTCACTTTTCATAATCATTGGTTCACTGGAAAAAAGTCTGTGCTGGATGAAAACAAAATATTACAGTTACATAAGTTTAAGGGTGATAGTATATTTTTTAAAAATATGTTGTAATTGAGGAAATGTTTGAAATAATCACGTACCTGTTGGTGTACTGACAGTACATTTGAGGTTAGAATATGTTTTGTTATATACCAATTCAGATAATCTATTTGAAGTGCTTTGCAATGAAGGGTGTTATTGAAGTAGCTAGATACATGTTGGCATATTCTAACTAGATTGACTTTGCAAAGTGTTCTTGCAGTATTATGGGTGTAGTTATATACCTGGTGGTGTATTCTAACTGTTAATTGTGCTACAGTTTACTGACTAAATTTGGGTTGAAAGAATATTAAGTATGCACTTGTAAAATGTGCTGGGTACCTATGTTTTGAGGTGACAGAGGTATCATTACATGCAAACCAATGACTTTCTTTCACATATGCAGTGTAGTGCCCTGAAGTAGTTGTGGCACCAGTGTGGTATATTATACCTACTGTTGTGAAGGTGTTCTTTCCAAGAGATACTTCACTGTGTGTGTAGCCTGTAAGCTTAAAGTTATTTTTGGTACCCTCTGCATTAGTATGAAATATTGGCTATGTGAGTTTATTTTTCTGGTGGAAAGATTGTCTGAATTGCAAAAAAGGCATAATATGCCATATTTTGCATTCAGAACAAGCTGGTGAAATGGAATGGATTCACAATTTGGTATGGATACATATAGAAATTGTTCATTGGGGATGTGGTCCTGTGAAACATGGTTGCAGAGAGTGCATATATGTTTCCATGTGTAGGAAATCTGGAATATTGCATTTATAGTGATTTTTTTTTTGTTTCCAGTACTTGTAGTGAGTACATTAGGAATTCTTGTGGATCTTCCTGAGTGTTTATTGTAAATGTTACCATTCCTGCACAGAAGTCCAATTATTGCCTTATACCTGAGACACTGCAAGTGTTGTCAGGATTATTTGTGGCATTTCTGTGAAGGAGGAGCATTTGCAAACACAACTGGTCTGAGACATTTAAGTATATGTTGTGAAGAATTTGTGGCAATTGAAAGAGAAGATTCAATGGGCCTCATTACACGGTAGGCGGAGAACCATGGCGCTATTAGCGCTATGGTTCATGCCGGTAAAATACCGGCACCGCCTTGGTGGAAAGGGGAATTACCACCCCATTCCAAGATTGGCCGTTAACTAGAAATAGACCATGGAGTGTACGCAGACATGAAAGTGCTAAGCAACTCATAACTTCTTTGAAAACTGTGCTGCCAATGTCAATCAATGCTTGATCTAGGGTTAGCCTGATTTGTGAATACTGACACCATAGTGACAGAGAACATTGCTCTCTGTGTACGTACATGTCTTTGAAAAGAAGGAAACATCCTATTGTTCTGCTAATTTGTTTAACCTCTGCTAGTTTATCAAAGTGGAAATTGACTAACAAAATGTTGTTGTCATGCAGAGATGTCTGGAAGCCAACAACTGAATCAATTTCTCCATTGACTAAGCCTTGTTCTTCATCAAGGTTGCGTTTTAGAATTACTCTGCAGTTTAGACACAAAGTTTATATTTCCGGCTTTGTTGGAGATGCATTTTTCTAAGCTATTTAGTCATGCTGTTGCTTGTTGACACATAGGAAGTGTCATGCCATGCACTTCTAGATTGTCTGTGGAGCTGATATGCAGTATAGGTTGCATTTGTTTTTTCAACATTGTTTCATTGAATTCTCTACAGCTTGCAAGGGTTGGCATTAAGGACCTACATTTTAGATTTGTTTGCATTAATTGTTCCATGACATCAGGAGCAGATGTGTTTCACCAATATAGCTCATGGATTAGTTTACTATTTAAGATGGATTTTGCATCTTTAGTAAGCAGGCCAGTTCTAATGCTTTTTAAAATGTTAGCATATGTGAGGTCTGCTGACTGGTGCATGTTCATTCTTTGTAGTGAAAATGTTGCTGAGAGCATTACAGAGTTCTTTGTGTCCTAATGTTTTGAAATAGGTTTCCCTTTCACTGGTGTCAACTGTAGGAGGTCTCTTAAAACAATAACATGTTTTCCTCCAAACAGTTGCTCATGGTTGGTTTTTAGGACTTCTTGCATTCTCAGATGAATTAAAGCCAGAATGAGGTTGGACACCATGCCTACTTCATCTAATCTATCAGGAGTATTTTCATTTGTTTTGCAATTCTGCACACCTCAGTTGCAGCCTCTGCTGAAAATGTGTACTATTCCAATTTGTTTTGGTGTTCTACGGGGAGGAGTAGTAGTTGGTATAAATTGACACCACCTATGTTGTAAGCAGCTAAACCCGTGGGGGCTGTTACTACAGCCAAAAGGTTGTTGTTCATTAAGTTTTGTTGAAATGTGGTAATTAGTTTAATTAGGAATGTTTTGCCAGAATCAGCTTCACCACTTACATACAGGAGCAGAGGTTTATAGCAGAGGTTTATATTTTGTAAATGTACAGTAAAACCATGCACAATTTCTTGAGTGATTTCCTGATAAATGGTGAATTGTTCATCTTCAGATTGTTTATATTGATACATGGTATTTTCTACCTCAGCCATGGCTATTTCAGCTTCATATATAATGAGTGGTTCTGCATGTGGGTATTGGCTTCCTGTAAGGGAGGGTTGACTGCCCTCGGTTGTGTCTTTGTGGAGTTGAGCTTCAATGTCTTTCTCTTGTTGGTGTTCATTGTCCAACATTTCTTTTTATATGGTTTGAAATTGTCATTGGTTATACTGCTTTCATTCGCTTTAAATGCAGATTAAAATGAGTGAATAGTCATATAATAATTTTGTTTCTTCTCTCCATGGTTTAAAAAAGTTGGAGTAGTGCTATGTAATACCGTTCTCGATGTTGTGTTTTTAATTATAACTTTACATGATTAATTAGACTGGGTTTAGTTAGTTTATCTCTGCTTCTGTCACACGTTGAAAATGAATATTTGCCAGTTGTTTCATTAGGTGTGACATTGTTTTTGGATGTGTAGTTTTGGGCAATATCGTAGAGATACATGTTTTCCAAAGTATTACTTCTTTTTGGGTAGTATGTGTCAAGTAAATTGTTTTTTAAAAAGTCCTGGCTTTTGGGATCAGCCAAACAATGGGCCTCATTATGAGTATGCCGGTCCGGTAACAACGGTGCCGGTCTGACCTGGCGGGTGGAAAGGCACCCGCCCGTAGACCTTGATGGATGCATTGGCACTGTTGCACACAGTGCCAGTGCATCCATCCTCCCCATTGAGTCCTATGGAATGGAGTGTAATTTTTCCTGGCGCATGGCTATGGGGAATTACTAGGACCGCCGGGGCTGTAATGCCCCGGCAATTCCCCATTGCCAGGCACCAAAAAAAACAACCCTGGTGGCAGCCGTGCTGGTAAAAACGGCACTGCTATGCTGGTAACAACGGCACTGCTACCACCAGGGTCGTAATGCGGCCCAATATGCTCACATTTGCCATATAAGGCTGTACGTGTTAAACGTCTGCAGCTTCATAGGACCCTCATTCTCTATGGGGGAGTATTTTTATACCGGAGCTGTACAATTTCTGTGATAGTGTTTTGTCAGATGATATGTGAACCAACAGGTCCTTTAGCTCTGTTTTCTCAGCTTTGGTGAGATAGGCTCTGACATATCTTGCAACTGACGAGGAATTGTCTGCAATTTATTGTATGTCTATGTTTGCATTCCACAAGAGGGCAATGATTACATTGCAATCATTGATGTACTTAGATGCTTCGTCCCTTCTAATGTTGTATTACTTTGTAGGGAATTTTCCATTTACGCTGTGTGTAACAGAAGCCATCAAGCTATTTGTCCTTTTTTGCACACTTGACTAGCGAAGCCAAAGCGACGTGTACCATAATATTCCCCTTTGTTTTTATATCTATATCAGCAGTATTTGCCACATTTATGTTTTTGGAAGTGTAACACTTGTGTATGTAGGTCAGTTTGTGTGGTTTCTGAAGGATTGTTGCATGTAATGTATTTTTCAATAAATTGTAAAACAGTGGCATCAGAATCATGGCTGAATTTAATTTTGGAGCATCTTTTATCCACAAATGCATGTAGATGCGTGGTGCTACTCTGGATCGATATTCTTTTCTCCAACAGAAGTGTTGCAGATCAAATGCAGCATGGCTATGAAGTGATGGTGAAAGTACCTTGATACATTTACAGGGTCAAGAGAACAGAGTTCTCCTAGTGCTTTCATGTCTATTCTGTCTCTATTTCGTTTTGCAGCGCATACAAATTTGTGCAAGTCATCCCATGCAGACTCTGCACAACTTAAAGTTGCAAACATGTGGGTGGGCCTAGGTTCCTTAGCATACAACGTACCTCAGCGTGACATCGGAACCAGTATTCTTTTGTACCATGCATGTTTACAAAGAGATTTGTGATACTTGCCTGCAAAACTTAATCTGTCTTTTATTTTTTGAAGTAGTTGGGTAGCGGATATGTTTAAAAACGTACAGCCTGCTTTTAATGTGTGTGCAGCTCTATAAAATGGAGTTGCTAGTTCACTTTCAAAGAGGAGGTGGAAAATATATTGGACATTTTGCCTGAATCTGGGGTCCTCAGAACACATTTGGGAAGTGCTGGGAAGTGCAGTTAGCAGTACCAGCAGAAGAGTCTACGTGATTGAAAATTCAAAAAATCTTCGGTTCTTACTGCAAGCTACTTCATTATGGTTAAGCCCTGCCCCCTGACGCTGGGAAATACACTTCAGAAGGAGTCTGTTAAGCTCACCTAGTCTCTATGGAGGCGTTGGGGCATGGTTGCAGCCCTCCCAGGAATGTGATCACCCCCGTCGGACCTCTCCACCTGCGGATAGGCTGTGGACTGCGGCAATTGGTGATTCTGCTCCTGCGCGTATATAAGAAAAGGTGAGTAAGCCGCTCGGTGACTATGGTACCTCTCAAACCCTTATACCCAAGTCGAGATGTCTGTGGGCATATACCGGCCCATAATGCTCACCGGGTATTTATTGATGGTGAGCTCTCTGTCCTGCTGCTTCCGGCAGGGGCGCTTGTTGATGGGATCTAGTTCCTTCACTGATCCCTGGTGAGTAACAGTCCAGCTCCAGCTGTGACTATTCTTCTCTTTATTGGTAGTACGTGTTTCTGAATGTCTATTTTCCTCTTTCTGTTTTTCTGTTTTTCCCCTTTCCGCTTTCTGTCTTGTATTATTGCTCTCTATTTTGTTATTTCCTGAATAACGTTTTCTCTTCTGCTTTCTTCCCAAAAGATGGAATTGTGGCTCAACAACAGCTGTGGAGGTGCAGAACGCGGCTTGGAGGAAGATAGATGAAACTGCAATGTCCAACAACAGGTGAGTGATGGTTTAAAGGAAAACACTAGATGGGACGGGAGCGCGACCTTAAACTCAATGGGCCTCATTCTGAGTATGGCGGTAGGGGGCTAACGGCACCGGTAAGGATACCGGTGCCATTAACTCCCTATCGCCACATTCCAAGGTCCCTTAGCGGGTCCCACCAGGAACAGCTGGTCTGACCAGCCATTCTTAGCGGGACCCGTTATTTGCTCCTTCCCCATTCCCATTGAGCCATATGGGGGCTCGAATGGGAATGGGGAATGGTTTTCTGAATGGGGACTTACCGGGTCCTCCAAGGTTGGAATGACCCAGTAAGTCTCCATTCAGAGACACCGGACCCGGGTTTGGAGGCAGCCATGGTACTAAAAGCAACATGGCTGCCTCCAAACTCGGAATGACCCCCAATATCTTTTTAATGTCTCACCTTGCTTTTGGCTTTTTTCTTGCAGGTGCTGCGGTCGCGGATGAAGCACGTAATGCTGCGGTGTCTAGAAGAAGAATTCAGCATCCCTGAAGTCTTGAAGGTGAGCTGTGGTGTCAAGATGAAGAGTACGACGCTCCGAAAGGTTTGAAGGTGAGCTGCGGTGCAAGATGAAGTGTTCAGCATTCCTGAAGATGTGAAGAAGACGTGCACAGGTGAGAGCTGATTCCCCAGATGGTAAGTATGGAGGCAAGAAGCAGGATTTCCAAGGTAAGTTCAGATCCCAGGCAGCAGTGAGCATTACGCTGCATGAATGTGCAGAATAACGCAAAGTGTCTACCTCGTGGATTGGAGCAGCTGATATAGCTGTGAGCGTGGGCATGCCCACTAGGCCTGGCTTGCCTGCCACACCCTGCCACTCCTAGTGAGTCAGCACCTTCAAGGCAACCAAGTGAATAGCGGACCCACCCCAGAGTACACGTGGGGCTGCTTTCAAAGTGTCCATGTTAAATGCATTTTGCACCCAGAATGAGGTGCTATGCCTTCAATAAAAGCATTTAGTCCCCAATAAATGTCTCTTGTTGTCTGTTAATTATGAGCCTGGTGCTTAAGACGCCAGGACTGTGTCAAACCGGGCCCCAACTGTGTTCTCGGCCCGATGACCATGACAGCATTCCCCCTCAAGGCCCCTCTCAAGGGTGGTCCTCCTCCCGGTCCTGGCTTGGTGTGATTATCGTGATGGAATTGCCTGATTAAACGTGGAGCATGAACATATTCACTGGGTTCCCATGTTAGGTCCGGAGGTCCGTAACCTTTCCAGTCTATAATGTAATACAATTTGGACCGAACTACCTTGGAGTCCAGGATGGATTTAACTTCATACTCCAGTTCTCCATCTAGTAATTCGGGCTCTGGTGGAGGACAAATTCACGTATTAGGTTTCATTGCTTTGAGCAGAGAGACATGAAATACTGGGTGAATCTTCATGTGAGATGGTAAATCCAACTTCATGGCAGCAGGATTGATTATCAATTTGATACTATAGGGGCCGAAATATCTGGGGCGGAAGGCCATTGGTCCTTTCAAGGGTATATACCTGGAAGCTAGCCAGACTCTATCCCCAACCCGGTAATCGGGAGCTTCTTTTCGGTGCCAATCAGCAAACAGTTTTTGTCTTTCTTTGGCCTTAGTCAAATGTTCTGTTGCTTCCGCATGAACCTGGCTGATGGTTTTATGCAAGGTTTTTATTGCTGGCATTTCCAAAGTATTAAGTGGATCAAACACTGATGTCCGCGATGCCTTCCGTACAAAGTACAGAATGGAGCTTGCCCAGTACTCGTGTGGACAGAGTTGTTGTAAGCATACTCGGCTACCCAGAGTATGCCTTTCCAGGAGTCCTCAGAGTGCTGCAGCATACACCTTAAATACTGCTGCTACATCTGATTAGTTTGTTCAGTTTGCCCATCAGTTTGAGGGTGATGGCTTGTGGACAACCGGAGGTCAATCTTGGCGATTGCACAGCACCTTCTCCAAAAGGCGGAAACAAATTGAGTTCCGCAATCTGATGTTAATATCGATGGGAATCCATGTAACCGGACGAATTGTTCTAAAACACAGTAGCGAGAGTCAATGTATTTGCGAGTCCTTTCAGAGGGATGAAATGGGCCATTTTGGAGAATAAATCCACAATAACTAAAATGGTGGTATAACCATTGCAGCGGGGGAGGATCCGTGATAAAGTCCATTGACAAAGTATGCCAAGGTGCTGGTGGTATCATGAAGGGACACAGTAAACTAGCAGGGTTTTGCTTCTGAGACTTATGTTGTGCGCAAACACCACAGTTTGCAATAAACTGGGCAATATCTTTTCTCCAAGTTGGCCACCAGTAGTTTTGCTTTATTTTAGCCTGTGTTTTGGCGATTCCTGGGTGTCTTTCTATTAATGAATCATCATAATTTGTAATGATCTGGTTCTATAGTTTCTTGTCCTGGAAATTTTAAGCGTCCTTGAAAATATGGTAGATTGTTTTTGATGGTGTACTCTTCTCCCTTTAAAAGCCATTCCTGTTGTGTTGACTGAGTCATATGGGACTGCCAACTGGTTGTTAAGTCATCTACCCATGTGGTGGCGGCGTTCTTGGTTTGGATTCGTTCTTCGGGAATGATGGCCACGGGATCAGCTGTTGTAAAAGCCTCTTTTTCTTCACTCATGCGTGATAGTGTGTCTGCCTTTCCATTCCGTACTCCCGGTCTATAGCTGATAATAAAGTCACATTCTGTGAAAAAGAGAGCCCAACGAAGTTGGTGCGAGGATTGTGATTTGGCAGTCTTTAAGTATTGTAAGTTACGATGGTCCGTGATGACGGTGACTGCGTGTCTTGCCCCAAGAAGATAGTGTCTCCATGCCTTGAATGCTGCCTTAATCGCCAGTAATTCCTTGTCTGTGATCGCGTAGTTCAATTCGGGGGCAGAACATTTGCGGGACCAGAATGTGACAGGATGTAACTGTCCTGTTTCCGGGTCCCGTTGGGACAATACTGCTCCCATCGCCACCTTTGAAGCATCTGTTTCAACCACGTATGGCAGGTCTGGACAAAGGTGTTTAAGAACTGGTGCTGTGGTAAATGCTAGTTTCAGTTTCCGGAAGGCTTCCTCAGCTTCTGTGGACCAATGGAATTTCTGGTTCTTTCTCATCAGGGAGGTAATAGGGTGTACAATTTACGAAAAACCAGGGATAAATCGATGATAGAAATTGGCGAATCCAAGCACACTTTGTGCTCCTTTTGTGAATGTTGGTGAGGGTGATTGGAGGATTGCGTCCACTTTTTGTGTGTCCATATGTACACCGTGTGGTGTGAGCATGAAAGTTACATGGAAGAAACATTTTTCCAGCTTGGCATACAACTGGTATTGTCGAAGCTTCTCTGCCCGGACGTGATTGACATGTTTTTCCCTAGAATTTGAGTAGATGAGAATGTCATCTATGTAGACAGGTGCACACACGTCCAATAATTCACAGAGTACGTCATTCATGAATAATTGGAATGCCGTGGGGGTGTTAATTTACATTTGTAGAGCGCACTACAGCTCAAAGGCATTGAGGCGCTTTTACATGAGCGTATACGTAGGCAAGATTACGGTTACAACATCTGGTTGCTTGGTTACATAGTAGGCGCTAGGTCACAAAGTACAATTGGGAATATCTCATGGTGTACAGAGTAAGTGCTGGGAGTAAACAGTTCACACAAATAACCTAGTTTTGATGGCTTTTCGGAACCCTAGGAGAGATTTGATTCCCCTGAGGTGCGTAGGTCAGGCGTTCCAGTGGGTGGCAGCAATGGCTGGGAAGCTGGAGCCCCCTGCACGGACTCTGTGTGTTTTGGGCATGGCAAGCAGGTTGGTATAGGCTAGTCTGGATGGCCCAGAGGATGCTGGCATGGCTATGTGCTGGGCGGGGGGTGCCAGATCATGGAGGCATTTGTGCATGAGGGAGAGGATTTTGAAGATGATTCTCTGTTTAACGGGAAGCCAGTGGACCACTCTTCTCAGGTCGGATATGTGATCCTTTTTTTTTTAGAATCCTGTGGCGGCCCCGAGGGCATTGTTCTGGACCAGTTGGAGTTTTGCAATGTTTTTGCTATATGTCCCTCCAAGGAGAGCATTGCAGTAATCCAGTCTTGAGCCAATCGTAGCCCTGGCAATGGTAAGGCAGTTCTGTGAAGTTAGGAAAGGTCTTGCAGCATTGAGCAGTTTTGCTTAATAGGCCGAAGAGGAGGCAATGGGGTTGACCTGCCTGTTCATAGTGAGATTAAAGTCTAGATAGACTCCCAAGGTCTTAACTGTTTGTGACACAGCAATGGATACATTATCAATGGTAAAGGAGCAATAGTTCTTGTCGAGGTTAACCAAGATGGTTGGTGACCCGATTAGCAGAAGGTCGGTTTTCTCACTTTTGAGGCACAGCCAGTTTTCTGCCATCCAAGCTTGGATAGTACAATAAATGGATTTAAGGGTAGTCCTGTCTGTCTCAGTCACCTGTAAGAGGGATGAGCACCTGGGTGTCATAAGCATAGTTGGTGTACGAGATGCCCAGGGTGTCAAGAAGGTTGAAGAGAAGCCTAGTGAACAGGTTATAGAGGGTAGGCGCAATGCAAGAGCCCTGAGGCACCCCACATTTAATGTGACTAGGAGAGGCACACGCTGAGTCGGAGAAGACTTTAATGGCCGTTTCTTGTAGAAACTAAGTGATCCATGCACACGCCTTGTGGGAGAAGTTGGCTGCAATGGAGAGGTGGTGGCAGAGAGTGTTGTGGTCCACGAGGTCAAACACGGCCGATGAATAAAGGAGCAGAAGGAGCGCAGGTTTGCCAGCATCGCTGATGTCGTTCATTAGACTTTTTAGGTCGAGGAGGGCCGTTTCGGTCCCATGTCGTGGTCTGAAGCCATACTGCAGAAGGCCCAGAAGACGGTGGTCCTCAAGGAATTTTTGGACTTGCAGGTAGGCTGCTTTGTCCAGTATTTTCAGCAGGAAGGGGACAGTTGTGATGGGCCTGTAGTTCCCCAGTGTTTCATAACCCAAAGGGCATGACCTGATATTCGAAGAGGCCATACTTCGTACGGAAGGCCGTCTTCCACTCGTCTCCTTTTTTGACTCTTACAAGATGGTAGGCCCCTTGTAAATCCAACTTTGTGTAAATCTGAGCATGTTTCACCTGATCCAGGAGCTCTAGTATAAGTGCTAAGGGATATCATTTTTTTACTGTGATCTGATTGATTGCTCTGCAGTCAATACAAGTTCTTAAGTCCCCCTCCTTCTTGGGCACGAAGAAAAGGGGTGATAAAGCTATTTGCCAAATACTGATCCAGGTAAGTTCCAAGATGTTGATTTTCCTGTTCTGTTGAAGCGTAAATTCGACTGCAGGGAATTTGGGCTCGGGGCACAAGGTCTATTTGGCAATCGTAGGGTCTTTGCAGGCGTAAAACGTTGGCTTTTTCCTTTCCAAGACATCCTTGTAGTCGTGGTATTCAAGTGGTAAATAGCCAGTGAGGCCCAACACGATTCCTTTCTTTGGTTTCAGGTTGACAACGTCTTTGTTATAACAGGTGTCGGCACAGTCTTGAGGAAAGGTCAGACCTCATTGTCATCATTCGATCCTATGATTATGGATCTCCAGCCAAGGCATTGCCAATATCATCTGGAACTAAGGTACACCGATGAGATCGAAGGTAATGTCCTCTTGATGACCATCCTGCAATAGAAGCTTGACTTTCTCTGTATGTTGTGTCACCAGCCCGGATGATAGTTGGGAACCATCCACTGCAGTGACGTTTTCCAATTTCTGCTTCTTGTGGAGAGGAAGGCCGATTCAGATAGCCAAATCTTGGTCAATGTAGTTTCCCACTGCTCCCCTGTCAATGTACGCCTCTAAAGGCATGTATTTTTGACAGTTTCTTGTGATTCACCAAAAGTACCAGAAGGACTAGATGTGAGGTCTGCACAGATTCCTTTTTCTCGCTCAACAAGTGGACCCCTATGCTTGCGGGGCATTGGAGTTTCCCCGAGTCCTGCATTTCTTCTTCTTCGTTGTTTTTGTCAGCTGCTCCAATGATTTTCCTGGGTGGTTTTACTGGGCATTCACAGAGGATGGGACCTGCTTTACCATAATATAAGCAGAGCTGTTGCTGTCTCCTTTTCTCTCTTTCCACCTTAGTAAGAGGGCTCCATAAACCACTGATTTGCATTGGTTCCAACTGTTAGTGTGGTTAGGTCTGGTTCTCACGGGGTCGCACATTAACTGACCTTCCTTCTGTTCTAGCACGATCCATTTTCCTATTCTGCAACCTATGATCGAGTCGCACTGTCAGGTCTATGTAGTCCGCACACCCCACAGGTGGGTTCACAACTTGAGCCAACACATCCGTAAGTTCTCCACGCAACCCTCGATAAAAAAAGCGGAGTTCTCTTTTCTTATGGCCAGTTGGTTTGGGCTATGAGACGATTGAACGTCACAATGTAGGTCAACAGATCTTGGTTCCCCTGCCTGAGTGACAAAAATTAATTGTGCAGAGCTTGTCCTTGAGTATGTCGGGCAAATAATTGCTCCATCTCATGCTGAAAATCCCCAAAGTTCCAAAGTAAAGGACCGTCTTGAGTTACCAATGGTATTGACCAGTCTGCAGCATTGCCTCCTAGATATGAGAGTACGAATGCAACTTTGGCTTGATCATTAGGAAAGGCTCCTGGTCTGCATAAGAAATGAAGGCGGAATTGGTTCATGAAAATGGCAAACTTGTTTGGATCGCCAAAGAACATTCAGGGGGGGCTAGAGGCAATGCCCCTGGAAGTACCACCTGTACCGGTGCTGATTGCTGTGGCGTGGAACAGTGGGCTATCCCAGGCAAGGGGACCTGTGCTGCTTTTGCCTGTAGCATCTGTCTTGCCAAATCATCAGCTCGTTCTCGAGTTACAATAAGATCCCTCCTTAATGCACTGGTCTCCTGCCTTGAAGCATGTACTTCAGCCCATAATTTCCATGGTAATTGGGCCAAATGATCTGTCTCAGAAGTTTCCATAACACCCAGGCAGAGAGTTGTTGAGGCTTTACGTTCTGTACCGCTCACTTGGTCTCTGCAGAGGCGTTGGGGCATGGTTGCAACCCTCCCAGGAATGTGATCACCCCGTCAGACCTCTCCCCCTGCGGATAGGCTGTGGACTATGACAATTGGTGACTCTGCTCCTGCACGTATATATAAGAAAAGGTGAATGTGCTGCTCGGTGACTATGGTACCCTTCAAAACCTTCTACCCAAGGTGCGATTTCTGTGGGCATGTACCGGCCCATAAGGCTCACCTGGTATTTATTGATTGTGTGCTCTCCATCCTGCTGCTATTTTGTAAGCTGGATCTACTATTTGTGTGCTCTTTTTATAAAACGTTCTGCGGCAACAGACATATATTTTGTCTGGGATTTCAGCAGATGTGTTTTGAAACGTAGCTATTTCTTTTTTGGATGTGTTTATTAGGAAGTTGGTGTTCATGAGGTTTTCGGTAATGTTTTCTGAAAGTACAGAATTCTCTAAGTCACCTTCAGTTCCAAAGTATTTGCATTGGATGTGCTCTATTTCTTGAAGGAGTTATTTGGCTGTTCCATGTTGGAGAATGTTGTTTAAATTTTGTAGTTCTAGAAGTGGACTTTTTGCATATTATAGTAGATACACAAGATTTCGTATAGTGGAATGGTGTGTTGCTAACATTTTAATGTGGTGGAAAGTGCTAAAGTGCAGGCTAATGAATGTCCTCACAGACCGGTATGGCTGTGCACTGGACAGAAGTCTTTGGTTTGTAAAGTTTTCATTTTACTTTTGTCTTTTAATTTTACATAGTGATTGAGGAATTGCAATAACGATTTAAAGGATTGTTGTCGTACATTACACATTGAGCTGAATATCCATTTGTACACTGGACAGTTTGTTTGGGTGAAAGGAGCATTGGTTAAAAGTTTGTTGGGGATTTTCTTTTCTATACATGTTTATTTTACCATAATGGTTTGATCCACCATTTCATACCCTCAACCACTATTGACTGTGGCATTTGTTGTTTCTTGTTCTTGTTTATAAGCTCCTTCATTGAAGTATGGTTCTGTGCTGCTTGTGTAAATCCATTCACCATCACAGACATTTGAAAGGGTCTCTATATTGACACTGTGCATGTTTAGAAGTACTTGCTGTAATTTATTGACAATTTAGTTAGTGGTTTCATTCTGTTTAAAATAAATATAAACAATTTTCTTTTTAGTAGAAAAGTGCTGTCGATTAGAGCATGCAGTATTGCTCTCCTGCGGTAGCTTTTAAGGGAAGATTATGACTTTTCAGATATTTTTATAAGATTGCGAAGAACTGCACGGTGGAACATTTTTTGTAACATCATTTATTTTGATTGCTTTACCGTGACTACGTTAGCACTGGTAGATAGAGGATTGGGTTTGTAAGTAGGTGCGCTTTTCTTTGTACATCATTTTTTACTTTTTGTTTTTGCAAGAGGGGCCTTGCCTTCTTTAGTCCTGGTTGGTTTACTTTTGTTGAATGAGGTTACTAGCTCTTTTGCTTTAAGGTTTTCTATAACTTTTTTTTAGAGGTGGATGACTATGTCGTATACTTTTAGTCTTATCTGCTCTAGATTTTCTTTCTTTTCTACGTTGGCCTTTAGTAGGCATTTTGTTGTGTCTGTTGGGAAAAGAGAAAGTTTGTATTGGAACGTTGCGCAATGTATATGCATGTATGGTGCATGGATGTGTGGGTGTGATTGTAGAGATGGATATGATATGATATGGCATGATGAGGTTGGGGGAAGGGGAACAGAGGGAAGACAGAGACATCGATCTTACTAGGCCGGGTGACATTGAGATTGTGCAAGCGCAGGAGGAAAGGGGAGGGGGCATTGCAGTACATAGGATAACAGTAAAAGTGAATAAATGAGGTTTTAAAAATTCTGGCCAAGTGGTGGCAAGGGTAAGTGCAGACATCAGGTATCAAGGGGTTGTAGGGATACATAAACAGACTATGAGTGCAAGGGTTGCCAGGAGGGCAGTGCAGGTGTGCAGCTGGCGGGGAGGGGATCTGGTCCCAGGATCAGAGGGTAGCCAGGTAACCAGGCCCCTGAAGGCCTTATGGACAATGCAGAGGGATTTGAATTTAATCCTCGCTGCCACTGGTAGCCAGTGCAGAGATTTCAGTGCTGGAGAGACACGTTCCCTGGGCTTGAGGCCAAGGACAAGTCTTGCAGTCCTGTTTTGGATGAGTTGCAGAAGGCGTATAGTAGAAGCAGGCAGATTTAGAAAGAGGCTGTTGCAGTAGTCCAGCCTAGAGATAACCAGAGCTCTGGAGACAGTGAGATTCTAGGTGAAGGAGAGGTAAGGGAGAATACCTCTGAAGAGGTGTAGCTGGTAGTGTGACTTAGAAACATCAGAGATGTGAGGAGAGAAGGAGAGTGTGGAGTTGAAGATGACCCTGAGGTTAAAAGCCTCAAAGCCTCAAAGGTGGGAGCAGGAAGAGGGGCAAGAAAGGCCGGCCAGAGAGTGACAGGAAAGGAGGGAGCAGGTGTGCCGATGAGGAGAATCTCAGTCTTACTGGAGGAAAGTCAGAGATGAGAGAAGGAGAAGAGGTGGCAGAAGGAAGCCTGAAAATGTCATCCACATAGCACTGAAAGTTGCGGCAGAGATCGGCAATGCGGTGGGCAAGAAGTGCCAGGTATTGGATGAACAGCCAGGGAGAGAGGTTAGACCTCTAGGGAACACAACAGGTAGAGATAGAGAGAGAGGAGAGGAAGGACCCAAGTTGGACCTGGGAAGGTCGATCGCAGAGGAAAGAAGTCATCCAAGCCAGGGCCTGATCGGTGATACACAGGTTTTCACAGAGATGGTTGAACAGGAAGGCAGAAGAGAGATTAAGTAAGATGAGGACACAGCAGGTGTTTGAATCGAGGTTGGAGCACAGGTCTTTCCCTTCTTCAACCGATCCTGTAAGCCATTCACACACACGCCCCAGGGCGCTCCCATTGGGTCCACAAATCACCAAGAAACATAGCCAGCAGAATCTGGAAAGAACCCAGCTGGACTCAAGCATGGCACGCATGGCACCAACTAAAATATTCTTCATTGGGCTGGTCACCCAACATGGAGGGGAATAAGCCCTGACTTCTATTGAGGGCTGCAGTCTAGTATCTGGGTGTGGCTGGCTATATAAGCCACACCCAGGCATGCACCTTTACTTCGCGTTGTTCTGCCCATTGTCAGCGTAACGCTCATCGTGCTCCGGATGCTTCTACACGGACTGCCGTAGCAGCCACCATATTCCGTGCATCTCTACACGTCCCACGGTGAACCTTTCCGACTTCCAGATTCCGCAATTCCGCTACTCTTCTTCTGTGACCTTCAGCTCCCACATTCCACACCAGGCTCCTCTGTCTCATTTTCACTCCAATCCAGTTCCACAGGGATTCAATTCCGATCCAGAGGAAACAGAAGACACAGATTCAGCTTCTGACCAAGTAAGCCCATAAAAAGGAAACAGAACAGAGCACATGTAAGAAGAGCATCAGAAGCTACGCAGAGAAAGTTATAAAGCCAGAATTAGCCGTAAAGACTACGCAGAGAAAGTTATAAAGCCAGAATTAGCCGTAAAGACTGCATAAAAGCAAGACTGCATATAGAAAGCTAAAGAGGCATGCAAGACTGAACACTCTAAACTGTATACAAGAAAAGTAGAGTGAGTCAGCAGGCGCTGCAAGCAAGCGCAAGAACAAAAGGCACAAGACAAGGAAAAGCACACAGTCGGGTAGACACAGAGATTTATCATCAGCATCACCACGTGCCACGCATCTGAGCTCCTAAGCACCCCTCCAACGCCACAGTGGGCCTGGGCTTGGAGATAACATCAGTGACATAACTGATGTCTACAGAACATTTGCACCCCTGCTGAAGAATATGAGCAGGAAAGAGAGCCTACCTTCTATCTTTACAAGGTGAACACACCACAGGTGGGTGGGACCACAGGGAGGTGGGAGGCCATGGGTGTCTGATACTTACCTTTCATCAGTTCCCTGACACTTACACTTGTGCTGTTCTTTGGTTCTGACCCTAGGAGCAATTATCCCCGGAAGAGGCAGTAAAGAGATCCCAGTGGCACAGCACTGAGGTTCCAGACGCTCCCGCAGAGCTAAGGTGAGCAGAACAGTGGCAGTGTTCCTCGCAGTGTTCTAAGTGTCATACCTGAACTGTACGTCTGGCATGTTATGCACTCTATTATTAATTTCGTTAAGTGTTTTGGTAAATTGGGGATGAACCAGTCGTCTTTGATGTCTGCCGCTATGTGTTGTTTCGTTACGTGTGTAGGGAAGTGAAGCTGTTGGAATGCAATCTGCAATAGCTCTATTGGCATTACCACTTTCTCTGTCGTTTCCTGATGCCAGAGGAGGTCTGTGGGTGATTGTTTGCACCCTCTCCTTGTCCACATTTCCTTCTCATCTGTTGGGGCATGTTTCTGCAAGTCTATTATTTTACTGGTACGTGTGGAGTTGTACCCTTCTTCTTTGTCGTTTTGTGCAGATGTTCCTACTACGCATTCTAATACTTAGGGAATATCAAAGCATGCAGCTTTTTTCCCAGCGGCGTATGCTGCTGCGTTCCTGAGTGAGAAAGCGTCTGTGTTATTTGTATGGGCCTGGCATTTCATTAAAGCCACTACTGATCGTTCTGCTAATGCATCAATAAGTTCATTCAATAGTTGTGCGTGTTGTACGAAAGAGCCGTCCGCTCTCCTGAATCCTCTATGTCGCCATTGTGACAAGCCAGAATGCATTGTCATTGTCACGTATGCCGAGTCAGAGTAAATTGTTACTGCAAATCCTTTGGCTGTACGTAATGCTTTTATTAGTCCTATCAGTTCTGCTGCCTGCACTGAGAAGTGGGAGGGGATACGTTTCTGTACTATCACTTCATACTCTTCCCCCTTTATTCTTACTACTGCTGCCCATACGTGTTTTTCTCTTGTCTCACAGTCAATGGAATCTGAACCATTCACAAAGTATATGTCTCCTTCTTCTAGGACATTTTCCTAGAAAGTTGGAAAGTTTGTGGGAGTATGAGTGTACATAGGTGTGATGGTGTTGAGTTAGTGAGGTAGACAATTGTAGTGGGCTGTTCTGAGGATCAGAGTCGGTGTTGCAATAGTGGTGTGTAGATGGGAGTAGTAGGATTGTTTATGGTGGGAAATAATGGGCCAGAATGAAAGTAATGTTGGTTATGATATGATAAATGATATGATATTTTATTTATATTGCGCCCATTCGCAAGTATGTCAAGGAGCAATTAGGCAAGGGAGTGGTAGAAGAGGAAAAAAATATATACATCTTACTAGGCCCAAAGTGATTGAGAACGTGCAAGTGCAGCGGAGAGGGAAGGGGACAGTGAGAGGGTCAGGGAGGAGTGAGAAGTACATAACACAAGAACAAAAATAATAGTGCGGTCATAGGGTGGCGATGCATGACTTAAGCGCAGACAATGGGTATCAATAAGTGTAAGTGAGGGGACTTTAGGGTTGCAGATATAGACCAAGTGCAAGGTTTGCCAGAGGCAGTGCATGTGAGTTGCAGTGTGGGCAAGGGAACTCAGCCCGAAATCAGAGGGTAGCCAGATGCCCAATGCAGAAACAAAGAGATCGACAGGGGAGAGAAAGAGAGAAGGCAGAAGCAAAGAGAAATGTCTTGAGGTGCTTCCGGAAGCAGAGATGGTTCTCCTCAAGTTTCAGAGAGATAGAGAGGTAGGGAGGATGTTCCAGAGGGGGGCCTCAGCGGAAGAAAGAAGCAACTGATCATGAGGGAGTTGGAGGTGGAGGAGTGACCAGCTTAAGCGGGAAGGTATTTACAAAGAGAGAGTTGGAGGTGGTGAGGATCCAGGCCCCAGAAGGCCGTGTGGACAATGCAGAGGGTCTTGAACTTAATCCTTCCAGCCATTGGGAGCCATTGGTGAGATTTCAGTGGTGGAGAGATACGATCCCTGGGCTTGAGGCCAAGGACAAGTCTTGCAGACCTGTTCTGGATGAGTTGCACGTGACAGAGAGTAGACAGATAATAGAAGCTGACAGATTTGGAAACAGGCTGTCCAGTAGTCAAGCCTAGAGAGCACCAGAGCTCTGTAGACAGTGAGCTTCTGGGGGAAGGAGAGGAAAGGATGGATACCGTTGAAGAGGTGCAGTTGGCAGTTTGACTTTGTAGAGACATCAGAGATGAAAAAAGGAGTGTGGAGTCGAAGATGACCCTAAGGTTATTAGCCTCACAGGTTGGAGCAGGAAGAGGGCCAAAGGAGCCCGGCCATAGAGTGACAGGAAAGGAGGGTGCAGGTGTGCCGATGAGGAGAATCTCTGTCTTACTGGCATTAAGATAAACAGTTAATTGGGTACTCCCCTTTTATTTGATAACGGGGGGTCAGATCTGTACTCTGGGGAGAGTTGAACGATAAGAAAAAAAGGAAAAACAGATCGACTACATCTCTTTAGACGTCCCTTTAGTGAAAGCCAGGCAGGATGATCAGAATCTACTGAGTCATTTGGTAGATTAATCACCTATATTAGACTTTGACACACTTCTATTTCAGAAGTACTTTAGTAACAATTCTCTTTATTTTTCTTTTTTTTAAAACATTGTAAAAACATATACTTAATATTCAACTCACATCACTTTCATTCAACAAAGGAGTAATTTGAGCTTGGTTATGCTATTCTTTTGTAACACAACTATCCTTTGGTTATGTCAAAAAAGAGATAGGAATTGCTAAACACAGGATGTTGCGTGCACGTAAGAAGGGTCCAAGACTACAAACAAAGATATAGAAACCTTCTTTGAAAAAGAAAGCGAAAAAGAGGACGCCGCGTGTTTCTGAACAATCACCTACATATGGTGTGAAACAGAACCAGTGAACAGCTGCAACTTTTGCAAAAATCTGTGATCACAAAGACTTGATGCCAAGAAAACTAATGAGTTCTCATATGTCCCTTACATTATAAAGTGGACAACAGATCAGAAGATCTACCACGGGGAAATTAAATTGAGTTTCCTGAGTGTACTGCAGAATTGTTACTAAAGTACTTTTGAAATAGAAGGAGACGATTGAGCAGGCGGGCATGGTTGACAGTGTCAAAGGCAGAAGAGAGCTTGAGTAAGATGAGGACAGAGGGGAGATTAGAATCGAGGTTAGAGAGCAGGTCTTCGTGGACGTTAAGGAGAGCAGTTTCTGTGCTTCTGGCAGCCCTGAAGCCAGACTGGTTGTCATGGAGACAACCAACAGATTCAGTATGAAGTTTAAGCTGTGAGATGGGCAGCTTTTCCAGGAGTTTGCCCAGGAAAGGAGTGTTGGAGATCGGGTGATAGTTAGCCAGGCAGAAGGGGTCAGCAGAGGGTTTCTTGAGAAGAGGGTGCACAAGCAAGTGCTTCAAGGGGGAAGGGAAGGCTCCAGTAGCGAAGTAGTGGTTGCAGGTATCATCCAAGGTAGGAGCATGGGTGTCAATGTGGTCCTTGATGATTTTGCAAGAACAAAGAAGGACCTCTTTTGACGAGTCTTTTGTAGATTGGACTTGTCTAGAAACCTTGTCAGGGGAAAACAGAGGAAAGGCAGAGAAAGGAGAAAGAGAGGTGGCCACAGGGGGGGGCAGAGTTAAAGGAGAGAGGAAAGGGAGGAGGAGGGCAGGACGAGAGGATGGACAGGATGTCCCAAGCTTTAGAGATTAAATGAGAAGTCAGGGCATAGCAGGGGACAGCAGAGGTAAAGACTGAAGCAGGATTGGCCAGCTCATTGCAGAATTTAAAAAGTTTGGCTGAGTTGTGAGATTGCGCAGATATGCAGGCTTGGATGTGTGCTCTCTTCTTGGTGCGGACAGTGAGCCGGTATTGCCTTTGGAGCAGGCGGCAGGCCAGTTTGTGAGAGGATGCACATGATGCCCTCCATTTCCTCTCAGCCACCCTACACTTGCGTTTAAGGGTGACAAAGTCAGAGTCGTACCAGGAATTGTACTTGGCTTTGTGCTTCAAGTGGATCCTCATGATAGGAGCAAGGACATCACGAGTATCAGAGATAGAAGAGTAAATAATGGAAAGGGCTGTGTCAGGATTCAAGTCAGCCAGAGGAGGAGGAGGAGGAGAAGGAGGGGGAGAGAAAGTTGTGGCAAGAGCCTCAACTGACACACCCTTCATGGGTTTGATGACCGAGAAGGTTGATGGCAGTGCTGGAGTTGGCTTGTACAGAAGGGTAGAGAGGGGGAGGTGGGAGTAAAGGAGAGAGTGATCACTCCAAGAGAGAAGAGTGGTGAGAGGGATAGAGAGGTGAGGCCTGAGGAGATCGGAACACTCAGAGTGTGTCCTGCAGAGTGAGTCGGACTGCAGTGAAGAATAGAGAAATTGAAGGACTCTCAGAGGTCACAAAAGAGACCAGAGGATGGAGAAGAAGCATCTAGATGGATGGTGAGGTCACCAAGGAGGAGGAGTGGAGTGGTTGATGCCAGGAGGGAGGCGAGGTCAGCCAACTCAGATAGGCAAAAGTTAGTCTGACCAGGTGGCCGATAGAGAGTAGCAATGGTGAGAAAGTCCCAATGAGAGATGGAAAGCCTCACGACAAGGCATTTGAAGGAGGAGTAGGCCTGCACATGAACCACAGAGGTAGGAATCCACTCTGGGAAGATCAAGGCTACACCACCACCAGGTTGGTTGGGTCTGGGCACAGAGAGGATCTTGTAGCCATCAGGGAGGAGAGTGTCAAAGCTTGTAACGGAGCTGGCCGTGAACTATGTCTCAGTGAGGCTGAATACATTAAAGTTGAGTTCTTCCAAGAGGCGGCAAATGTCAGAGGAGTGTTTGACAGCTGAGCAATAGTTGAGAGTGGTAATATGGAGAAAGTTGCCACCCTTGAATGACTTCCGGGGAGGGCTACACATCAGAGATATGCCCTACAGAGGTGTAGAATGAGACTGAGGGGGTAATATATATACATATATATATGTATATATATAATGGCACTGTATTGCTATAATAACATACATATACCTGGTCCATTAATATACTTTGTCAGATGCAAAGGGTATTCGTTTTTCAGTTCTTGCTTGCAGTGATGTGTTTCTTTCCTGTAATTGTAAAAGAAAGTTTGTGGGCCTATGTGGTAATGGTGAAGTACTGTTACAAAGGAAGAGTTATAATTGTAAAGGAAGGAGGAGTGGTGGGGAAAAAGTTATTAACATTTAAAATGGTTGCATTTGGGAGCATTGTTAGGGAGAATTCTCTCTTAAGGCTAATGTCCCAAACCAAGTGAGTCCCCCAGCAGCTTTGCTGGATTTTTGGGGTTTATTTCTTTCTCCTGCTAAGAGTGAGACTCTTTTTCTCCCACTCTTAGGCATGATTTGAGAATGTCCTTTGACTGTGAATGTGTTATATGGGCTATGGCATCCTTTACTCCATAGGGCTTCATGTGTTTTTGGTATGTGTGTTACACAGCACCCTCAGTGCAGTAACACAGGGGTCTCATAGTGACCCCCAAACATAGACTCTATACCCTGGGATTGACTACTTCTCCCAGGGCATGTAAAGTCAGCATTGGCTTTACTAGTCTCAAACTGTGAACAGAACGAGTACAAACCATCATATTGTGGAAGTACTGGTAGGGGTAATTCGATTGCCCCTGGGTCTGTTTTCCAAGGGGGCACTGTCCAGTCCCCCCTCGTTGAGTTTCTGGCTGGTGGTATTGGATACGACGCAAAATATTCCACCAGAATATTTCTTATGGGATTTTCCCATTGATTTTAAACGCTTCACTTTTTGGTGCAATGTTAAAGATACCGCCTGGTTATTTATTTAATATTAATTCCTCGGTTCGGTCTTTTTGCCAGGACTTGGTTTTAAAATGGTGTTTGTGTTCGCCTCTGAAACTCTAACCCAAGTCGAGCCCTTTGTTGCACTTTTTTGGCGGGCTTCTGCACAGAAGCCCTCCAAATGGTGCCACTCTGTCTGGTGTCTACAGGATGTGTGAGAGGGGGATTAGGCACCCTGGACTGAGTTGCCTTGGCAACTCAAGTCACACTCTTGTGTGATTGGCCCAGTGGTGAGCCGTCCGCATGGTTGAGTGACAGCTAGGATGTTGAGTGGGGGTTTTTATGCATAAAAGCAGGGCTTTGGGGACTGGAACTTCAGAAGTCACTACAGGACCTAAAGAATCCGAAGAGGGGAGAAGCTGAGCCATCTACAACGACGAAACCACCGGTGGAGCCCTGCTGTAAAGAATTCACCAATTCCTCGACAACAGAGGAGATCTTCTTCCAGGAGAGTCTTCCTCCCTTTGAGCTGGTGGGACCAACCAGTTCGCCTTTTTCGCCTTCCAGGACGTCTGGTGGTCGAATCGCCCGTGCCAAGCACCCCGGCGGCCTGATAGCCACACTTCACCACTGACCGCGAATAAAAGGGTCGTACCTTTTAATCGGGAACTCTGCGGTTGGTTTCATCCCTGGCAGTGCAACGACTTCCAGCTTTCTTCCTTGCCGAGATCTTCTCTTCCTCTGGTCGAAGCCACGACTTGCACCCGCTGCCAGGAACAACTGCCCCCTCTGGAACATTCTCACCATTTAAGGTACCACGTCCCTCCTGGCCTCCCTTGCAACGGACTGTCCAAGGTGTCCCGTAAATCCTTGACTTTCCAACTAGGTTTGCCTCCAAACCTTCTAACTTTATCTTTCTGAACTGATCCAACCTCTTTTGACATTTTCTGCAAAGACTCCGAGTGCATTTCCACTGTGTGATCTTGGGCACATTCAGCCTTGCTCTCCATAAGAGTGGGCCTGGCCTATGAACTTTGGCTCTAAAGTAGACCTTGCCTTTCCTGCCTTGCTGGGGGTTCTTAAAAAGTGTTGGTACTGTGTTATTTCCATGCTCTGGCTTTTCTCTCCCTTTTTAACAAATTATTGGATTGCCATCTAAGGTTACGCGCTCACCTCTGTTTTGCTAATAAGTGGTGTCTTAACCTAGACTTGTCGAATAATTAACTAGGGAGCTGTATATACTTATAGTGACTGTTTTTGAACTTGCTTGATATTAGTGCAAGTGTATTTTTATAAGTGTGTTTTAAATAAATAATTATATACTTTTAATACCAAAGCTCTGGTCAGTGTTTGCTTGTTTACTGTATTTTTAGCCCTATTGTATACGCTCTGTATACTGCCTAACTCTTCATGATAGAAGTCCGACTGCTCAGCCACAGCTACCAGGTAAATCTGGGTGGTGCAGGCTGCTACCAATTGGGTTTACTGCTTACTCCTGTGGTCTTAAACTTTTTGCAGTGGTCCCTAAGGGAACTGCACAGGTTTCTGCCTAACACTGGTGTACAGCGGTGGGATTTGTTTTGAGTATACATGTTAGTGTGCTTTTAAGTACCTTAGTGCAACAAACTAAAAAGCTTAGCACTAAAAAGTTTATTTTCTAAACCTGTCAACTATGGAAAGTTATAGTCAAGAATCCCTTGCTACAAAAACTGCTGATTGTTTAAGAGTTCTTTGTAAGCATAAGAATCTCCTGACTAATGGCAAGAAAATTGAGCTAATAGAAAGATTGTTAGCAAACCAAAGTCTGGGTAGTGGTTCAGAGGAGCCTACTCTCCCAGCAACAGATAACAGTGATGATATTGATATAGATCAAAGTATTGATAATCTTGAGGCAGAGTCAGAAGAGGAGGGTGAGGCTGTTGTAGTTCTCCCCCCTGGGCCTCTGTCTGCTCTACCAGCTGTACCTACTGGACCTTTGCCAGGTCCCACATTTAGTCCTCAATGTATTGAACTAGAGAAAATGTAGCTTGAATTGGAGTTTGAGACTTAATGCTCAAGCAGAACAAAGGCACCAAGAATTAAACCAAGAACTAAGGCTCAGATAAATGGAGCTCAAACATGACCTAGAGATGAGGAAATTGTCTGTTGAAAATGCTTCTCTCTCCAGATCCTCTAGGAGTTCCAGTCCCAAAAGACCCTGGATGCCTAAAGAGATTGTGGGTATGTATGATCCTAAATTGGATATGTTAGATTGGTTGGCTATGTTTGAGTATAATCATGGGCTCCAGGACATCTCAGGGAATGAGTTACTTCCTTGGTTGTTCTCTAGGCTCCCCCTGTTGCTTCTGATGTGGTAATGGAGTTGGGGGAGGTGGATAAGAAGGATTATGAATGTGTGAAGCTAGCTTTAATAGCTAAATTTGGGAAGGCCCCTTCCCAGTACCTTAAGAGGTTTAGGACCCTCAAAAAGTATGGTGGTATCCCTTGGGTGAGTGAAAGTTTGAAGAACTTAGAGGGATGGATTAAGGGTTACAGGGTGAACACTTATGAGGGAATGAAGAATCTTGTTATGTTGGAGTCAATTTATGATGCCTGCTCTCCTGAGTTCAGACAGCACTTGGCTGATTCAAAGGAATTAGATTCCAGGAAGCTAGCTAAGGCTGCTGACTTGCGGGTTGCCAACAGGGCTACTCACAAGGACTCTGGGGCAACTCAGAAGAAGGATGAGGGAAACAGCCTAAAAAGGACTCCAAAGCGAATTCTAATAATTCCAATCCCAAAGAGGGCCCCAAACAAAACCATAAGGGTAAGCCACAAGGGAAACCAAATCAGGCTAGTGTACCTTTTGGTGCCAAACCAGAAGGAGGTCAGAACAAGCCACCATTCCAAAAAGCATTTGATAAATGCTATGTTTGTGGCTCTACTGATCATGTGAAAGGGGATCCCAGATGTAAGGGTAAACCTTCAAGGGTCCACACTGTCTCCTTAGCCTTCGCTCCAGAGGAGGAAGTACAAATGGCCAGTTGAAACTTTCTACTACTGGCTGATGATCCCATTGGAGTCTCAGCCAGTGTTTCTTTAGTGTCCCTGGGGGTTGTGGGAACAACAGAATTTAGATGTATGTAATTCTAGCCCAGATGATACTAAAGAGTATTTTAAGGACAGTGTCCAGGTGAATGGTCAGGAGACTCCTGCAATTAGGGACACTGGGGCCAGCATAACTGTGGTGCTTCCCCAGTTGCCAGTTCTCATCCAGTGCAATGATATGAATGTGAAGATACCTGTTAGTGTACAATGTGAGGTACCAGGAAGAGTTCTGTTGGGAAATGACCTGAAAACTCTTGGAGTAGTGTCACACACCGCCAGACCTCCCAGTAAAAGGTTACAGGAGCTAACTAAACCTGCAAGAGAGAAAACCATGAGAGGTTCTTCTCTGGAGATGATGAAGAAAGATATCACTCCTGCTCCACTGGAGTTACTGTCTGCTATATCTGAGCAACCAGAAGCAAAGGGGAAACCCAAGACTTCTGAAAGGAAACCAGCAGCCAGTGCTCCAGTGCTTCCAACAAGGACTTCCCCTAGGTTGTCCAAAGTTACACCTGTAACTCCACCTCCAGCTGAGGCTGAGATGGAGGTACAACCCTGTATGGTTGAACTAGACTCTGAAGAAGAGCTAGTAGAAGGCCAAGAACTTATTGGAGATCTGGATCCTGTTGACCATCCTGAGCTGCAGTCTTTACTGGCATAAGGTGGACCCAACAGGGCAGACTTCAGTAAGGGACAAAGAGAATGTCCAACTCTGGAAGGTCTTCGCCACCAGGCAGCTTCTCAGGCTGACGGGCAAGAGCCTGGGAAGTATAGGTTGCATTGGGAAGATGGCCTCTTCTACAGTGAACCGACTGAGTCTGCACCTGGAGACTACAAGCGACTTGTAGTGCCTCAAGAAAACAGACTACAGTTCTTGCAACTAGCCCATGAGATTCCTTTGGCTGGTCACTTGAGTTTCAAGAAGACCAAGGAAAGGCTCTCACTCTACTTTTATTGGCCAAAAATGGGGGCTGAGGTAGATAAGTTTTGCAAGAGCTGCCACACCTGCCAAACTTCTGGTAAGGTTGGTTCCAAGAATGTGGCACCTTTAGTGCCTCTCCCAGTAGTGGGAGTCACATTTGAGAGGATAGGGATTGACATTGTTGGTCCCCTTGGTCCTCCAACCTCTTCAGGCAACAGGTTTATCCTTGTAGTAAACCATGTTACTAGATACCCTGAGGCAATTCCTATGAGGACTGTTACGGCTCAGGCTGTGGCTAAGGTCCTACTTGTTATTTTTACCAGGGTTGGGTTTCCTAAGGAAGTAATCTCTGACAGGGGGTCAAATTTTATGTCCCACTACATGAAAGCCATGTGGAAAAACTGTGGAGTTACCTAAAAGTTCTCTACCGCCTACCACCCACAGACAAATGGGTTGGTTGAAAGGTTTAATAGAACAATGAAGAGCATGATAGGTGCTTTAGAGGAACCCCTTAAGAAAAAGTGGGATCTTCTACTGCCATGCCTTCTCTTTGCTTATAGAGAAGTCCCTCAGGAGGGAGTAGGTTATTCTCCCTTTGAACTTCTTTATAGCCATCCCGTGAGAGGTCCATTGGCCCTGATTAAGGAGGGGTTGGAGAGTGCTCCTTCCCCCAAGCCAGTCAGAGTGACTGACTATGTAATAGGTCTCCGGAGGAGAATGTCACACATGATGGCAGAAGATAGTGATAACCTGAAAGCTGGACAAGCTTTGGTCAAGCATTGGCATGATCAAAAGGCTAATATGGTTGAGTTTACTAAGGCCAGCTAGTTCTAGTTATGATTCCAAAAAGGCAGAGGGCCTTGCAAGACAAATTGATGGGACCCTTCAAGATTGTGGGAAAACTTGGAGAGGTGAACTATCTGGTGGACTTGGGCAATCCCAAGGAGTTTCCCAGAGTCTTCCACACCAACAGACTAAAGGTGTATGTCTATAGGCCTGAAGTAGGAGCCTTGCTTCTAGCTTCATCAGAATAGGAAGAAGAGAGTGAAGCTCTCCCTGATCACCTCAGAGGCTTACCCCTGGATGAAAAGATTGAAGGCGTTAATCTCTCTTCAAATCTGACACTTGAGCAACAGGAGGATTGCAAATCTATGTTAAATCAGTTTGCCTCCCTGTTCTCACTTTCACCAGGCTTCACCCCTTGGCGCCAGCATGAGATACTCACTGGTGACTGTCTGCCAGTCAAAAGCAGAGGGTACAGAATGTCAGAGAATGTAAAGACCCACATCAAAGGGGAGGTCAGCAAGATGCTTGACCCTGGGGTAATAAAGCCCTCTACTAGTCCATGGTCTAGCCCAGTTGTGTTAGTGCCAGAGGCAGGATCCAAAGAATTGAGATTCTGCATGGGCTATAGAGCTCTTAATGCAGTCACTAAGACTGATGCCCACCCTTCGCCTAGAACAGATGAGTTGGTGGATAGACTTGGTTCAGCCAAGTTCCTCAGCACATTTGATCTAACGTCAGGCTTTTGGCAAATAGCAGACCATGCCAAGGAGAAAACTGCATTTTCTACCCCAGTTACTTCATACCAATTTAACTTATGCCTGTTGGACTGAAAAATGCACCTGCTACATTCCAAAGGATGGTAAATCAGGTTCTGACTGGGATGGATGACTTCTGCATGGCATACTTGGATGACATTGCAGTGTTCAGCCACTCCTGCGAAGAGCATGTTAACCACCTACAACATGTTTTGCAGTCTATTGAGAAGGCCAATCTGAGCATAAAGGCAAGTAAATGCCAGATTGGACAGAGTAAAGTGGTCTACCTTGGGCATGAGGTAGGAGGTAGAGAAATAAGACCTTTGCTCAGTAAGATTGAAGCTGTGCAAAATTGGACAACACCTACTACTCAGACCCAGGTGAGAGCCTTCTTAGGCCTTACTGGGTACTACAGGAATTTCATTGAGGACTATGGGACCATAGCTTCTCCACTGAATGTGATCTCCTCTCCAAAATTCCCTAAGAAGGTCAGATGAAATGAGGAGTGCAATCAGGCCTTTGAAAACCTGAAGAAAGCTCTTTGCCAAGCTCCAGTACTGAGAGCTCCTGACTACCACCAAACTTTCATTGTACAGACAGATGCTTCAAATGTAGGTATAGGTGCAGTCCTTAGCCAACTGGATGGGAAGGGTAGGGAGCACCCCATTTGCCTCATCAGTAGAAAGCTGAAGGATCCTGAGACAAGGTGGGCAACAATTGAAAGAGAGTGTTTTGCCATTGTGTGGGCTCTGAAGAAGTTTAGGCCATACTTGTATGGTTCTACTTTTGTCATTCAGACTGACCACCAACCCTTGAGATGGTTAATGCAAATGAAGGGGGAAAACCCAAAACTACAGAGATGTTCTTCTGCCTGCAAAGGTTTGTTTTCACCATTGAGCACAGGTCTGGGTGTCACCACCAAAATGCTGATGGTCTCTCTAGGATGTATGTCATCGACTAGAGGTATGAGATTCATCCAGGAGTGGATTAAATCCTCTGTTTAGGGAGCATTCTCTGTTAAGGCTAATTTCCCAAACCTAGTGAGTCCCCCAGCAGCTTTGCTGGATTTTTGGGATTTATTTTTTTCTCCTGCTAAGAGTGAGACTCTTTTTCTCCCACTCTTAGGCATGATTTGAGAATGTCCTTTGACTTTGAATGTGTTTTATGGGCTATGGGGTCTTTTACTCCATAGAGCTTCATGTGTTTTTGGTATGGGTACACAGCACCCTCAGTGCAGTAACACAGGGGTCTCATAGTGACCCCCAAACATAGACTCCATACCCTGGGACTGACTACTGTCTCCCAGGGCATGTAAAGTCACCATTGGCTTTACTAATCTCAAATTGTGAACAGAACCAGTACAAACCATCATATTGTGGAAGTACTGGTAGGGGTAATTCAATTGCCCCTGGGTCTGTTTTCCAAGGGGGCACTGTCCAGTCCCCCCTTGTTGAGTTTCTGGCTGCTGGCAGTGGATACCATGCAAAATATTCCACCGGAATACTTCCTATGGGATTTTCCCATTGATTTTAAACGCACCACTTTTTGGTGCAATGTTAAAGATACCGCTGGGTGATTTATTTAATATTTATTCCACGGTTGGGTTTTTTTGCCAGGACTCGGTTTTAAAATGGCATTTGTGTTTGCCTCTGAAACTAACCCAAGTCGAGCCCTTTGTTCCACTTTTTTGGCGGGCTTCTGCACAGAAGCCCTCCAAATGGTGCCACTCTGTCTGGGGTCTATAGGATGTGTGGGAGGGGGATTAGGCACCCTGTACTGAGTTGCCTTGGCAACTCAAGTCGCACTCTTGTGTGATTAGCCCAGTGGTGAGCCGCCCGGCTCACCACTTAGCATGGTTGAGTGACAGCTAGGCTGTTGAATGGGGGCTTTTCTGCATAAAAGCAGGGCTTTGGGGACTGGAACTTCAGAAGTCGCCACAGGACCTAAAGAATCCGAAGAGGGGAGAAGCTGGGCCATCTACAACGACAACACCACTGGTGGAGCCCTGCTGTAAATAACTCACCACTTCCCCGATGACAGAGGAGATCTTCTTCCAGGAGAGTTTTCTTCCCTTTGAGCTGGTGGAACCAACCAGTTCGCCTTTTTCGCCTTCCAGGACGTCTTGTGGTCGAATCGCTCGTGCCAAGCACCCCGGCGGCTGGATAGCCACGCTTCACCACTGACCACAAATAAAAAGGTTGTACCTTTTAATCGGGAACTCCACGGCTGGTTTCATCCCTGGCAGTGCAACGACTTCCAGCTTTCTTCCTCGTCGAGATCTTCCCTTCCTCTGGTTGAAGCCATGACTTGCACCCGCGGCCAGGAGCAACTGCCCCCGCTGGAACGTTCTCAACATTTAAGGTACTGTGTCCCACCTGGCCTCCCTTGCAGCGGACTGTCCAAGGTGTCCTGTAAATCCTTGACTTTCCAACTGGGTTGGCCTCCAAACCTTCTAACCTTTTTTTTCTGAACTGATCCAACCTCTTTTGACATTTTCTGCAAAAACTCTGATTGCATTTCCACTGTGTGATCTTGGGCACATTCAGCCTTGCTCTCTCTAAGAGTGGGCCTGGCCTATGAACTTTGGCTCTACAGTAGACCCTGCCTTTCCTGCCTTGCTGGGGGTTCTTAAAAAGTGTTGGTACTGTGTTATTTCCATGCTCTGCATTTTCTCTCCCTTTTTAACAAATTATTGGCATGCCATTTAAGGTTACACGCTCACCTCTGTTTTGCTAATAAGTGGTGTCTTAACCTAGACTTATCCAATAATTAACTAGGGAGGTGTATATACTTATAGTGACTGTGTTTGAACTTGCTTGATATTAGTGCCAGTGTATTTTCACAAGTGTATTTTAAATAAATAATTATATACTTTTAATACCAAAGCTCTGGTCAGTGTTTGCTTGTTCTACTGTATTTTTAGCCCTATTGTGTGTGCTCTGTATACTGCCTAACTCTTCTTGAGAGAAGTCCGACTGCTCAGCCACAGCTACCAGGTAAATCTGGGTGGTGCAGGCTGCTACCAATTGGGTTTACTGCTTACTCCTGTGGTCTTAAACCTTTTGCAGTGGTCCCTAAGGGAACTGCACAGGTTTCTGACTAACAAGCATTGTTTTGAAATTTAAGAAATGTGTATGTGGATTTGCAGAAGCTCTGTAACAATTTGTAAAAGCAAAGAAAAGTAGATGGAAACGATTTGTAGTAGACTCTTAATGGCAGTTGGTGTGCATACATTTAATGTATTAGGACGTATCGAGAAAATGTGACGCACCTCACGCTTCACTCCAACCAATCAGCGAACATGTCTGTCCGTGGACATGACGTAGGTTCATTGGCCAATCGGTGTCCTGTCCGCGGATATAGATAGCACTCATTTTTTGAGAGCTACTTTTTGGTTGTTTAAAAAAAAAATACTGGATGGATATCCACCAAATTAACAAAAGCACACTTTCGGGACCAAGCCACCACTCCCGCCGCATATTTGTTGACAATCCGTCCAGTGGTTTGGACTGTAGGCGTGAGCAAAGTTTTCTCCATTCAGTCTATGGGAAAAAAAAGACATTTTGGGACCCCCTATAACTTTGCCCCCCCCCCCCCTTGACCAAACCTCAACAAACTTTGCTAAAAAATTCGGAGTGGGCCATATACTTTTTTTTTGTAAAGTATGGTGATGATCCATCCAGGGGGAGTGAAGTTATAAGCCGCCCAAAAAGTCCTCTTCCTATGGGTTTAGCAACTTAACCATAACTAAATGGCTGCTACCACAGGCCGTGTAATATATATTTGTGAAAGAGTTGAAGGAGACATTTAAAAAAAAAATACAAGCATGTCTGCATTATATATTCTTAGATGCAGACCTTGCAGAATATGGAAATAGAAATCTTTGCCATTTGCAAAGTAGTTTTTGATGCCAATGTCTTTTATTAACAGGAGATATATACTCTAAGAGTTCAAGTGTACATATGAAGTGTTGAAGAAAGATGACAGTGTTAGGTTTAGAGGTTTTGGATGTGATTGGTGGATGGATGTGTGACTCTTTGAAAGCAGCCAGTGAGGGAGTCTTAAGAACATGGAAGTGGAAAGGGTAGAAGGGCTGCCCTCTGCAAGACATTGCACAGTCCGTGGATGGCACGTGCCACATCTGGATCATTTGTTGATGCCTGGAATGGAAAGGGGACTGTGTGGCGTAGCCAATCAGGTTTGCTCTGTGGTGTACAGGAAGAGATGATTGTAGGAGTTTGTTTGCAGGACTTGCGAGAGCAGTGATAAAGGCAACAGTGATGTGTTCGAGAAAACAGAGTGTGTGGATTGTGGGGGACTATTCAATTAATTCATTGACGGTATATGCTGATAATCACAGCATACTTGGAAATATTGGATTGCCATGCAGTTTGTGGCTCAAAGTGGGCAAGTTTGTTTTCATTTTGTGGGAATATGGCTCACTTCAAATATCCTGATATAGTGATTTTCCATTGTGGAGGGGACAGTTTGGGGTGTCTAACTCCAGTGTCTTTGCAGGTTGTGCTGAAGGATTTTTTAAAAAGCCTAATGCAACTGTTTCTGCTGCTCAGATTATGTTTTTGGAACTAAATCAGAGACGCATGTGAAGATGTCCAGCACACTTTCTCAGTCCACAAATTGAACAATTAAGAAAAATTGTCAATGAAGGTGTATCTGCTTTTGTGTATGCTTTAGGAATGTCATCTTTTGAGAATGATAATATCAATTCCCAGGATGTGAATTTATTTGGTCGAGATGGAATTCACTTCACAGAGGTCAGAAAAAACATACAATAGGACGACATGTCCATGGACACGGTGGTGTCCGTGGATGGCACAGGCCACATCCAGGTCTTTTGAGGTTGCATGGCATGGAGAGGAGACTGTGTAGGCCATGGACAGTCAGTGTGTCCACGGACATGGGGCTATCAGTCAATCACGTTTCCTGGGTGTGGTGCACAGGAAAAGAGGATAGAAAGAGTTTTTTAATAGGAGTTGAGAGGATTGAAAATGGCAATGTCTTTCAGCAGGCAGAGTGTTTGGATTTTGGGGAACTCTTGCATCCACTGGGTGAAGGTGTATGCTGAGCATTGTGGAATAGCCAAAAATCTTGGGTTTTGTGAATTGGAAGTGTTCTGGTGAGGAGTGTGTAGCATGAAGTGGGTGGACTTGCTCTCATCTTGTCCAAATATGGTTCAATTGAAGTATCCTGACATTATTATCATACATTGTGGTGGGAACAGTTTGGGGAATGTGACTGGAATCTCATTGCAGTTTTTAATGAAGGAGACATTGGGAAAGTTGAAGGAAATGTTCCCTAATTCCAAAATAATCTTTTCTCAAATTGCCCAAAGACAGATGTGGATGTGTTCCAGTTCATTTTGCCCCCAAATGGAAAAAGCGAGAAACAAAATCAATAAAGCTGTGTGTGCTTTTGTTTGCGATGTTGGCGTGACATTGTTCCATAATGAGAACATTACATCTGATAGGGCCAACATTTTTCCAAGAGATGGAGTCCATCTAACTGATGTGGGTAATCAGATTTATGCGGAAAACATTCATAATGCTTTGAAGCAGTTTCTTTGAAAGTGAGAAGAAATAATGAAAATCATTGAAAAGCTTTCTATATTCATTTTGTAAAAATAAAAAGTACAAAAAAATATATGACAGCCAAAAACACCCAAAAACGAATCTTTTAAGAGCCACCTTTTTTGGAGCAAAGAAATTACAATGATCGCAATTGTCCCACGCCTGGAATTTTGTACATTTCCGCAGACTACCGTGCTGCCCGCAGACTATGCAGGTTGCAGAGGCCTGTGCTTTTTGTCCCTGCTTCTTGTTAGGCAGAATCTAGTGCAGTTCCCTTAGGGAGCACTACATCATATTAGGGCTACAGGTGAGAGCAATAAATCCCCTTTGTTATCCGTCCGTACCACAAATATTTAGTTGGTAGCTGTGGCTGAGCAGTCAGACTTATCTCAAGAGGGAGATGAGCAATATTCAGGGTTTACACACTAGGTATCACAGTACTATGGTACAAGGAAACACTGACCATAGCTTTGTATCAAAAAGAGAATATATTTATTCTATACACATCTAGTTCAACACATAAATCACAGTTGATAAAGTAAGTTAAGTTTAGTCAAGGAAAAGTATATACAACTCCCTATTCAATTTTAGACAAGTTTGCGGTAGAGTGAAAACTGAGCAAAACGGCACAGTAAAAACCAACTAAAAATGGCACTCTATCAATTTAACGAAAGGGAGGGAAAGCACAAGTTCAACCGAAATATCTTCAGACACCCCCTAGCAACACTTCCCTGAAGTTATGTGAACAAGTAATGCACAGTGAAACATTAGCAAAAAGATAAGTGAATGAAAACTGAGCAAAATGACACTCCACAAGTCAAGGCAGTAGGAAGGAAGAGGGGTTTAGAAGATTTAGGTGCATCAACACATTTCTTATTTAAAATCAATCTAGTGAGAGCAGATCTAACAAATCATCCAGAGTCAATGGGCCTGAGCCGGAGTCAGTGGTACAGGACCAAGAGTTTAGGCACAAATAATGTTCTTGTAGCTGCATTCAAGTCTTTGGTAGACGAATATTGAAAAGGTAGATGTGAGGCGAAAGACAATGTTAAGAGAGAGGGCGGCCAACCCCACAAGTAGATAAGGGATTTAAAACACCTTTAGGCTACCACGGAGAAAGGGAGGCCTGGCAGAACAATGTACCTTAAACGTGAAGAAGTGGCTCCTGCGATAGCGGTTGTTCCTGGTAGTTCTAGCAGGTCGAGGGGTCCAACAGAGGAAGAGAGGCTCTCGTCGTGGAGGAAGGTTGAAGTCACTGCACTACCCAGGGATGAAACCAGCCGCAGTGCTGCCAAACGAAGTTTAAAACATACGCTCCTTTTAATCGCGGTCCGGGTCGATAGCTGCCTGGCTATCTGTCTCCAAGTGCTGAGCACTGTCAATTCGACCAAGACAGGTCCAAGGGAGCGATGGGTGAACTGGTTGGCCCCACCAGCTCAAGGGAAGAAGGCTTGATGAAGATCTCCTCTCGTCGTGTGGAAGAAAAGTGGTGAGACGATTTTGGATTGTAAAATAATGAATGTGACATCAGAGTTTTGAGTAATATTAAACATGTAATAACTCACTAACAATTCAAGACTTACACACTTGTGCTAGTACACACACATAGCTCTCAACGCACATGCTTTTGGCGGGTGTCACCCGCCTTGTAAACAGCTGACTCACCTGCCTAGCCTCGTGCACGCCCATTCGTTTCAATGGGCTCTCACCCACCAAAACCAAAATTGGTTTGTTTTTACCCGCCTTTGCGACACAAATGGTTGAGAGCTATGCAAACAATATATATAAAGATCCACAAAGCTTACAAACTGAGGCACGTACAGGGAAACTAAAGTAAGGATGAAAGAAACAGCATCACTAGAGCATTTTAATAACATAAAAGTTTATCTTCATGTATAGAAATAAATTGTGTGTTGGAGGCCTGCTTATTGCCCTATCTAGGTGTACCATGACCTGACACGAAACCCTAAGGAAAGTACTTTAAGAACATATAAAAAAGGTTAATGTGCAGATGTATAGCACCTTTTAAAATGTGGACATTCTCATTGACAGTACAAAAAATAAAGTAGCCTAATCATGTCAGTAAACAAAAACAAGTGGCTCAGATATGTGATGTCATTTGTGATATCATATTTGATGTCCTGGGTGTTAGTCTTGGCAGTGCTGAGGGGTGCGAGTTATGGTTGCTTAGCTGTCCATAACTGGTGAATTTCTGAGATGTTTCGGTTTTACTTGTAACCGTAATGGCCCTTTAACAACATTTTTTCACTGAATTGATAGGTTTTATTAGTGCAACTTAACCATAACGTCCCTTTAACAACATTTTTTCACTGATATATGTATTACAGGGACTGCGATAGAAGCCCTTTAGTTATGGTTAAATTGCTCACCCCATAAGAAGAACACTTTTTGGGTGGCTTATAACTTCGCCTCTTGGACCAATCCTCACAAAACCTTGCAAAGAGTATATGGCCCAGTCAGATTGAACCAGCAAAGTTTGGTGAGGTGTCGTCTATGAGGGGAAATGTTATAGGAGGGGGGGTCCCAAAATGTGTGGTTTTTCCCATAGACGCAATGGAAACAATGTTTTGCTCATGCCTACACCCCAAAACCGCTGGACAGATTTTCACCAGACTTGTGGTCGGAGCAGTGGCATGGTCTCAAAATCATGCTTTTGAAAATTTGGTGTAAATCCGTCTAGGATTTTTTTTAAATGAGCAAAAAGTTGGTCCAAAAGAAATGTGTGTATCTAGGTGTCGGTCCAATGACTCACTTTCCTGTTTCTCTGTGGACGGGCCTATGATTGGCGCAGAGGGCGGTGTGATATCCGTGGACATCCGACACGCCCGATGATTGGTCAATAAAAAATGTGAGGTGCGTCAGATTTTTGGAAACGCCCACCATGTTGTATTTGCGGATGTCCACCGTTGTCCGCGAACATTGCGGTAAAAGAATATAAAAAAAAAGAACATTGCACTAGTCAAACTTAAACAATCACTGGGGAGGTGAGTGGTGATGAGGATGGGATGGGAGGGTATATGGCCATAAAAAGCCAAAAAGCAGGCATTTTTCTTCTCATATTTCCACCAACAGTGCGTGGCAGTCCTGTGATGTTCACAAACATTTTAGATGTTCGGGGGCATATCTGCTTATTTATGCATTACAGGGTTGCTGAAAAGCAGTTTCTGGATTGCTTATAACTTTGGCACCACTCAATGAAATTGCATAAAATTTTGGAATTTCATTCTAGAACTGATTCTGAATGGTACTGCTGTGGTGCGGTTTTGTCGAGAGGGAACAAAATTCGATGGGGGTCCCAAAATATTGTAAAGGCTTATTAATGTGGTGGCATTTGACGAATCTGCACAACGGTTTAAAAAAATATTATAGATCTAGATATAAATGTTTTTGCCAGGTTTCATGGGATTATGTCAAGATAGGGCTAAATTAGAGGGGTATTTCAGCATTTTCAAATGGCTTATATCTTTGTTGTGTTTGGCAACTGCGCACACAAGTTTTCAGAAAGATTAGAGACCCAGTCTTGAATGTTTGTGCGGAGTCTGAATGGATTTTGTCAAGTGGGGGCTAAATTATATGACTATTGTATGCACGTATATTTTGACACTTTTGAAAAAATAAAACATGGGCGGATTTCCAGCAAAATTGTATAAGGAGCATTGGAAAGGTCCTGAAAGCATTGTATTTCAAAATGTGTCCATGTTTTATTTTTTGACAAGTGTCATAATGTAGGTACAACAAAATGTGGTGTACCATTTCTGACTGAGTATAGCCTCTGGCCATGGGCAGTTGCCAGATTGTCCGGGTCATGGTATAAGATCATGACCCGGACAATCTGTCTACTGGCCACAACCATGAGGGATGACCAATGGGGCTAAAGTGGTCATGTCCACCAGGGAGGGCTATGTGGTCATCTTTTTCGAAATTTTAATAGGTTTCAAAGTGAAAGAAAATGTGCTTGTGGTTATTTGGTCATAGGGTTCTCCTTTTGCCTTCTGCAGGCTGATATGGAAAGGGAAGAAGATCTCTGTATGGAGCTCCACCTTCCCTTTCATTTGTTGCCATCCTGGAAAATGACTTTCCTTCCTACAGTGGGACGCTGCACGCATCCCAGTGTAGGAAGAAAAATCCTTTATTTTAGTACTCTGCGTTACCTTTTTGGCACCCTGGTGTGCTAATGGCCTTTATCTTGATTTGCAGGGGCTGGAAAGGAGGATAATGGTCGGAAGCTTTCGTTATCCGCCCTTGCTTTGCTTGGGCAGATAACTTGGGCTGGCTGGCCATTAAGCCCCGTTGCAGTTCCTAGAATGGGGAATGAACGCCACATAATTCCAATTAGAATAACACAAAATGCTAATGGAAATTTCGGAAAATCTTATTGAGTCTATGTACTCTACTGAGAAATGTAAAGTAGATGAAGTCTTGAAAAAATAAAACATGGGTGGATTTCCAGGAAACCTGTGTACGGAGCATTGGCAAGATCCTGAAAGCATAATTTTGCAAATGTGTCCGTGTTTTATTTTTTGACAAGTGTCATAATGTAGGTACAAAACATATTGACATACTTTTGGTGACTGAGGTATAGCTGGTGGCCATGGGCAGTGGGCAGATTGTCCAGGTCTTGGCATAAGGTCATAATCTGGACAATCTGTCTACTGGCCATGAACACAAGGGATGACCAATGGGGATAAAATGTCCATGTTCACCAGGGACCGGCTTTGTGGTGAAGTTGTTCGAAATGCAGATATGTTTGAAAGGGAAAAAAAATGTGCTAGTGGTAATATGGTCATAGGATTCATAGGATTCTCTCTTCGACATTTTGCAGTCTCTCATGAAAAGGGGAGAGTGTCTCTGTATGGAGCCCCTTCTTCCCTTTCTATGGTGGCCATCTTAGAAAAGGATGTTCCTTCCTACAGTGGGACACTGCATGCCTCCCGTTGTAGGAAGAAAAATCATTTTTTTTTAGCACCCCGGGTTACCGTTTTGGCAAGCTGAGGTGCTAATGGACTTCATCCCTCAATGCAGCCTTCGTTATCCGCTCTCGATTCGCTTGTGCCGATAACTTTGGCTGGTGGGCCATTATCCCAGTTCCAGTCCCTGGAACGGAGGATGAACACCACATTATTGCAATTTGCAAAACACAAAATGGTAATGGAAATGTTGGAAAATCTTATTGAGTTTATGTACTTTACTGAGAAATGTAAAGTAAATGGAGTCTATAAAATTTTCTTTTTTTAGTTCTTTTTTTTACTGTGAAACGTGATTCATAAAGGAACCTTTTTTTTTTTGCAGGAGAGATTAGAATGTAAGGTGGGGAGGGAAATGAGGGAAGAGGGACTAAGCAATAATACGGAGGTGCAGGTAGAGAGAGGGGAAGACGTTGCGCGTGTGTTACATCTAAGGTAGGGACAGTGCTTCTCATGCTCCTTTATTACAGCTTCAAAAGCACTTAAATATTGCCCCCCCCTGTAGAGTGGTGTGTTGCAGTACATACACAGTCCTGCAGTCTTTGAAAGATATGGATCAACAGCCTATTTTATTGCTTGCAATGTAGCTGCTGGGATTGTGTGCCTCACAGAAGTAGGCTCTGTTGTTACAGTACTGGTTGAGGAAGATATGGTGGGGGAAGACAGCCTACTACTTTCTAAAAAAGTAACAGCCTTTCTGAGAGCATTGCAGTGGTTGGACTCGGTGTGCCGGCGCATGGAGGGTGTCCCGTAGGAGTAATGTCCAGGTAGTTCGCAAATGAGTACAGTGCATTTCACTTTGGCAGCTTTAGCCTTTGGTACATTCCCAACACTGGAAAAGAAGTGCCATACCCATGATTCTCTCTTGGTGCTAGAGGTAAGCACTTCCTCTAATTCATCTTCTTGGTCCTCTTCATTGTCTTTGGAAGTACTGTGCTTTTTTTGTTGTGTTGGTCCTCCAGCTGGTGGCTCTTTGTGAGGAGGGATGGCAATAGATGGTGCCTTTTTTAAGATAAATACAGGTTTTTCTAATATTCCTCCAGGTATGTGCTGTGTACTAGATTGTTAATTGATAATGAGTAAGAATAGGTGTAGGAGCTGTTCAAGGGTAACATTTTGAGCTTGAAAGTTCCTAGATCAGTAGAAAGTGCAGTCCCTAACTGTCTGCGAAAAACATACCCGATCGCGAAGTGCGGACACTTTCGCCAATATGTCATTGTGCCACGAGCACTTGGTCACGTGACATTGTCTGGAAGGTCCGCAATGATGTCAGACGTTTGCAGATGTCGACAGGCGCAAAAACAGTGGCAAAAGTTGCAAAAAGTGTATAGAAGTGTTAAAAATGATTCTAGAAGGTGGAAAATGGCAGAGTTTTAAGGTGAAACTTTGTAAATTGGACAAAAAGGTTGCCATATTGTGGTAAGTATGATATTAGTAAATTGTAAGAAATTAGCCTGCACTAGTAAAAACCCATGGCATTCACTGAAAAAAACGTTGTTAAGGGACAATATAGTTAAGTTGCACTAATAAAAACCTATGAAATCCAGTGAACAGACTTTGTTAAAGGGACGTTATGGTTACAAGTACAACTGAAAAACCTCAAAAATTCGCCAGTTATGGTAAGCTCAGAAACCATAACTCGCACCACCACCGTGCACTGCTAAGACTAACACCCAGGAATCAAAGATTTTTCACAAATGTAACTCATGTCATCACATATGAAATACATTTTGTTGAAAAGTCCCTACAATGGGGTGTGTTTATAACGTTGGTAACAAGATGTCAGGGGTGATCGGGAGACCTATCATGAACTACTTCATCTATTAAAGAACAAACTCATCTAAACAAAACATTATGGGCCTAATTCACAGAGAGTTTTCCAAAGGAGTTTTGCCATTATAAAATGCTTCTGTGAATTAGGCCCTATATTGGAGTGTTGTTGTTAATACAAGAACCTAATCAAACATAAACATACACAATGGCTACAACATTCACCATAGAAGTACAATATTTATAATCTTGTAATTTTTAATAGTAAAATAATGAACCATATCAGAGTTTTGAGTCATGTTAAACATAGCTAACAATTCAAGACTTACTACACACTTTTGCTAGTACAAACACTATATATGAAGACTCTACCTCCAACTCTCTCTTCCAAAATATCTGTGTTTGAGCTCTTTGCTCCTCCACCTCCAACTGTGAGGGTCAGTTGCTTTTCGATGCAAAGAGTTGGGGGCAGATCTCTTTCTTCGGCTGGGGCCTCCCACTGGAACAGCCTCCCTGCCTCTCTGAAACCTGAGAAAAACCATCTCCTGTTCCGGAAGCAACTCAAGTCCTTTCTCTTTGCTTCTACTTTCTCTCTTCCTCTCCCTTGCTGATCACCTGCCTGATCCATGCACTGGTCACCCTCTGAATTCAGGCCCAGGTCCTGGCCTGTCCAGCTGCAATCCCGCACTGCCTTTGGCTCCCCTGCACTTGTGGTCTGTATCTGTAACCCTAGAGTCCCCTCCCTTGCACTTAGTCGCCACCATTTGGCTGCACGTATTAGTACCTGCACTTGCCACCCGTTGGCTGCACTCTTGTTTTTCTCCATCCGACCCCACCATCGGCACATTTCCCCACCCTCTTCCCTGCTCTTGCGCTATCTGAATGACACAAGGCCTAGTAAGAGCATTGCTTTGTCCTCCCTTTTTTCCCCTCCTTGTCTTGTTGCCCCTAGACAAACTTGTGCAGAGGTGCGTTATAAATGCCATATCATAGTCACAATGCATACAAATCAGAGGCACTTACAGAGAAACTAAAGTAAGGAAGAAAGAAACAGCATCACCAGAAAATGTAAACATTAAAGTTCATCTACATGTAGACAAATGAATTGTGTGATTGAGGCCTGCTTATTGCCCCATGTATGTGCACCATGAGCTGAGACCAAACCCTAAGGAAAGTATTAAACATACAACAAGGTTAACATCTAGATATATCGCACCTTTTTAATTTTAATATTCTGACTGTCAGTGAAAAAAAACACCTGGCCTAGATATGTCAGCAAACAAAAACAAGTGGCCCTGATATGTGATGTCATCAATTACATTTGTGATGTCATCCTTCATGTCTTGGGTGTTAAACTTAGCAGTGCATATGGTGGTGTGAGTTATGATTGCTTAGCTTACCATAACTTGCACATTTCTGGGGGGTTTCGGTTTTACTTGTAACCATAAACTCCCTTTAACAAAGTTTTTTCATTTAATTTCATAGGTTTTTATTAGTGCAACTTAACCATAATGTCCCTTTAACAAAGTACTTTCACTGAATATATATTTATGTATATTCAGTGAAAAAACTTTGTTAAAGGGACGTTATGGTTAAGTTGTGCTACTAAAACCCTATCAAATTCAGTGGAAAAACATTAAAAGGACGTTATGGTTCATTTGTCCTAAAATCGGAAACCCCCAAAATCTTCCAGTTATGGTAAGCTAAGCCACCATAACTCACGCCACGACTGTGCACTGCTAAGACTTACACCCATGACATCAAAGATGGCATCACACATGTCATTGATGACATCAATAATGTCATCACATGTGCAGTTACTTTTCATGGAAAGTCCCTACAAGGGGTTGTGAGTATCATGTTGGCAAAAAAGTGCAGGGGTGATAGCGAGACGTATTATGAACTACGTACTACACTAAAGAATGTACTGATATAAACAATATTCCATTGCAGTGTTCTTTCTAGTACAGCAACCTACTCATACCTGAACATAGGCATTGCCTGCAGCATGCACCATAGTGGTGCAATATTTAGAATGCGTCATGTTGGATAGTAAAATGTGAATGCTTTTGTTTCAGACTTTTGCATACTGAGCAACATGTAATAACTAGCTAATAATGCATCACTTACTGCACACTGGTAGTGCTACAAAAAAAAATAAAGAGTCCACAATGCATACAAATATGTGGCATATAGAGGGAATATAAAGTAACCCAAAGAGAAGCAGTATCATCAGAAACTGTTCATAACCTAAATGGTTATCTTGATGTACAGAAATGATAGCTGTGTTTCGGGCCTGCTTCTTCCACTATTTATATGCATCACAAGATGTGACTGAACCCTACGGGCAGAACAGTAAGAACATATGAGAAGAGATCTTCTGCAAATATGGTACCTTTTGAATTTTCCATTTCTGACTGTCACTGAAGAAAACCACCTGGCCTAGATATGTCAGTGAACAAAAAAGAAGGAGCCAGACATGTGATGTCATCAGTGATGTCATCAATGACAATTGTGATGTCATGGTTGTTAGTCTTAGCAGTGCACATGGTGGCGAGAGTTATGGTTGCTTAGATTGTCATAACTCGTGAATTTCATGGGTTTTTCGGTTTTAGGGCAACTGAACCATAACGTCCCTTTAACAAAGTTTTTCCTCTGAATATAATAGGTTTTTACCATGATTCCCTTAATTTATATAGCTGTACCATACAACATACAGAACCCCCGGGACCCACACTGATAGCCTGTGACTGTGCGACTGTTCGCTGATTTCGGGTAGCATCCAAACTGCCCAAAAGGAGAGGGGTTCTCTTACATTGTTGTACCATGCAGCAAAGACACTGAACACGTACAAAGAGCAACACCTAAGTAAATTAGAAGGAAAAATGAAATGTCTACAAACTCTGTACTTATGAAAGCAACAGAGAAATTGCATAGGGTATGTAATATAATGGAATGCACCAACAAGAAAAATAACCCATGCTTTCAACAATATTACCTCAGTGCTACTTTACATACAAACTGACAAGCAACTGTTAGCATGACAACTACACAGTACTGACAGCAGAACTGTACTACTATGTGGTAACTACACTACAATTTTTCCCATAACTGCACAGTTTGTTCAGTGTACAATACTAAATGGCACAGAAATGGCAAGTACCCAAGAATGGCTTGAACAAAATTTCCCTCTGGATGAAATGAGCGAAGACCGTAACTCCACTGGTACATAACACAGTTTGAAAAGTAAGACAGTTAATACGCATTGCTTCACATGCACCCAGCAGATATTTTTTTCTTTAACAGTACATACAGGAAATGAAGGAAATGCCCCACAAGCAATAGCTCTTCCCCAAGTGCATGGACACATAGAAAATGAAAAAATAAACACTGTTCAAAATAAACTAGACAGCTTGGATGCAAAAATTGAGAAATTAATCAACACTTTTGCAGACTTAAAATAAAGATTTTGTACAGGGACAAATCATGTAAAACATGTAATAACACTTCCCCAGCTGCACCTGTACCCCTTCCCCCTGTCCCAGCCAACCATCCCCACGAATTTCCTGTAAACATATACATTATGATGAGACCTTACTCCCTTCCTCCCCTCAAGCCCCACCTGTGGAAAATCCTAATTCCCCTGTGTGTGTTTCCATTTCTGCTACCTCGTCTCTTTCCTAATTTTGTGTATAATAAAGTGCTATGTGTGTAATGTTGCTCTGCATGTGTTTCTTTTTTTTTAAAAAGCCCTGTTATGAGTCAGCGGAGAGCAGTAATGTCTGGGATGTCTGGAATTAATCAAAATGGAGGTGTCCTGTGGACACTGCGCCAGTCCGGAAGGTCCGTATTCAAAACTGAGGTGTTCGCAGAACCCTGCTTCTGTCCGCATGTCAGCAAAGGTGTGATGTACATTTAATTAGTTTGGGGACCCCAACCCTGTCCGGCAGACACTGGGGGGCATGTGCATCTCTCCCCCCCCCCCCCCGAGTCCTACGAATATACAGTGTGTCCGGCATGTCCGCAAAACAGTGATGTACTTTAATTAGATCAAGGACCCCACCCATGTCCGGCGAACACCTGGGCATGTGTGCATCTCATTCCCTGTGTCCTATGGACAAGGAGCGTGTCTGGCATATCGTTAAAGTTATGACGCACTTTTAATTAGTTCGGGGGACACCTGAGCGCATGCGCATCTCATCCCCTGGATCCCACGAACAGTGCACCTGTTCGGACTTCTCTGCCGCACATGTGTCGCAGTTTTAATTAGTTCGGGGAGGCCAACACTGTCCATAGGACACCTATGCGCATGCGCACAACGGATCACGTGCAATAGGTGTCATGCGGACAGCCGTCCCATTCGGCAATGTCTCAAATGTCCATGATGTCACCATGTGACTGCACGCACAATGAGCATTGGTCCTTATACGTGGACAGGGTCCGGGCACCCAAACGGAAAAAAAGGTACTTTTCTGAGCAATCCAAGGTGTTTAACTGTGAAAGGTCACCCTTGCAGAAGGCCCAGACCATGGCCCTAATGATCTGGACACTTTATGGAACTTTGAGGCCAGCTTGAGGTTCAAAGTGACAACACACAACTGTCCGCAAAGTGCTCCCCATCACCTCTATAAACACCCCAGTTCTGCTCCTCATTCTGTTTTGGCTGAACAGGACAGAGCACTGCTCCACATTTGTGCGTTTACATCTTTGCGTTTGGCTCCTTGCTGAAACTGCTTTTGCTCCTGGCTTAATTGCTTTTGGCTGCTAGCAGGAATTACTTTTGGCTCCTTTCTGGTGTTCAGAACTGCTACACTCTGCTCCTGCTTGCTGGTCCGTTTCCTGTTTTTGCAGATTGTGTTCTTCCTAGTTCCTTATACCTATGTTGATGGCTTCCAAGGCTTCTCCTGCCTCTGCCACAGCACCCTCACCACCACCAACTCCCCAAGAGCCTGCAGAGGGGAGCAGGTGTGATGATGCAGAGGAGGAACAAGAGCAAAAAGAGGAACAAAAGGATGAGGTAGTGTAAGGCCTCACTACCAGCTTGCAGAATGAGTCTTGGGTGTGGAGGCTTTTTACCACCGTAGATGGTAAGCCCAAGGCTTGTGCGGCTGAGGTTTGCTGCACTGAGTGTGGCTTCATACTAGTTCTATGCAGCATCACCTAAGATCCAATCACAAAGAAGCATTTCAGAGGGTCGTCCCATTCGAACAGGGTAGTAGGTTGAGTTCCTCTGCAGCATCATCAACACCTGCTCCTGTCACCACAAGGGACACTCCTGTGGGAGAGAGGATTCCTCAAGCAGCCTCACAGGCCAAATGCACCACAGTGGATCCTTACCTTTCCAAGGTCACTGTTTTGTGTATGTACTGGGACACAGTAATCTGCAGGGGTGAGCACTTCTGGAGTGGTTTTGAGGCTGCAATCCAGGATCACGAAGGAAACTGTGCCCTACCTCCATCAGGCAAACCCAACATCTTTCTCTCTCCATCTGCCCTTTCATATCCCTGTGGTTGGAGCCCTTTCCCTACCCTCCCTACATTTCCCCCTTGAGTTTCGTGTGTCAAAAATACAAATAATACACAAAACTGAAAAATCAAAAAAAAATAAAAGGCTCTTTTCAGAGTCACCATTCACAGATTAAAAATAGAAGTGCAAATGAAATGATGCAGGGCCCTGGGCATTCCGAAAAGTCTGCGGACAGACCGGTAGTCTGCTGACTTCTAAAAACATATAGGGGGTGGCGCTATCAAAAACATTGCATTCTTTTCCGTGAGAAAGTGGTGGCTCTGAAAATAGCCTTTTTTGTGTTTCTTTGTTCTTTGTGAAAGGTTTCAACTGCACAACACCAACTGCAAAAATGTGTGCTAGATTTGCAAAAAGGGCTGCAATGCATTCTGGATATTTCGGAAAAAAAAAGCTGATTTCCAGCATCAGTAAAATGGACTCCATCTCTAAGAAAAATGCTGTTGCTACGAAAAGTAATATTTTCATATTGGAAGGAGGACATTCCAACATCTCTCAAAAAGGCACAAACAGCCTTGTTCACATTGCACCTCTCTTTCTCCATTTGCACACCAAATGAAGAAGAGCACAGCCACATCTGTCTCTTGGCAAGGCAAGAGAAAATGACTTGGGAGTTTGGAAACATGTCCATGATATTCCCAAGTGCCTTCTTTATTACAAACTGCAATGAGATTCAGGTAACATGTCCTAAACTGTTCACTCCACAATGGACAATAATAATGTCTGGATGATTTTGCATCACCAGAGTGGCACAACGAGGAAGCTAATCCAGCCTCCTCATGCCACACACTCCATACCAGTGTGCGTCCTCATGAGCGAATCCAAGATGTGCAGCCACTCCACAGTGCTCTGCATGCACCTGCAACCAATGTATCCACGAGTCCTCCTTAACCCATACACTCTGCCTCCTGAAAGACACAGCCATAGCTATAGCCATAGCCATTTGCACTCCTCTCAGCAAACAGACCTTCTGTCACACTCTCTCCAAGCACACCACACCCAGGAAGTCTTATTGACCAATCCCCTGACCTCCAAAGTCCCATTTCCAAGCCTGCCATTCTCAAAAGCCCCGGATGTGGCACGCTCGATCTGCGGAATACCGTGGTGTCCGCAGACATATTGTGCATTAGACAGAGGTGGGGGAACACATTTCTACTAGGGTAGGGGATTTCCTATTTAGTGGTGGCTCTGAAAAGAGGCTTTTTTTTTAAAAAAAAATCACCTTTTATTTTGTATTTTTTTTTTGTTTTATTTATCTTCCTTTCCTCCTTATATCAGCCTCTTAACAGCATCCCTCAGATTCCGAAAAAAAACAAGCATTCCCCAGAATGAACAACAAAACTGCATCAGCTTAAAAAAACTGCACATTAAGGCAGTCAATGTTGTCATTGGAAAAATAAACATATTTTCACGCAGCATAACTACACCCATGCCTTTATTCACAAGCAACCTTCCAGGATTTTGCTGGGGCTTCAACACATTTGGCTGATTCCATAGTGCTCTTGGTAATATTTCTGAAAACACCACCTTTGCACATGGAAAAATGTGTATTACTCTTTCCACGAAGGACTTCAAAACAGGAATCAAACTTGGGGCACTGATGTACCCCAAATATCCTCCACAGTGCACCAACACGATCTCTGGACTTCCAAAAGTAGACGTGTTTCTACAAAGAGAAACCTGTTACTCCAAATTGCATCCAGGCACACTCAACCACAAAACCTCCATGCCTGGAAACCCCAAATCTGCAGAAACACCTCTTAATTTTGAATTTCTCCAGATCAGCAACAAACCTATCACCAAGTACCCAGACACAATATCCTGCCATATTCACCATACAACCAACACAGCAATGAAAACAAGTATAACCCCCCCCTTCCTGTAACACACACCCTTAACACCTGATTGGATAATCCTCATAGTACACTCCCATGTCTATGTCAAACATACTGACAAGCCCCAGATGAGCATGTGTGATCCGCAGACTATAGCGGTGTCTGCAGATATTGTAACATGGGGGCATTTCCACTTCACACTTTACAGCACTCTCTCGGTAGCTCCTGGTAAGCAGTCACACACCCATCCACCAATCATATCCAAGATCTCTACATCTAACTATCATCTCAGTTCAACACTGCAGATGTATTGTTCAACACACACACGGAGTACAGGTCTTCTGTGATTCCCAAGCACCTGCATCCAAACGTACTGCAAAACTCTCCAATATTTCTACTTCCAGATTCCTCCACATCTACATCCAGAAACACAAACTACAGGTATGATTTTCTAATGCACACAAAAAATGAAAACTGCATGTATGTTACTAAAGCATAGCAAGTACATAGATTCCATGCATATGAACAGGGTGTCTGCCACTTACTATTCGCAAGCTAATCAATAATCATACTCGCATATGCCCCATGTCCTGATATCAAGTATCAGTTCCTTACAATGCTGTGTGCTTTCAAAGTTTTCTTTTAATGCCCACTTGCATAACAACTGCAAACCCCATATTTTAATTTTAGCAGCACTCTCTGATTTGTTATTGTAAAAACACACATTGGTAACATTTGCACAGCAATTTCAAGTGCCAGATCGTATGTGAAACTTCAATATATTACCACGTCATGCATGCTTTCCCCTATCCCACACTGCAAAATTGTTATTTTCTTCTTCTCTTCTGTCACTTTTGCAATCACTTCTCCCACTAACAGACCTGCTGCAAAAGGACCAGAATGCACATAGAAAATGAAAACTGCATGTATGTTACTAAAGCATAGCAAGTACATATATTGCATGTATGTAAGCAGGGTGCCTGCCACTTACCCTGTAAAACCTACCAAATAATCATACAGTCATTTGTGCCATCTCCTCACATCAATTCACATTTACTTACAATGCTGTTTGCTTTCACAGTTTTCTTGTGCTAGCCACCAGCATAACAGCTACAATCACATATTTCAATTTCACCACCACTGCATCTGATATTTTTATAGAACACCACTTTGAGAACATTTCCACACCACATGCAAGAGCCAGATCCTTTGTCAAATGGCCAGAATGCACACAAAAAAGCAAAACTACATGTACATTAGAATAGCATGCCAAGCACATGCATTGCACAATTGACAAAATGCACCATTGAAAAGAAAGCAAAGACATGCATATGTACATTGGAAACACTGCTATTTATATTTGCATACATAAAAGCAAAAACTTAAAAAATGTCTGCACTCCTATAGAATGAATCTAGCTGTCAGAAACTTAACAAAATTCCACATATGGTAACATTCTCCTTTCCAATCTTGACATCTTTCTGCCCTTTTCTCACTCTACTATAACTTCCACTAATCCATTTCCAAAACAAATAGTACAAAAATATCTGTTCTCCTACTGCTATTAGTGTACAATTAACACACATACTCACCACTTCCTTCTTTTGCAATTGCAGTAAAGAACCACCTGTTGAAAGCCAGTGACGTCTCTGCTAGAAGATAAAACCCAGAAGTAACCTAATCTTCATATCCAAAAAAGTAAGCGCAGTACTATTGCAGTGTCACTCAGACAGTGCAGTGTTGTTGCATTGTAGCCTAGATAATGTTATGTAAGCCCAGAGCAGTTGTTTCACCCTTACTCATTGCACCTTACCAGGTGCATTGTTTCTATTGCCATTGGAACACCATGCACACTAAAGCAAACCTTTCCTACAAGAACACACACACATAGCACTACAACCTTCCCAACCAAAACTAACAACCCTGTGTTCAATTACACTCCTCTATGGATACCTATACTCATGTTCAAACACTCATCCACAGTACACACAAATACATTGCACAACTTCCAAATGCACACTTTCCTTTTTTCTCCAACAGACACAAGACAATGCCTACCAAAAAGCAACTCTTTTGAATACAACGCAGAAACAGTAGATGAAACTCAAGCCAAGCAAAATGCTCATCCACCTCTAGCAGAATGTGTACAAAAAGTTCAAACAAAACAGCTAATACAGTCACTAAGCAAAACAGAACCAGGTAGCAGGAAAAAAAAGTGTAACTTCGCTTTCCAAATCTGAAACTAAAACTACACGTATTAACAAGACTAACTACCAGTAGTGCAAACACTACAACTACCAAAAGTAACTTAGTCACAAGTAAGCATTCCAAAAAAATGTATTTTACAGAAAATTTTCCACCACAGAATCCTTCAGAACCATTCCATCGAACCAATATGTCCTGTGTACAAATGGTCATGCACCTCAATGTGTAACGTGTGCAAACAATCTTCTAAATATTTGTAATAGTTACTCAAAAAATATGTGAAAGACAAATTAAAAATTAAAATATTACAAACCATGGACTCCTGTCCAGTTCACAAATACAAAGGACTATGAGGACATTCATTAACTTGCATTTCTGGTAATAGCACCTTCCTCCACATCAAATGGTAGCAACACACCATTCTACTGTACAAAATCTCATTCAGAGAATATACTATGCAAAAGCTCCTGCTTTAGGACTGGAGTATTTAAATTACATTCTCCTACATGGGAACAAATAAAGGGTGCCTGGCGGAGTCCTGATATGCCCAGGAGGGTACATATATTAATAACAAAAGTAATCAGGATGCAAGATCCTCACAAAATTCCACAATTTCTGGACATATTTATTTCAATCTCAAAAACCAGTGTCTTTAATTATTACAATGCTTTCACTAAGCACGAAAGTGATAACGGACAGATTTTAATATAAAAACATGGGGAAGTGCAACTGTGCACCCTCATCAGATGTGAAAGATGAGTTCCCTAATGACAAGCACATATGAGTATAGGGGATTGGTGAAACAGATAACTTAAGTGAGTGCTGCCTGAGGCTGCTATTCAGTCAGGGTGTGTTTAAAACAAAGAAATTGTGTACAAAACACTAAATAGAAACATACAACAAAGGGTATTTTCGCAGTTGTGTCACAAGTAATTGACACTGTAGTGTTTTGGCCACAATGGCTTGGTAGGAGCTTGTAGTTGTGGTGGCCTTCATCAGGAGAGACTTGTTAGGTGAGTCTGTCCGTGGGTGTGATCGTCCAGCCAGAGTGAGGCGGTGTTGCTGTGTTGTCAACAATCCTAGGAGCATTCCTATGGCTGGGGGTGTGATGGATACACCGGTAAGTGTGGATCTGCCATGTCGGGGTAAACCGATTCAGACGGCACTGGGCTTGTGATTAGCCATCGATCTGATTGGAATTCCTTGAGTTCTTGCTGTGTTCACGGCGGTGCTGGAAACTGTGGAATTTTGTGAGGATCTCGCATCCTGATTACTTTTGTTATTAATATATTCTACATGATATAGTCAAAGAACTGCTTAAAGAAATAGACCATATCCAAAACAAATATTTTGGAAGTGAAGAGTACTTACAAAATACAGTAACTTTAGAAAAAAGTAACCTTGTAGATGTCAACCTTCTATTACACACATACAAAAAAGAAATGGCAAAGTTTAAAAGCAAATCAAATCTGCTGAAGTACCAAACAAAGTATGTTTGTTTTGCCACAGAACGTTTTATACAAAGAGCACCAAAACTGTAGATATAACATACAAAATGGAAGATATTGAGCAATCCCAGTGGTTCCAATTAACTCTCTGTCTTATAGCAGAAAACATATACGAAATAACTAACCCCTCAATAGTTTGCACATACTGCCATACAAAACTCCAGTAACCAAATGCCTTCACGGGCTATCACTAATAACTTGGAAATATTCCCACTGCCAAAACCACTCCAGAAACTTGTATGAGAGCATTATAATCGAAACAGTGCACCCATTTCAAGCCATAATACACCTTCAACCAAAACCAGCAAAACTGCCTTCCTCTGAATTACTGAAAGGCATTTGTGGCAAAGTAGTAGTTTTTTGCCATTAGATCTCAAAGAAAATGTAGACACTCTAGGAGTACAATGGCCAATTATCCTTTGATTATCCTAGTGTAAGGTGTACGTACAAAAGACAAAACAATTGGCAGCAACTAGTAGACTTAAACAAAGTTAGAGAAGCCCTGCAATAACTTAAAGACAACAATGAATACTACAGAGAAATAAACATTGAGGAAAACCTGAGAGAAAATCACAGAAATAATTCAGAATTCATCATCAACTGGACAATTTCAACTTCTAGATCCTATTACAGCCTCCAATATTTTAGACCAGTATACAATTCACCCACTAAAATCCAAAGACACCATAGAGGTTGCACTAGAAACATATCAAATGCGGCAAGCCAAAGGATCTCCAATCAGCATATGGGAAAAATTGTAGAAGCATGCACCTTTCCTCTACTGTTTCCTACTGGAAAAGGTGGAAGATACGTTGAAAGATGCACACAAATAACAGCATCAGAATAACCCTCTTTATGAATGTATGCTGAAGACCCCAGATTAAAACGTGGAATACATATTCCACCCCCTATTTGAAGGTGAACTAGCAACTCTATGTTACGGAGTTGCACACACATTGAAAACATGTTCTCATTTTTTAAACATGTCTGCTACACAGCTACTTTAAAAGGTGCAAGAGAAAGATGAAATTTTACAATCAAGTATAACAAATCTCTTGGCAAACATGCATAGTACTAAAGAATAATCATTCCAACGTCATGCAGATGTACAGTGTATGCTACGCAACCTTGGCCCACCCACATGGTTTGTCACAAAGTTGTGCGGAGAATGCATGGGGAGACTTGCACAATTTCCTATGCATAGCAAATGAAAACAAATCAGGGGTATACATGAAAATACCAGGAGAACTCTGCTCTCCTGACCCTGTAAATGTGTCAAGATATTTCCACCATTGCTTTTTTCCCATGCTGCACTTCATTTGTAATAAAACAATTCCTCCTCTCAGAGAAGTGGAACACTTATTTTGGAGAAAATAATATAAAGTCAGAGGAGCACCACACACCCAAATGCTTTTGTGGATTAAAAATGCTCCTAAATTTGGTCAGGACAGTGATGCCAGTGTTTTGCAGTAAATTCATAAATATGTCACTTGTGAAATCCCTTAAGAAAGTACACATAGTGGCCTAGATGCAAAAATGTTGCAGTTTCAAAGACACAAGTGTGGCAAGTATTGTCTGTGCAAATATAAAAAGAAAGGCAAATACTACACCAAATGCCGCTTTGGTTTCCATAGACCTGTTTCAGAAAAAACAACTTCATGCCTTCTGTTAGACACAGCGTGAAAGGCAAATCACCCAAGAACACATACTACATAAAAAGAACTGAAGCATCATAGTACAGCAATCATTACAATGCAATCATTTCCCTCCTATTGAATGCAAACATAGATGTGCAGTACATTGCATACAATTCCATTGAAGTTGCATGGTCTTTCACAGCCTACTTAACCAAGGCAGAGAAAGCAGAGCTCTGGGTGACATATCATCTGATAAACACTGTCACAAAAATGTTACAGCTTTGGCATAAAAATGCTCTTCCATAGAGAATGTGGCTATTATGAAGCCACAGACCATTTAAATGGAACTGCCCTGTATGGCAAATCTGAAAACATAGTTTGGCTAAGCCTTGGTCCTGCTGCATCCAGAAAAAGAGTTATCAGATCGTACCAAGACATAGAAACAATAGTAAAAAACTATCCCAACAGCCAGGACATTTCTACCCAAACAGGAGTACTGCTTTAGAAACCATATGCCTATACCGCATAGCCCAACACTTCTTATACAAAAAAAAAATATATTAAACCAGATGAGAAAAAAGGTAAATACAAAGTCAAAAGGTGTGAGGGCAGCCTGGTTAAACTTACCAAATGAAGCCTGATTAATCACATGAAGCTATCATTAAAAACTCCTCAACAGAGAACTGTCCTACATGTCCCTACTACAACTTTTTAAACCATGAAGAAAAGAAGATTTATTGAACAGCTATATCTCCAATGAAGATGCTTGCAATGCAACTGAAAGCACAATACCAGATTAACTCTTGAGTATATCTATGAAGCCTGCCTGCAGTCACCACATAAGCTATTTGCCCGAGGACCTACCCACAAAGGCCCGCAGAGTACTTGCAACCATTCACATTCCACTCCCCTACCCTAAACTGCCTGCATCCCTGTACACGCTCTATGCATAATATTATAGTACTTCAACCAGTGGCCAGACTGTTGGGTGCATGGCCTCTGGCCAGTCACACAAGACTCTAGCAGCTGGCTACAAACACCACATCATAAAACAGCCTATACACACACACCTTCATATCATCTACATTCCACTCCCCTACACTAATGAAGCCTGCCTGCACTCACCACATAAGATGCTCACCCGAGGATCTGTCCGCAAACTGCCAGGGTGTTTGCGGATACAGCAAACACAACACAATCTTCTTACACCTAAACAAACACATCATATAAAACATCTTTCGCTCCCCACCCTTTCCAACCCCTCTTCCCAAACCCAGATGCCCCAAAACTTGCTTTCCAGCCTTGTCCGCCGCCACGCTATCCGTGAATATCCACGGACACAATATGGTGGCCGTTTCAGACAAATATGATGCTCATCATGCTTCTCTCCAGCCAATCGGTGGGCACGCTGGATGTCTGTGGACATTATGATGCCCTTTGAACCAATTGGCATCCGGTCCGCAGAGCGAACAGGGAAATGGGTCCGCGGAGCCAGATATCACTATTTTTTTGACACCTACATGTTGTCTATTTTTTAAAAAACTATTAGATGGATTTTCACCAAATTTGCAGAAGCACGCTTTCGGGACCAAGTCACCGCTCCTGCTGCGGCTGCAAATATGGTGAAAATCCGTCTAGCGGTTTGGGCTGTAGGCACATAATTTCCCATTCAGTCTATGGAGAAAAATAAATGTCGGAACCTCCCTATAACTTTGCCTCCCTTCACAAAACCTCATCAAACTTGCCAAAAGAAATAATAATAATCTGAGCGGGCAATATACTTTTTTTGCAAAGTTTGGTGAGTATTAGTCCAGGGGGAGCGAAGTTATAAACCACCCAAAAAGTGGTCTTCCTATTGGTTTAGAACTTAACCATAACTACACGGCTGCAACCATAACTACACGGCTCTTATCAATGTTGTGATCATGCAGCACTTTAGTGTCAAAGTCCAGAATGAGCTTGGTCTCCAACAACTGGTGTAGTCTTAAGGTTCTATCTCCACCTCGAGGATAAATGGCAATATCGGCAACTCCAAAAAAAGTTAACAGCTGCGCATTGTTTTCATGAAACTCCCTAAAATGCTTAGCTATTGAATAAGATCGAACAAATGTTTTTATAGCTCCCAAATCTTTAACTTGCATGCATGTGGTATTGCCCACGTACCACTTGTTGCATGGACAGCACAATACATATACAACAAAGGTAGTGTTGCATGTAATCAAGTGTTCGATTGTCCGAGGTAAAACAGTAATGCGGTATTCAAAGACTTTACATGGAGTAGCATGAACACAAACCTTACACTTAAAACATTTCATAAAACCAACACGCAATGTGGGTAACCAAGAAGTTTGAGGAGAAGTTTTCACAATAGGAGGGAGAAACCTAGGCAGCAATTTGGCCCTGAATTAAGATTTTCATCTGAAAGTTAGTGTAGGTCATGGTGAAAGCAATGGCATTAATTCTATATCCATCCTAAACATGTGCCATTGCTTTTGAATGATTTTCCGAATATGTTGAAGCGTGGATCATCATCATTCCTTTAAAGGAGGAATCTATTGCTGAGAAGTTTATCCATGTCAAGTGATCTAGCCTTAACATTGGCATTCTCCACAGTAACCTTAGAGTAACCTCAGGTTAAGAAATTGCAAGACGCTTCTACATAGCATTTATCAAACTGAACCAAATCAGAACAATTTCTGCGGTAACGCACAAACTCACCATAAGGAATGTTCTTCTTACAACTGGTGGGATGACTACTTTTAGCATGTAAAGGAAGACTGGAATTAGTGTTTTTTTATGTAAACAGTAGTATGTAGCCGAACCTTATCCAAGGTGACTTTTACCTCAAGATAAACAATTTTTGACATGCTTTGACTTTCAGTGAAAGCCAAATTAACACTCTTTAAGTGAATCTTTTTGACAAAATCAACCCAACTGAACTCAGACCCTTTGCATAAAACAAAAACGTCATCAATATAATGCCACCAAGCAACAATCTGATCATTGAAAAATTCAGATATAAAGTCAGATAAAATGGTTACTTCCCACAAGCCCATTGTGAGGTTGGCATAATATGGGGAAAAGAAACTACACATGGTGGTTCATCAAACTTGATGGAAAAAGATGTCTTCAAACAAAAACACATTGTTGCTTAAACAAAATTCCAGCATTTCCAAAATCTTATTACTGTGTGACAACAAATTAAGTAATTGTGTTTTTCAAAAAATATTTACAGGCATTAACACCTACTGAATCGTCTATATCGGTGTACAATGATACCACATCCAAAGTGGCCAGGACAAGACCTTCCTCCCATAATAATATGACATGAGAAATCCTTAGTATCTTTCAAATAAGAGGGTATTACTGAAACAAACACAATCAAGGTTTCATCAAACACATTTTCCAACAATAAACCTGACAGAGTGACAATGGGTCTGCCAGGTGCCTTGATGATTGATTTGTGATATTTGGGTAAACAATTAATAGTCGGAATAGTGAAGGTGGGGTAAACAAAAACTATTACCAGATTACCATCAATCATGCCAACCTCACTCAATGTGTTGACTAATGCCCTCAATTATGTTTGTAAGCTGGGAAAGGGCTTAACAGACATAACACAAGCAATCTTTCAATTGCCTGAATGCTTCAGTAACATCTTTTCGATCGTGCAGAGCAATATTTGAATCCTATTCTGAGGGTTTGATGACAACATCTCTCAAACTTTTTAATGCTCCCAAGGAATCCATTTGGGTTCTGTAAATGTTACACCTAAATACAGAAGATGAAGTTAGTCATAATTTGCATAAATTTGCTATGCAAAGATCATGGAAGGTCTCCATATATCCACGTGTAGCTATAGAGGGATTGAACTTGGATTTGCCTTTCAAAAAGGGAAGAGCAATTTCAACCAGTGTTATTATCAACATCTTCATATTTGATGTTGCCAGTGTTAAAAGAAGAATTCACCAAGCTAGCCAAAATCAGACAATGTCTGGAATAAGGAGTTCAGTACTTCCCGCACGGGATGTCAAAATGCCTCCTTTAGTGGGATTAATGGCAAAAAACATTTTCAATTTTAATTTGCTGAACAATTTACCAAAATCCAAACGTGTTTCGACGTAGTCAAAAGATGGACTAGGGCAACAATTGAGCCCCAACTTCAAGAGATAAGTCTGATTAAGTGCCTATTCCTTGCTGATGACTACTTCTGTGGGTTTGTTAGTTGTAAGAACGTGTATGGTCAAAACTGTTTGCTGCTCATTGAAAAGACTTTGTGCCTGAAGCAGACGTGTTGCTTCCCTTGTGCCCTGCATGTAAGGATTTGCATGTTTACTGATGAAACAACAGATGCCCAAAAGAGACCTTGCTGCCACAAAAAAATGCCTCAATGGCAAATCGGCAGAGGCATTGCAAAGGTTTTCACCAGTGTAGAGTGAGATAAAGCAGCGATTCTTTGTACATAAATATCGGGAGAAAAATGGTAGCGCACATTACCTACCTGGATCAAAGTGATCTGCGTCCTCCAACATAGCCCACAGCACTCCAAAAAGCAGATACAACGGACTGTCAACTCCCGCAGTTACGAACAGATTCACTCCCGTCAGTGCTTGAATGTGCTACCAGTGGCTGCAGGGAAGCCCATAACAGCGTAAATGGGTCACTATATATATAGTAATATGATTCTTATCAGTGATAGGGTCTACAGTAAAGGGGCTTTTGACTGAATAGTGCCGGATTGAGTATGAGAAATTCCTTGTGACAATGAAAATAAAATGGAAGTAATTTCAGATAATGTTTCACTAATTGTAACAATTTTGTAGTAATGTTTGATCATGTGCACAATGCACTATTGACATTTTGATGTATGCTGTGGTTATGTTATTATTTTAAATTACACATATAGCCTACATTTAGTCAAAGTTAAAATCCTGATATTAATGGCTATCAATAGGTATTAGGAAAAGTGGCCTTGGGCAATAGTTCATACTTTTGAGATAATTAGGTGAATATATTAATGTAAATAATTTGAACATCAGCCCATTTACCTTGATTCTAGGCTAATTTCGTTATCACCTTGTCCATTCCAAGATGGCACTCGGAAATCTTAGTGAAGAGAGACTAAATTCCTATTTGACTTTCTTTTACTGAATTTCAAACAGAGACACTAGGGAAATGACTGAAATAAAATAAAATGATATGTTATCTATAACATGCTCAAAACCCAGATGTTTCTAAGCACGAACCCGGGAATCAAACCTGTGTTGTGCCATGTGGTCTTGCTTCCAAGGCTAGCATGTTGCCCCTGAGCTATCCTCCTGAGACTGCTCTTTTTACTGAACGAGAGCTTGATGCGGGACTCTGAGATACTGGGATCCTAGACGCAGCAGAATGTTACTATCCCCTTAAGTGCGAAGGGTGTGTATGCTCGACCTGACTTCCGATAAGGAAATATTGTAGGCACCACACTTAATAGATTTTGGTTATGGAATCATGAATAGAATTAGCCACATAGGATGGTATAGAATATACAAATTACACAGTGTCATTAATAGAATTAGCCACATAGGATGGTATAGAATATACAAATTACACAGTGTCATTATTGTAGGGAACTACATTGATCTTACAGTGTCTCATGTAAAGAGACATTATATGAACAATTATTACAAGATTGATGAACTACAATTATCCAAATGCAATATTCTTTAAGTTGTCAACAGATGAATAAGCTTACAAATATTTGTTAATAATTATTGGTAGAAATGCTGACATTTTTGAAGATATCTATGTAAAATGGGTCACTTGAATATGAGTGCTGATTTTTGATTTACATTAGCATTTATTGAACAATTAGTAAATAGTATTTCTATTGATTTATAGGAATAATAGGTTAGATGGCTCCCTGATAAAGAATATAAATATTCCAAATGTTTTGGTTGAATCTCAGCATGGTCCTACATTATACAAGAATAATTTTACACAACATCTTTGAAATAATAAAAGAAAGAATACACAAGAAACATTTTGAGACTGAATTAACTATTTAAATACTGTTTATAAACAGAGATGAAGATAATGTTTGAAACATTTTGATATGAATATGTAACTAATAATGACATTGTCAATAAAATATGAAGTATTGCTTTAAAAATAAGTGTTCTTGAACATTTGATCTTTCAAAATTATTTTGGAAATTAGATATTATAATTCCGAAAAATCCCTTTACTGTTTAATCTTGATTTATTTTGTGCGGAAGAGTACATTTTACTCAATTAGAGTCCCAAGAGCGCACAACTACGATTTTGTCAGGAGTTGCTACTAATTGCATTATAGGTTTTATTGCTAGAGACACAAATTTCCCCTTGAGCACCAAGAATGTATTATTGAAATGTATTAACAATTTGAAATGTTACTTAATATTTGGAAATACTCTTACATTATTCAGCAACTTAACTTGAGTCCCCCTATCTATTTTTTATTTTATTATTTGATTTAGCTGCAAATCAGCCTTTCAAATTTTAAAACATTCACAATAATACAGTGTAATACATCAATTTTGATTCTATCATTTCAGTTCCTATTTACAACTGGTCATTTCCAAACAAGACATATACATAGGAATGCATCATTTGTGCTGCTCCAACAGGTTGAGGGATTGCATGAAATTAATAATGGCTACATTCTCTCTGCAGTTGGAGCTATTATAGAGCAATTCCCAAAACATTTCTGAGTCCAACATCTGATATTCAGGGAGTATATGTTTGAAAAATGTCACTCTCATTGGTAGTAATACTGGGCGTTCAGCAATCAAATGCCTCAGGGTTTCTATTTTTGTGACCTCAGAGCAGAAGCGACAATAATTGCCATTGCTCATATTTCTAGTAAACATGACCTCTCTAGTGTACCATAGGTTGAATCTTAGTCCCATATACAAGGATCTCCGTTTAGGATCCAGTAATTTGATTACGTATTGTTCAGCTACATTTAATTTCCTCAAAGCAAAGTGCTGCACCTTGAATGATTTAAGAAGCTGACACCTCTCCCTTGTCCGGATCCAATCCTGTAACCACAGTTTTACCTTGACCTTATTTGGATTGGCAATCAGGGTATTTTCAGACATCCCTATTTGCTCTAGAATATTCTTAGCGCTCTCTTTCCATTTCACCATTTTAACATGAGGGGTAGCTAGCACGTGTTTAGCCAATACAGTCAAAATTGAAGGTACATTTGTGATTGTGACCCTTAGGTACTTCCAATAAAGAGAGACCAACTTCCAGCAATATGCCGCATACAAAGAGATCATACCTATTTCATGCCGGATTGAGCACATTGAGACCCCGTGAGGCAAACCCAGAATAGCCCTCCAAAAGCAAGCTTCCAACTTCTGCCAGAAGGACTCGGTTAGGCAACCTCTTGAGCCATATATGAGAATTGGTGTTACCCTTTGTTTAAAAAAGGTAATCACAGGCGAGAGTGAAAATTTGCTGTACTGCCGCTGGATGATACGCGCCTGGGCAATACCTGTCTCCAGTTTTTGGTCCAGATCCAAAAGATAAGAGAGATCACCAGGATGGCTGCTCAGAAGTACACCTAGATATTTATATTCCCAAACTATTTCTAGTTTCTTACCCTGCAAGAGCCAAGAGAATGCCGTCTGTGTCCCTCTACGGCTACGTCCCACAACATTACCTTACACTTGGACTGATTAATTGCCAAAAGGTTCCAGTTGTAATAGAAGGGAGCTCAGTCCCCTGGAAGTCTTCACCAACAACACCAGGTCGTCGGCGTAAAACAACAAGGGGACCGCATCCCCCACCCAACCGCGGGGAATCAGAGACAAGACCAATAAAGTCTTGAGGCATATCGGAAACAAAAAGTTTAAAAAAGTGCAAGCCAACAGGCAAACCTGCTTTAACCCTCTAAAAGTTAACACTGGTTCCGACAGATTGCCATCTAATGAAAGCCTAATCTGAATTGAGGTCTGGGAATGCAGCACCCTGATCCAATAAAGAAGGTAGGCCGGGCAAGCAACCTTAGTCAGCTTACTAAATAAAAGGCCTCTACAAACCGGATCAAAAGCAGCCTGGAAGTCAATAAAGGCCAGGTAGAGCCGCTGTTTTAATTCAGTTTGTTGCCCTTTATAGACTTTAAAGCATGCAGATTTACTGCTGTGCCCATACCAGGCAAGAAGCCAGTCTGATTGGGATCTCGGCACTGGGAACTAGCCAACCATAGGTTTAAATCTTGCAGAATAATTCTAGCAAAAACCTTTCCCGGGATGTCGAGTAAAGTAATCAGTCTATAGTTTGAGGGGCTGGCTTGGTCCCCCTTCTTGTAGATCGGTATAACAATTGATTTTCTCCAAGTGGGGGGTAGCAAACCAGTCCTGACCATTTGAACAACGATGGTCAACAAAATATAGGCCCAAGCCATAGGATTCTGCTTGATCATATAATTTGATAGCCCATCGGGGCCTGGGGCTCCACAGGGTGACAGCTTAGAAATAAAAAATAGAAGGTCAACCAAATCAAAACATAATTGGTCACTCTGCGAGGTATAATACATAATAGAGGTAGGGGTCATGGCATACAATGTTTTATAGAAGATGACCCAGGTTTCTTCTGGGACCATGTTCATTTGTTCAGCCATCTGCGACCCACCATAAGCCCTATTTATAAGGGTCCAAATTCTAGCCAAGCTCTTATTAACAAAAGCCTCTAACATTAGTTCTGCACCACGCTGAAAAAGTAGCTCTTTTCTAGACTTTAACCAAATTTTGTACTAACGTTTAAGGGTTCTTAGCCGTGATATCCTACTCAGGCCATGAAGTAGACAGGCAGCTCTTTTATCAGCTCTGTAGAGGGATTTTCGAGCAGCTGCAAGCTCCAAATCATATACGTGGAAGTTTGTTTTTACTGGTTTAATAGATGACTTTTTCTCTATTGCAAATATTTGCATAATATCCACATATTGAGAGCAGCCTACCCCACCTGGATGGATAGATGTGTTGGCCTGTAGCATCAGTTTGCTACTAAAATCTTGCAGGGAGGCAGGAGTCCAATGCAGTTTGTTCCTGGCATTATTTAACAACATCCCAGAGGCTAAGGACGGATTTGATCTTTTTAGCGGATTATACCAATACCAGCTAACCTCCAAAATATTGTGGTTACTGAAGGTTTCAGGGACTACAAGACACTCACTTTCACAGTTGAATAGATTGCTATCCATAACTATGTAATCAATTAGTGCCACCTGCTTCCCTCTTTGCCAGGTATAGGCAGCAAGGATGTCCCCCTTTACACACCCATTAAGCCTATACATACAACGCCCCTGCATTATTGAATTAAATTTTGAAGCGATAGGCGTCAATGGTTTAGCAGCCTGTGGGATACATGTAACATTAAAATCCTGCACAAAGATTACATGATCACAAGTTTGATCCAATATGATTAGGTTCAGGAGATCTTCTAGTGCATTTAGGAAGGCATCATCCAAGATACTGTCATGATTCCAGTAGGCATTGATTATTGCAATAACGAAATCTGATGATCTCACCCATACCATTTGAAGAAAATTATTTGGGGAGGCCCAAGGTTCTAGGGTTAAATTGGAGAAGGTGTTAACTGCCTCCAATAATCCAGCCATAGGGCGTCCTCGAATTGGGGGTATGGCAGGTATTAGAGCAACTGTGTGCATGTCCCAAAGGGGTGGCTTATAAGGCCAAATCTCTTGCAAGGCTACAATATCTTATTCCTCCAGGACATTATTCTCAATACTAGTTAGATGTTTAAATCCCCTAAGATTCCAAGAAGCCAAAACACATTTTGATTCAGAGTTTGGGAGCTAACGCTGGTTCTGTCTACTACCTGGGGTTATCGTTTCTATTCTGTTATTGGCCATTGGTAAAGGGACAGATGGTTTGTCCTGCCCTGGGACCAGGTGATGTTCTAAAGTTGTGGGATTGAGCAGCAAGAAGCCTCACCAGGGCTGGTCTCATCCATAATTTGACAACAGTGAGGTCATAGTCATGCAAAAATTCAAATTGGTCGATATAGCTCGAGGCCACATCCTCTAAAGCCGGTATTTCCGTCAGAATATTCATCACTGACTGCCAGTTAAGGTCATAATTAGGATAAGGGTGCTGTTGGCATTGCAAAATTAGCTGTGTCATCCTATAATTCGATGGCACTGCTGTTTTGCACCTTGTATAGGCAGTTGCTGGGGCCTTCTAGGGGTCTCGTTATCAGGGGGAGTAAAATTATTGGTACAATCTCCCAAATTTTGCGCCTGGTTTCGTAGGCATGAACCCGCTCGTTTGGCAGGAGTTTCCTGGTTTATTCCTTGGGAGAGCAGACGCTGGAGGGATTTGTCAATTTCCTCCCTCCAGGTCTCAAGTTTCGTTTTACCATTATCTTGTTTTGAGATCAGGCCCTTTGACTCCGAAGGTTTGGTAATGTCAAGTGTTTGAGGATCGAATATACAATCATGCGGGGCTGCACTCAAAGCATCAACTACTTCATATTGCTGCATTTCAGTACACGATTTAAAGTTTACCTCCGTCTCTCTCTCCGTCGCCATCTTGACCAGATAGTCCCATGGTTCACAAGACAGAGATGTCGTTTGGGATTGAGACTTCGGAGGTTGTACTGTTCTCTGAAGTGTTTTATTTTGATATTTGTTAGCTATGGCTACTCACGCCACAGAGGCTGCATTTAGGTAAAGCCAGCTTGTCAATAAATCTTCGGGCACCCGTTGACTTATTGCCTGCGCTAGATTTGATATGTTTTGCTTTAATTTTTAACTACATTGGGCCTGTCTTATTCGTTTTAGCATCAAATATGGTATAGTTTTGTGCAGCAGCCTTTTCATTTCTCACCTTTTCCTGGAAGGCCCCATCGTCCACCCCCATCAGGGTAATGCACGAAGGGCTACTGCCTGCACCTACAATATTCTTTACTTTAGCCTTTTTCTTTTTTAGGCAAGGCTGCCCCACTTGGCAGAGTGTATCTTCCCCATTGCTAGAAGTACAAGCAACAGGGGCCTTTCTTCGGTCATTCGTACAGAACGTAGAAGCAGGTGACGCCGGGGGCTTTGGCGTAGGTTCTTTCTCCTGGGTTTGTAAAAGTTGCAATTGCTGGCAGGGGGTGCAATCGATAAGTAGAATATCTTGTGTAGTAATGGGCTAATCTAACTGTGGCGCCGGTTCAGCCACTACATACTTAATTAGCACTGGATGGGCTTCACAATGCTTGTAGTGGGCTTTAAAATGACCCTGGCGGATGTCAAATTGGGCCAGTAAAGAATATTATGCATTCAGGTTTGCTTCCAAGGACTCGTACAGTTTAGTTAAGGAAAATAAAGCCTCATTCATTGATTGTAAGGTGATTTCCAGACCCACAGTAAGATTGTCATTAGAGGCTCTAAAGGGGGCCACTGGTGAAACAGATTTCCGTCTAGGAGTCGGCTGTAGGAATGACAGTGACAAAGCTGATGATTCAGGCGCAGTTGGAGAACACATAATAGGGGATTGGGAAAGATCACAATTCGCAGGTATCTTCGGGGAAGGAGATTGCACGCTTGTCTTGTCTTTCGGGGACGACCCAATGTTTGAGAGTCAAGTAGCAGGGCCGGCAGCTATGATGTTATCGCTAATATCTGCCTGCTATTCTGGTAGTTCACTTGTTATTGAATTCGTCGGACCTTGATTTTGTGGTATAACCGACTACATAGAAGCTGGGAAGGAAGCTAGAATAGACAGATTAGGCGCCTCATCGGCTAATAGTAGCGGTAGCATCAAAGCACCCGCACTAACCAGGGCATCAGTTAGCGTACAAACACAGGCCGGCCGCTATATTCCTGTTCCCAACACCTCCAGGTTGGCGGTAACAGTCTCAACTGGTGTTTATGGCGGCAGGGAGCAGTTGTACAGGTGTAAATGCTTACAAAAGGCTCTAATGTCAGCCATGGGGGAGCAAGTACGCAGGTTTTAGCAGACTTCTTAACCAGCGATAATTGAATAGTTCGGGTGGACGATTTGTGGGTAGTGAGAGCTGCAACCGTAAGGGTCGCAATATCATTTCTATCGGGCATAGCGGACAATAGCGTGTAGTGCATGAACCCAGTACGGCAATCACCGAAGGGCACAATCACCCACAAAGCGGGATCGAAAATATGCCCGGATTGATGAAAACTGGCTCAGAATTAATAGGAAACGGAGCAGATAGAGCTACAAATTGTCAATGTACTAAGATACACACGCCCCCTTTCCGTTTTAAATATAACAATGAAAAGAAGGTATCTCAGTATACAAAGCACTTCTCAAAACAACCTGTTCCGTTGCTGGGCTGTAAAAAGGCTCTTACCATTAGTAGCATGGTGCTAAAACTCAATATATTAGATAGCTAACAGCCAACAGCACACTTGTAAGCACCTGGCGTTTTCAAGGATTGTTGGGAAGCGGGGCGGGCTCAAGCACGTCACACGCAGCTGTAAACAGAGAAACAAACACAAAAACGTACGTGAGCACAGGGTGGCAGGACAAAGTCCAAGCACGAAGTCCGACCACTGAAGAAACTCGTATAAGATCCACTCTGTGAAGTTAAAGTTATAGTTACTTTTTTTTTCTCCAATGTTCCAAAATACACAGCGGGTTTTGCCGCCGGTGTAATGTCATTTTTTGCTACCTGTCAGAAAATCCTAGGATAGGAAAAAGTGATGGGGTTGGAAAATCTGACAGCCCAGCCTGTCATTTTTTCCTACCCGTCAGAAAATCCTATCGTCAGCAGGCATTATGCAACCCACCCAGTGGTAGGAAAAAGTGAAGGGGGAGGAAAATCTGACAGCGTGACCTGTCATTTTTTCCTACCCGTCAGAAAATCCTACCGACAGCAGGCAGTGGGCAACCCACCCAGGAGTAGGAAAAAGTGACGGGGTAGGAAAATCTGATAGCCTGGCCTGTCATTTTTCCCTACCCATCAGAAAATCCTACCGAGAGCAGGCATTGGGCAACCCACCCAGGAGTAGGTAAAAGTGACGGTAGGAAAATCTGACAGCCTGACCTGTCATTTTTTCCTACCCGTCAGAAAAACCTACCGACAGCTAGCATTGGGCAACCCACCCAGGGGTAGGAAAAAGTGACGGGGTAGGAAAATCTGACAGCCTGACCTGTCATTTTTTCCTACCCGTCATAAAATCCTACCGACAGCTAGCATTGGGCAACCCACCCAGGGGTAGGAAAAAGTGACGGGGTAGGAAAATCTGACAGCCTGACCTGTCATTTTTTCCTACCCGTCATAAAATCCTACCAAGAGCAGGCATTGGGCAACCCACCCAGGGGTAGGAAAAAGTGACAGTGTAGGAAAATCTGACAGCGTGACCTGTCATTTTTTCCTACCCATCAGAAAATCCTACCGTCAGCAGGCATTGGGCAACCCACCCAGGGGTAGGAAAAAGTGACGGGGTAGGAAAATCTGACAGCCTGGCCTGTCATTTTTTCGGTATCCCTACATATTATCCCCACCAAAAATATCACCGTATATATGGTTGTTTGTCTTGCCTTCGGCAATATTTTTGGGGGGATAATTTGTGGGAGCGGGGGTTGCGGGGGTGTCCCCCATACATTTAAAAAGAATGCTGGGGTTGCGGGGGGCGTCCCCCGCAGGGTCCATGGCTCAATATTGCCACAAAAATACGGCAATATTTTTGCGTGGATATTAACACATGGAACCATTTTTTCCTACCCGTCAGAAAATCCTACCGAGAGCAGGCATTTGCCCGTGTACCAGGAAAGTGGGGTAAGTGGAGTAAAAGGTTATGGAAACAATTCCTCTTTTTTCAGTTTGATGACATACCCAATTGGATTAAAACATTTTGGGTCACTGTACTGCCTGAAAGTGCATTTTTAAGGATGGCAGCTTATGCAACCTCTATATGCCCCACCACTGCTTTACTATTTTGATCATTAGTATTGCGAAGACTCAATACAAGGACATGATTGTTGACGGCTATAAGCTCAAACAATATACGACTTAGATATTTGCCAACAGGTTGAGCTTTGTCTGCACCTTTTTGGCAACATGTCACAACAGTACATTACATATTGAAATGTCCATATCATTGGAATATTATGTTATGTTAAAGGTACTTTTATAGCGCACCGTCGCCAACGGAATTGGTCCCCAGGCGCTCTGGTGGATCTGTAAACAGGATGAGGGCGGGTAGGGTTAGTCGAGGAGGAGGGGAGTAGAAGAATGGGAGAAGTGGTGTGCTGTTGGCAGCTTCAGCTCGGTATACACCGAGTGCTGGGCTTTGGTGCAAGTATCGTATCGGGCGAGGCATCATTGTGCTGTAGGTTCACTCTATGTGTTGTTGATGCGGTGTGGTAAAGTGCGTGGGGATTGCTGGGATAGAAATTGTTTTGTGAGTGGGTTGAGTATGCAGAAAATTGAGGGTTGTGTTAGTGGGGTCTGTATCCTGGTCCAGGTACTTCTGGTTCCATTTGGAAAAATGCCACGACCTCCGCACACATTGTGCACATATCTGCATGCAGGTGTGCACTCACTTTTTTATAGCTTGCATGCAGCCGTACAAGAGGTTGCAGTAATGGGGTACACTAATATGGATGAGAAGAGAATTCAGGGAAGGACATAGAGAAGGGGTACAGGGAAGGAAAGCCGACTGTGGCTTCATTGATTTGTTGGTGGCTCTGCAGCTGTGCTCCTGGTGAAGCCATGTTCCTGTGAGGGCACTGCTTTGCTGATGCCATGCTCTGCCCTCTTCTGCCGAGGGCAGCGCAAGGCAAAGTCTGTGGTCTGTGCAGCTCTCTGCACGCATGCACAGGGACCTCAAGTTTACTTCCGCTCAGGCCTGCATTTAGAGAGGTATACAAAAGTACAGATGCATAACGGAGTGGTTTTCAGAGGTAACAACATAACAGATATACATCGGGGTGTAGGATACATGGGAGCACAGAGGAGGGGTACAGCTGTACCGGGTGGTGTTGAGGAGAGGGGCGGGTGCCATCTAGTGAGTCAGGTGGTGCAAGGGGCGATGTGATGGCCTAGGTGTTGAGTATGAGCGACTCTTTGAAGAGGTGGGTCTTGAGTTCCTTTCTGAATTGGAGGAGCGTGGGGGTGAGTCTGATGCTAACGAGGAGGAGGTTCCATAGTCTTGGGCATAGACAGAGAATACTTTTTTCTGGCCCTTACCTTTCTGCAGCGGTGGATTTCAAATCTGCACATGTTCTGGCAACTGTTGGAGCAATGTCTGCTTGTGCGCCCGCTATCACCCTTATAACATTTGTCGTGCCCGTCCCTTCTGGTCTCCTGTCTCACCGCCCCTTTCGCTCATGTTGTCGTGCCCATCCCTTCTGGTCTCCTGTCTCGCCGTCCCTTCCGCTCAGTCTTCAACTCCTCTATTCGTCTCATGTTTTCTCTTCCTGCTCGTGATTCCATTAGCAGTAACCGATGCTCCAATTTCCTTCTTTCATTTGACAACCAACTTCTCTTTTGTTCATGTGGGCAACCTACAGATATGGGCCTAGGGTGTTGAAGCCAGCAAGGAAAACAGGGAACCCCATGCATTTCCCAAAAGAGGACACCCCTGGGAATCCACAGAGGTCTGCCTTGCGCAAATTGCCCCAGTTTTTATTAGCCACAATCCCCGACAAAGTGTGATATTTGGTGGGAAAAAAACATAATGTTCACTTTGTCTGGGGTTGGGGGTAATAAATTCTGGGCTGCTTCACGCAAGTCAGACCTCACGGGTGTCTCCCACCCAAAATTCCCTTTTTCTTATTTTCTTTTTTTTTTGCTTATTTTGCCCCCTTCCATGGGGGCCGATGGTCAGCCATCTGCCCCCAGGGGGGGCCTATCCTGCAGGCCCCATCTTTTGGGGGGTTTGCACACTAATTCCTGGTATCCCTCCCCTTACCCCCAATTGGGTGGGGGGCCACCTCATGTACTCCTGCCTGGGGACATAAATCTGCCCCCAGGGTGGGCTACAAGGGGTGGCCCCCCTTTCCACTTGGTGTGGGAGGGGGAGGGCCACTACCATTTCATGGGGGCAAAAAAATCCCAGGACCCCCACCCCCACCCCCCACCCCGTTCTATTTATTATTATTTTCTTTTTGCCTCCCTTCCCTGGGGGCAGATGATCAATCATCTGCCCCCAGGGTTGTACACATATGTGCCCCCATGATTTTGGGGCCGGGGAGGCGGGGGGAGAGGGCTGCTTACTTGAAGCAACCCCCCCTCCCCCCAACTCACAAACGTTTCCATTGTGGTCCAGTAGGTTGCTGGTCACGGATCAAGCGCTCTGCGCTGATCCGTGACCAGCAATGCGTCATATATGTGGTGTCCTTGGAAAGGGGAGAACCTCCCCTTTCCAAAGACACCACTTTTTCCTATAACCCTGGTGGCCTAGTGGGCCCCAGGGCCCCAAATCCCCTCCCACCTTCCCCCTTCCCTCGTCTTTTTTTTTGTTTTTTCTTTTTCACCCCTGGGGGCAGTGATCATCTGCCCCCAGGGGTCTCCTGCGCTGTGGCCCCATGCTTTGGGGCCATGGGGGTAAGGGGGCTGCTTATCAAATCAATCAAATGCTCTGCATTTTATTACTCCATTAGCAGCAGAACCTCTTTACAGCTTACCCACCCGATATCAATTAAGATGATGCCAAAACCCCTGTCCACTCAGAGTCAGCCAGTAGATGGGCAATAGTCAGCCTTGCATGTGCCATCCTAGAAATGTGGGCTTGCAATGTGTCTCCACTGCGTAGCACTTCAAGAGGTGGCACAGGGGAGCCCTTTTTAGGAAGACAGCTCAGGTGCTAGGTGGATTCTCGTAGGCAAAGTGGCATTCATCAATAGGAGGCACAAGTGCATACTCTAGAAAGGGGACAGCAAGAGAGCCTTCTCCGGGAAAGATTACCATAAGCAGAAGACTATCCCTGTCTACGGAATCCAGGTGCCTGTGGTCCAGGACTGAACAAACCTGCATTCACTTCTGATAAGGCAGGCGTGAGCATGTCCACGCTGCTCCAGAACATTCAACAGTTTCTAGTCAATAGTGAAGTCTCAGTTATTGTGCGAGGCATTACAGCATCCAATGCATCTATCCAATTTCTTCATATTTCACTGAAGTTAGTCTCAGAATTGTCCTCACGGATTAGTACCCCACAATAATGAACTTTGTATCTGTTATTTGGACTGTCAGATGCCTGGAGAATGAAGAGGTCCAGAGAGGTGGAGGGGTGAACCCATCCTCAATGATAGGTAGAGGCTATTCTTATCTATACATCTTCCCAGTGAAATGCCTTCCATCTCACTGAAGTACCAGGATAAAGTCGTGTTTACAACATCTTCAAATCATCTTGGCTGTAAAAGGTGGGATTTTCATCTCCATACTTCTCCCTAACATGCTCCGTAATTTGGCATTTGGGGAGGTTCTCTGTCTGTGCAATGCCCTTAAGAGTCTGCAGTGAAGTGTAAACATGTACAGTAATCACCTTACAATTGTACTTTGAGGCTCCTTTGACATCAGAATGCTGGCCTACCTTTATCTTTGCACTGCACCACGCAGTGATGGGTGCATATTTTTGGGGTTTTGGCAGAATGATAGAGATGCAAACAGCTTCAAGCAACTCAAGTTTCATCCGGTGGACCTGAGTCTTACCCGTTCATATACAGTCCAATTTTGGACACTGCCAGTCGCTCCATTTTTTCTGTAGTCTCCCACATAGTAATTTTCATTTATTTTACTAAAATGATAACATTTGTCAAAAATCATCCTACCTCCCAATATACCTGGACGTGGCATGGCACAGCTGAACTGCCAACACACTTCTGTGCCATTCCAAAACCCATGCCCCGTGTACATGGTGGCAGGGGAGCCGACTTATGAATTTCCCAGGGGGGGGCCCAAATACAGGAAGTGACATCACTGGCAGTTTTAGGACTACAAATTTGCATGTAGTCGCCAACTTGGTGCAACGGCGCGCGGAGGGGGGTGGAGTCACGCGCAGCGCAGAACAGTGGAAACATTGGCTAGCATGTACTGCATATACTAAAGTCAAGTAAGAAGGAGATGTAAGCCTTCGAGTTGCATTCCAGTAGGCCATCACTGCCCCTACTCCACCCCTATATAATCATCCAGGTTGTAGTAGCCCTCAAAAGGCAGAGCAACACAACTAGGATGGGAGAACGAAATGCCGTCCCATCCTGTGAGTGTGTCAAACGTCAGAGCAAAGACTGTGCGGGTGCCTCCTACCTTGGAGCACAATCTCACTAATTTGGTCCAAATCTCACAAGTGGGAGCATGGGAATCCCCTGCGTGTGTGTGGGCTGCAGACCCCGGATCACATGCTCACTTCTTCAGTGTGAAACTGTGGCCAAGGCTCTTTGGGCAAGCATTCAGGATGGGTCTCACACCTATAAACAGTGTGATATATTGAGTGGGCACCTCACTCCTTGGAGCACAGTATCAACCGTTGCTGGTAATCTAAGAACTGAATGTACAGTTTCACTCTTGGTCATCTCAGTGACCCCATGTATATTAATGGAGTCAGTCTCCCATATGGGAAGACAATTATATTTCTATTAAAATACTCTGAATTGTCACTCCAGTTTTCTCGAACTATATATCCATTCCATATTCATTCAGTATGTGCAGGGGTGATAACTTGTGTCTGAGAGAGCTCATTCTTTCATTCAGGAGAGATAAAGGGGTAACAACCCCCTGTATGTGGGATCAGGCTCATTTTGCCCCATGGGCCCTCCAGAAGGAGTGAGCAGGTTTTAAGACCCTGCTGATTCTGCTATCCGACAGGCTCGAGGCTTCTATTCCTTGCCCCATCACGGCTCCCAACATCCTGAGCGGCAGTTTATGGACAGCAGGCAACTCCGGACATGCCTGTTGCCAATTGAATGTAGACAGATCTACTATTTAGACACTGGGAGAGAGCCATGAATCCACATTGGTGGTGAAGAAGCACTCAACATACAGAACACAATGGTATAGTGTTGCAGTCCTGCTGAGAAATGACAATTCTGAGCATGTGAGCAGTAGGCTGGATCAGTGCTGCCCCATAAAAGGTGTAGAAGCTTCTGTGAGAAGTGGCAGTACTGTCCCAACAGTGAGAAGTGTAGTATTTTCACATTAACTATGCTTAAGAACTTTGGGTTATTGAATAGTGCTGCTACATTCTGAGTAATTCCATCCCTTTAAATATATGAGCTCTTGTATAACCAGTGTTGAGATATTTTGATGATGACAGACTTGCTCAATAGTTCTGGTTCTGTATCATTAAATGTACTTCAGATCTTTAGAGTATTGGAAGGATAGCTCAGGGGCAACGTGCTCGCCTTGGTAGCAAGATGACACAGAGCAACACAGGTTCGATCCCTCGGTTCGCGCAACACAGGTTCACTCCCTCGGTCCGCACAACACAGGTTTGTTCCCTTAGTCCGCGCAACACAGGTTCACTCCCACAGACCACGCTTAGAAACCTCTGGGTAGTACACGCATTATAAATAACCAATTAAATTAAAAACAAATACATCTGTTGAGAAGTGCTGGGGCCTTGTCAATAAGAGTGAAGCAGCTCAACTGAGAGGTGCTGATGTTGTCCCATCAAAAGTATAGCAGCCCCACTAAGATGAACTAGCATTGCCTCAACAAAAGCTTAGTATTATCGCTGAGAAGATTCAACAATTATAGAAGTTCTGTTACAGCAGTACTATCCCATCAATAGTATAGCCAGCTAACTGAGGAGCACCAGCATTGCCCCATTTCAAATATGGTAGCGCTGCTAGAAAGTGCTGGCTCATATGCCTCCGCTCCCGCCCATAGCGTTCACCCTCACCACGTGCACACTCAGAGACATGCAAACAGTCTCATTTTCCCTCCACCTGCCCCTGTTCCCTGCCCCCTCCCTCACTTTGCATCTGATGGCCGTATATGTGCAACACTGTACCCTGCCGGAAAAGGGCCTTGAAGGTGGCCTGCCTGGCGATGTTCGCTTACCTACACCAATGTATTCCTATGTGGCTATGGCAGGCTTGTTTCAGAGGGCAATGAACAGTGGACCAATCCAGTGCATTGGCGTGCAGATCAAATGCAGCCTAATTCTGTTTCCAATCACTCGTGCTGTTTGCATGTTTCAGCGAGTATCCACGGTGAGTGCTTTCTGCTAGGGTTGTCTGATGCCCCCCTTTCTCAAGGTTTACTTTTGCAAACCATTGTAATCTCATAGTTCAGTCCCCCTTCGAGATACCCCTCTAGCCCTAGACAACTTGGCCCACCTTTGACCCATGATGGCGTTATCATTTACCCTTAAGCACCGCACATTTACATTTTAAGTTTGTTTCCGATTAATCGGTATGTCTTATTGCACAGCTCCCATTGGTCGATGAAGGTGCGCAGCCCACGACCCTTATGCCCGATTTATTCACGTTCTTACAGTAAACCTAAATGTCATGCAGCATGTCTAAATATGTCACCCTAAAGACACGAGAGCCACCGCCAATCAAACCCTGTGTGATATTAAAGACTATATACAATAGACGTGTATAGATGTATGACAAAAATGTATAATCGGTCTTTGGTAATAGTTGTGTGTACCATTCGTCATACTAATAATTGCTGCTCAGCGAGGGGTCTTGTTGAAGATCTGTTTTGGTGGGTGATGTTGCCTGGAAAGACTCTGCATGGGGCCTGGGTAAAGGGAGTCACGTGCATCAATGCCAGTGGATCTGGAATCCACCCGGGTGCAGGCCTCTCTTCCCAGTGGTAGTGACAGGCAGTTATTTCAGTACTTGCTAAGCACTCAGTAGAGACGCTTACCTTTCACCCCTGAAAGACTTACACTTTTTTCTATTTGTTTGGAAACGTGTGTAAATGGCCCAAGTCTCCAAACCAAAAGAAAAAAGTAGCTAGATTTGTCGCCAGTCGCTTTTTCTGCAAAATGTCGCCCAGGTTTGCGTGCTTTCTCGCTAAATATAGCGAGAATGTCGCTAAATTGGCAACACCGGTCTCTTCTCTCCGGCCGGGGAGGGGGCGGGGGGCGTGTTGGCTCAGCCCCGACTTCATTCTGCCAGAGCGGTGGGGGGGGGGGCCCGGGCCCCTGCATTGTGGGTTTGTAAATTCCAGTCCTGCTGCTCGCAATGCAGGCGGACAGCCCGGGTAAGTGGGGGCCATTCAAGGACGGAGCCCAGCCGCCCGCCTTATCTGCAGACAAGCAGGGGGCAGGGCTTCATCTGTCCAGGACCTGGCTCTCCTTGGCTCTGCACAGCGCTTTTAATCAGCGAATATCAGGACTGTATTTCAGCCTGGGAGAGCACTGAATTCACTGAGACATGCAGTGTCAACACTTCTCACTGTTACAAGGCTTCATTAAGAGGGGGGGGCAATGTGAACAGATGGCTGAGCACCCCCTCCCCTGTCCCCACTGCTTTCATCTGTAGAAAGATGTCTCTTCTATTTCAGCGGCCCTGCCCCCAGTGCTTAACTATAAATCATGAGCCGGTCAAGTGGCACAGCGAGTAGAGCGCTGCAGAGCCTGTAAATGCAGGTTCGAATCCAGGCGGGGCCAAACTCAGCCTTTTATCCTTCCGAGGTTGATAAATGAGCACCACACACTCTGGGTAATAATAAGCCGCGCTCAGATACCTGAGGGTACGTAGCCCTATATAAATGCCTAATTATTATAATTATTATGACTGAGCATGCGCAGTCAGCCGGATTTATCATGAATATGTACGTGTATGTGAAATAAGTGCATTATTAACGTGATGATGATGCACTTCCTTCACATACACGTACATATATATTTGTTATGGATACTTTCATATGTTTTGCACATTTAGTGCTTGTTAGAATCCTGGGACTTTATGAAACACAGTGTCCCCTGTGTTTATCTTCTGGAGTCCGTGGGGTTTGTGCTGTTTGCGTCCATTTGCAGTGTTCTGTTATTTCAGTGAGCCTGGCTCACATCAAGTTACAGAAATGGCACCCCTGGCACCCCACAAACACAGGCACACCACATTCCTGCTCTCAAAAATTCCTATCCTTTAAGTACTGACTGAGCATGCACACGCATGCTCAGTCAGCAAGATAGGATTTTCTGACAGATAGGAAAAAGTGACGTTACACCGGCAGCTAAGTCAACAAACACTTCTTCTTGCCGACTCAGGAGTACAAATCGCAGTATAGAAGAAGTAGCACAACAGTGAGTCCCACTCAGTCCTCCACAGCCAACAGAACACTTGTGAGCACTTGCGGGTGCGCGTGCACCTGGGGTTTTCAAGGATTGTTGGGAAGCGGGGCAGGCTCAAGCACGTCACACCCAGCTTTTTTTTCTCCAAAGTTCAAAAATACACAGCGGGTTTCACCAGCGGCCGCTCAATCAACAAACACTTCTTCTTGCTGACTAAGGAGTCCAAATTGCAGTATAGAAGAAGTAGCACAACAGTGAGTCCCACACCCCTATCTACTGATTATCTCCCACATCCACAGCCTCATCACTTGCAAGATGACAGACAACAATCAGATGCCTTTACAGTCTTGCATGTATGAAACAATTTCAATGCATACACCAACAATGTGCCTGCTGCACAAGTATCTGGAAAGCCGACTGGCCACCTCTAACTGTCCCATATGACCATCTCTCACAGCACATGCCTGCATTACCATCAAACATGCATCATGCAATGTACACTTATTGCCAAGATCATTTACACCATTCACTCACGCTCTGAAACACATTGTGTGCGAGCGCAATAGAAATAAAATATCAATCAATCAATCATCCATCTTTTTTCTTTGCCGAAAATGGACAAACACTGAACACTTGAAATATGAATTCAAAAGCCAATGACTGATCTCTGCGCCTTCAACATGACATTGCCTGATTGTCCCTGCTAAACAGCAGAATAGATGTGTTGTACCGAGATCATTATTCATTCATGCCCCTTACTGAAATCCAGTCAGCATGGGGTCAAGAATATTTTTCTCCGACACTCTCCGACACCCATATGTATAGGGGGGCCAGGACAAAAGAAGCAAACAGCTTACCGGTCACGTCCAACAAGGATACATAACTGGCAGTTTGCAGGTGACTCTCTCTCTCCCATTTCATAGACCGGCAGGAGCATTGCCTGTTGCCAGGACTCCGGTATTACCCTATCAGTACAAACCCTGTCAAAGAGAATTTTTAACACTCAGGCCCCTGGGTCTGCCTTTAGGACCACATTCGATAGCCCATTTGGCACTGGGGCCCTAGTATATTGAGCTTCTATAATAGCACAGTACATCATACCCATGATATTATGCAGCAACCACAGGTTCTCTTGTCCACCTGTTTTGTATTCTGCGCGAGGTATACCTATTAAAGTATGAAGATATACCATCCACCCCTCTTCACTAATGGGATTAATTATACAATCTCTTGTACTCCCCTTTGTGGTAGAGAGTATCTGCCAAATTGGCTGTATTTCTTTACTAAACAATGCAGCAAGCATACGTTGCCACTGTGCATTCTGATCTGAATATTTCCATCTTTTCAGCCAGGACCCATATTCCCATTTTACAGACTTGATTTTCCATAACCTATACCCCATTAAGTCTGTGGCATTTCCAATTTTCCTAATCTTTTGTCTCGTCTCCCGCTTAACATCCCGTACCGCAACATCAAAATCATTAGAGTGGTCAACAGAAACTCTTGGGATCCCCGCAACCCACCTCTCGGCCTCATTTGACATCTGCTTCAGCCGTATTTCCATAGACTTGCCACATAGACTAGTAAACACCTCAATCTTATTATGAGAAAAGTGCCTAGCCAACCTGATTGCTTGAGCAATACTCCTCTGGCTCCAGCGCAGGCAGTTCCCTGCAAGGATTGTAACCAGACCTAGCCCCCTTTATCCTTCTCTATTACTCCTGATATACATAGTGTTAACACTAGTATCAGGTGATCGCTATATTCATTTGCCAGCACCGATAGGGACTCAACGGTCTCTGCACAACTGCTGCTCCCAAAGAAGTAATCTAGTGTGGTAGCCATTTTACACATACGCCAGGTGAAATGTCCCAGACAATCCCCTACAGTTCTACCATTAAGCATGATCAGGTCCAAATCCCTGAAAAATGTCACCCCTGCATCTCCCTTGGAATTCACATGCTTTGTATTGAATATACTCTCAGCTTGTACATTCCTGCAACTTGCATAGGTGCCAAAATCTCTGCAGCCGGCACTCAAATCCCCTCCCAACAACATATATTTGTGCCTGGGAATTGACAACCAGGCCAAGAATGTTGCATCAGCCAAGAATGTTGCATCAATGCATTTCCATATAGGTTCCAAGTCCAAGATATCAGGTGGAACATATACATTTAACAGTAACATATCCAAAGACTGATTGACACCCTTTAAGCAGGATTCAATGGCCAACACAAACGTATTACTAGTAGGAAGTTTCAGGCCATACATACAGCATGCATGCTTAATACCAATAATTAAGCGCCCAAATGGCCCACCCAACTTGCCTTGTTCAGCTACCTCTTAGAATATAAGGTCACCATTTACCTGAACTTGGGACGTAAGCCAAGTGTCATGGAGAAAAAAGATGTCAAATTCCAGGATAATTGGTATCAACCCTTTTACTTACAAAAGTGCTGATGGCCCCTACTTCCAGGTTCACTTGTCCACAGTTAGTTGCTTAACTAATAACCCTTTGAACCATCCCCAACCTTGCACATCCTCCAGAGGGCCAGATTGCTGATTTACTAGCCCTCATTCTACCATAATCTACATATTTACAGATTGCCTAGACAGAGCTGGTTCTTCTAAGGTAGGTTGGATGACATACGCTGGACTATCAACCTCGTATCCCATGGTATGAAGCACTTTTACAGAACACGGATTAGCTGCGGTACCTCCAGAGATAAGCAATGAAACTTCGCAAAGTTTGTCTTGTTGGTCTTTCCTGGATTTAAAAAACTGAAGTTCCTCGAAGACAACACCCCCTAGGCCAAAACCTTTTTACACAGGGATATCAGTTATATTAGTCCATTTGTCAGAAAATATCAGTGGCTCACGACCAATTGTAAATACAAGGGGGTCCAGTGTAGGAGCCATATTTGTAGACCCCACCTGTTTCACGGCAAAGATAACTTTAGGATCAACAGCCCCTCCACCCGGGACCACATGTACTGGCTCAACATCAACAGACTGACATTGAGCCTGCACACCTACCTGCCCATCAGGAGGAGCTGCTGTGCCGTCTCACGCAAGCCAACTGGTTAGTATGCCAGCAGACCGTTACATCCACTTTTGTTGTCTGCTAGCCTTCTTTTTTACTTTCTTAGTTCTTATAGGGTGAATTTCAATAACAGTAGAATTAAATGGATCAAACACAGATGCAGCAACAGCAGGAGATGGCACAGGATTGCCTAACAGCACAGGGCCTTTTGTAAGTTGCAGTGCTCCCTGCCTCAAGCCATGTTTCGCCAGGTGCCTCTGTCTCCAATTCATACAAATGGAGAGATCCGAACTGGACATCTCTGTCAGCAGGAAGCCCGGCGAGGCAGACACATTAGATTGGCTATTTTGCACATTACCACCAGACACCTCCGGCACATTTGAAATCCTAGCTGTACCTAAATGCTCCATTCCTGTTATGCTATGGTCAATGAGAGCGATAAACCCATTTTCTTTTGCACCTCCTCCAGTATAGTGCCACACAGACTAAGCAATATTTTCACAGGAAACTTAAGCACCCTCGTGAAGTATTTTGAAGCATCCAACACATCAGATGCAGGGCTGTCATCGACTCATTTAATTGGCCTATTTTCCCAGTCACATCTCCCAAGCTCAAATCTGGGCTCAAATCTGGGTACATGTTGGGGGAAGCTGATAGCCAATGGCTTGCGTCCACAGTAGGAGTATCCACTTCATTCATTGTAATAAAGTGTACCTCCTTCAAGGGATGCATTGGCTCCCCACTTCCAACAAGGGACCCGCTATCCATTCTTGGCATCGAAGAATTCCAAATAGAATAACAAAAGGCCAACAAGGAATTATTGTCCAAGTCACCATACTCAGAGTAAGAGCCATTTATATTTACCAACAACTCTGCCACATTGTCCGTAGGAGGGTTTGCAACTTTACAGTCCTCCATCTGGGGCAGATAGAAATCTGTAACCTTGCCCAGACCAATAGCGTTTGATGGTTCACTGTGATCAACTATACAATGACCCATTGAGGTGGAATTCAAATTCTTCTCACTTTTCTGCTTCGCCGTGACTCCACCACTTTCCCAGGCATGGTCAACAGACTGTCATAACACTCCAAACTTCTGCACTGTCAACGGCGGGCCACTGAACCAACAAAACCACATGACCATGACTGAACACTTCCGCCACGCGTGACTGGCAATATGAAGTGAAGTCCCCCGCCAAGTTCTTAAAGGTACAGCTCCTTCAGTAAGAGTGAAGGCAGCAAAATGCCTGAAAGCTTCTGGAATCTCCACACCGCTGAACACTTCCACCACACTTCGCCACACTTCAAAATATTAACTGTCAATTAAACAGTCACAAGGGTGAGAATGGTAAGGTGGTACCAACCTTTGAGATTTTTGGGAAAGGATGTGGCATATTATTCTTTTTTGTTGCCACACTCTTCACCCCTCACAATTCTATTAGTTAATTATGGCAGAAACGGCCCACCGTGGGACACCAAAAGGGGCAAAGCCAATCAGCAATTGAGTTGTAAATGAAACATTTTAACATGTGAACTGTCCAGTTAAAACTGAGTGAAACTTGATGATCACATCATCAAATCAGTGTTAAGTCATTGGAATGGTCACAAGGATAGGATAGGCCAATAGGGCTAGATATTATATAGAATCATCTATGGAGCAACCAACAGAGCAACCACAACTGTCCAATCAGCGAACATGAAGCTCCACTTCATTTCTCACTATGTAAGCTGTCATGTAATGATGTAATATTGAATGACTCATGGATTATTCCCAACTGTGTTTGCAAGTAATACACTTTTGATCTTTTCTTGCATTCAATGCATTGTTTTATTTGTCATTGGACTACTTTTATTATATTGATATTTGGACCTTACTCTACACCAACCACTCAGTTACATGATCATGAATGGAGATGAAGAAAGGACAAACAGGCACAGGTTTGGAAAACAATTCTGGTGGCAATCACCAAATGGCTGATTGTAAATGATGCATGGTTGAGATTTTTTTACCTCAAGCAATGTGACATCCGGTGTTGCAAATATCCCATGCCCAACCATGTTTCACCTATGGCAATAAGGAGTGCTGTTTGCTTGACATTTTATTTAAATGCGAACCAGAGTAATTGGCACTTTGTATCAACTTTCAAGCAAGATCCTTAATGACTGGCCAGTATATTAGGCTGTGTTTGCTGTCAAATATGTACAAGTAACTGTTGGCTTTATCTAAAGTCAATCTAGCAGTGCTATGCGTCTATACTTCTACAATCCATGTAATTAATATTTGATTCAACACTAATTGACTGCTAGTGCAGATGCAGTCCTGTGGTTGGAGGGGACATTTTCACACTGAGCCACAAAGCATATTAAATAGTGTACATGCATGTTTGGCTCCCATAGCTTAGTCGAAGAGAGGCGAGTGATGTACAATTGCAACAGTTGTATGTTGTCATGTGAAGGGCATGCAAGGCTGGACTCTCTGTGCTAGCGAGTTGTTGATAATGAGAGTTAGAATTAATCTTCTCAAGGAAGCCCTGGATAAGGAGGCAAACTGCACAAAGACATCCCTGCAGGCAAGTGTAAAGTCTTAGCTAACTAGATCTGACGTACTGGAAAATCAAAGATAATTTGCAATGCAGAATTAAATCAACGGATTGATGACCAATTACTAACAACGGGAGGGCTATGGAGTATTGAGAAACAGTGAGGCCAATCGCCAGGCAGCAGAAGGCAGCATTTTAATCAGGGAAAAGAGGATGTGATGTTACCCAGGGGATAGGAGACAAGTGGAACAAAGGGGTTTCGCTGCCCAGCAGGAGAGAAGGAGTTGGAGAAAAAGCTGTGGAAAAGATCGCTACTTGGCCAAAAAATGGAAGTTATATGCCTGCACTTCACCTACTAGCACCAGCAATACAAAAAACAGTTATGCATGAGAAATTTGGTAACTCAGTGGTTTTACCTTCACAGACAACAACAATAGTAGTGCTTCTAAAATAAGTGACCCAATTCAATGACTGTCAGAGCGTGTCTACATGATCATTACTAGTAAAAAGTATACATCAGATTAATTATGTTATGTTATGTTGTGTTATTTTATGTTTTGGTGAACCTACCATGCACTGATGCCGTTTTCATGGTCAAAAGGTGCTGAGGTGCATCTGAACAGGAAGGCAGTTTAGGGGAGGTTTGTCAGTGGGATGGAGAGGGGAAATGCAAGAGAGCTTTTACTGTGCTGTTGGTAGCTTCAGTTCAGAAAACCCAGTCACTGGGCCTCATTAAGAGTCCGGCGGTAACCCTGCCGCTGCTACCAGCGGCTTGACACCGGACTTGTAACATTTTACTGGCAGCTAGCTTCCCAGTGCCACCGGGACATTACAAGTCCCGGCGGACCTAAAGCTAGGTGCCGGTAAATGTTAGCCCCATCCATGGGAATTGGTTCACAGAAGCATCAGCACCATTGCTAACGGTGCTGGTGTTTCTGTGACGGCTCTAACTACCATGGCTGCTGTGGCCCGGCAGGGTCAGACCTGTCGGGCACTTCGACTCCGGCAGGCAGAGTCGCATTGTGGTGGTCTGGAAACAAGGGTGCCAGTCAGTTTACCGGCACCCTTGTTTCCGGAACACCACACTCATAATGAGGTCCACTGTGTGGAGTGTTTGCTTCTAGATCGTATGGGTTTGGTGTTGTTTTGCTTTGTGAGTCTGAATGGGATAGTTGTGTCCGTCTGTGTTGTAGATTTCTGTGAAGAATGTGTTTGTGTGTTGGGGTTGATTGTGATGTTGGAGGTGTGTGCAATTTGCAGCATGATTTCAAGTTTGTGCTGTGGTAGAGGTATATGTGTGTTTTATTTGGTGGTCCAGGGTGAACTTGTAGGACCATAAAAAGGTTTTAGTAGGGTTTAGTAGCCTTGCATTGGTCTAGTCTCACAGTGGCACAGACCCATGGTGGCACAGCCTCACATTGGCAAAACCTCACAGTGGCAGTCGCCTCACTGTGGTAGTAGCCTGACAGTGGTAGCACTCATAGCAGCAGAATTCTCAGTGGCAGACCTCACAGTAGCAAAGTCTAAAAGTGGCAAAGATTCACATTTGCAAAAACCTCAGAGTGGCAGAGGTTTGACAGTGGTTGAATTTCACAGTATCAAAGCCTCACAGTGGCATAGCTTCACAATGGCAAGATCTCATTGTTGGAGATCTTACAGTGATAGAATTTGATAGTGGCAACATTTGATAGTGACAAAATCTCAATGGCCAAACCATACAATGGCACAATCTCAAATGAGAAAGAAAAGTCACAATAGCAAAATCTCAGCGGCAAAGATTACAGTGGCAACATCTGATAGTTACAAAGTCTTACATTAGCAAAAACTCACATTAACATGATTTCAGTCGCCAGACCTTACAGTGGTGAAATGCGACCCTGGCAAAATGTGATAGCGACAAGGCCTTACATGACCAAAACTCACATTAACACAATTTTGGTTGCCAAAACTTACAGTGGCTTAACTGGTAGTGGCACAATTTTAAATTCACAAAATGTCATATTGGCAAAATCTCAGTGGCCAAACCTTACAGTGGTAAAATCTGAAAATGTGATAGCAGAGAAGTCTCATACTAGCAAAAATTCACATGAACACAATTTCAGTTGCCAAGACTTACAGTCGCAGAACAGATAGTGGCACAATCTTATATAAGGAAAAGGTTGCATTGGCAAAATCTCAGTGTCCAAACTTTCAGTGGCAGAATTGGATAGTGGCATCATCTAGCATTAGCAACAAGTCACATTGGCAAAATCTCAGTGACTCAACCTTACAGTGGCAAACATTGATAGTGACAAAACATCACATTAGCAAAGTCCTCCATGTGCACACATCTCACATCAGCAGAATCTTTCAATAGCATATTTCCAGTTGCCAAACCCTTACAGAAGTGAAATCTGATAGAGGCAAAGCCTGACAGTAGTAGAATCTCATATTAGCAAAGCCTGCATCTATGAATTCATAGTGGCTAACCCTTACAGTGGCCAAATTGATAGTGGCAACATTTTGACATTAGCAAAACTCACATTGGCATAATCTCTGTGGCGTGAACACCCGACAAGAGAAAACAAAGGTCATAATGGTGAATTTTCAGTCTTACTGAGTGTGCAAATGACCTTTGCACACTTGTTGTTATCCCTAATAAAGTCATCATTCGAAGCTGTCTTCACTTTTCTACATTCATAATTCAACAAGAGTGCATGAAAAAACATATTTTCTTTTTACAGAAAACTTTCCAACACGTTCTTCAACAAGTGCCTCAAATTTTCCTATAAATAATTCCAGTGCATTTGCGTAATTCTATCAGGTGAAATAACCACCTAAAGCTGACTACCAGATTACATGCATTTTGGTTTAAGTGTCCCCTTCCTAGGTTTCCACATTTTAATATCAATACTGGTTTTCAATCTCCACTCAAATGTTAAGAATGCGCAGGTCATGATCAATGTCAAATCTTAAAGGGATGGTCTAGTAAAAACTTTTATTTAAAAAATAGATAGACAAAATAAAAAAAAAATACTAGCATTCTCCGTTTTAAAACTTCCTATGTAAAATTTTGAGCTATTCAAGCTCAAAATTTGCAAAAGCAAGCACATGGGCGCATCCATTTTGTGAAATGGAGGCCCTCCTGTGCTGGCTTTTGCGGCACTAATGAAGGAAAAGCCAGCCAGCTGTAGTAAACAAAGGCTACCGCTGGGTGGCTTTCCCTTCATTATTGCTGTAGGCGGAGGACGGGGACCGGAGACCAGAGCAGAAAAGCTGCAGCTGAATCTCGGTAAGTGCTATTTATTTATTTTTTTAAAATAAGCACTAGCTGGAGGAGCCCGGAAAACTTAGAAATAAAACCGCAGCTTTAAAAACGTTGAATTTATGTTTGCTGTCGCTTTTGAAGCGACCGCAAACATAAATACAACGTTATTGTGTTGGAAAACGCTGCGGTTTTTCTTTCCAAATTTCTCAGGCTCATTTCACACAATGGATGCGCCCATGTGCTTGCTTTTGCGAATTTTGAGCTTGAGTAGCTCAAAATTTTACATAGGAAGTTTTAAAACGGAGAATGCTAGTATTTTTATTTTTATGTTGCCTATCTATTTTTGAAATAAAAATTTTTACTAGACCATCCCTTTAAGAGATTTTAGAAGGATTATATCATTTTAAAAAAACAACAATTTAATAAAAGATTATGTCTTTTGACTCTAAAATTGGCCTAGGTTGCATAATCCTCGATTTAGATTTCTTGAATAATTTAGGCACATTTCAGGTAGTATTTTATTAAATGATCAAGGATTTGAGCAGCACCATCCAGCACAGTCATTTATATAAGTCTAAGATAATTTCCTCATTGTCTCATAACGTGTCTGAGCTTTTGGACAGTCGATAAATAATCATAATAATTAATTTCCTAGCACAATGACTTTACAAACGAACCAATTACCCCTCACGCATTGTCATTAATCTGACTAGGGTAAGGACAATGGGAGGGCATTTTAATTTCACACATAACTTACACATAGGCTACTGCGTTCATTTGCATTACAGGACAAAAGGCCCCCTCCACTAGTTCCACACAGTGGAAAAGAAAAGAGTTCTACAATTCGTCTAAGTTTGGAACTAGTGCAAACAAACTCTTATGGCAAGAAGGGTGGGTTGGAGGTTTAGCAATGTTAAGCCACTGACTGGCGCCTGTATTGTTCTTGCATGTTACATGCCCTGCTTGGCAGAATTTGTTTAAATATTGTTGGGTGTTCAAATTGATCCTACAAGACTGTAGGATCAATTTCTCAGCATTCTCAAATCAGTGGGATTTATTCCTTTAGGTTACTTCTAAAAAGTACAATTTGCCACCTACCAAAACTTTATACTGTGGTCTAAACAAAGGTCATCTGTGTTCAATGGAAAAATACTGGGAAATAATGGTCTTCATTGGAAGGGATTTTAGTGGGTGGATAGACGCCTTGCACCAATAATGGGACCCTGAAATTATGCCTGACCCTTCAGCAACAGATTTGCATCTTGGCAAGATGTGATGATATAGAATGCCTTACATTGATACTGGAGGTGCAGGAAGCATAGGCCATGAGAAACCGATAAGAAGTATGGGTGTTTATTAGAGGAATGTATAAAACATATTGGGGAAAACATACAGACAAAGGAAGTTGTAAATGTCACTACCAGAACAACAAACTTGAGCATTGGTCTTTATAGGGTCACTGGCATTGTAAGCACAATTGGTGAAGGTTTGCCTCATGAAAAAGTTTTTAGATATGTTCTGGGTGTGCCATCATGTGGTGAGGGTACACCATCAGTCAATAATTATACCAGTGTCCCCCCCAGTTACTTGGACCAGTGTACTACCAGTTGGATTTTCCATTCCGACAAATGGAGAAGGAAAGAGGAGTAGTGTTTCTATGCTGTTTATCATGGACTGTTGTGGGAATATGAACAAGATTTGGAAGACCTGAGTAGGAGAAATAAAAATCTGGCATGGGATATAATGTTTTGGGGACAATGGACACCATGTATGGCTCTGTTTTTTTTTTTTTTTTTTTTTAGATGTTGCCATATGTATCCCAATAGGGCACAATTTGGGAGCTCTTGCAGTATACCCAGCTTCCTGCCTGCACCTTGGGTTAGTTGAATGTCAAACACTCACCAATGTGATCATGATACTAAAGTTGGCTGGAGATGTTTGTATTCAAATTTTAAAATGTGAACAAAAGGAAGTAGGACAATCTTTCTGAAATCCTAAAGAATCACATAATTTGATAGTTAAAGAATCTGACTTTTAGAACATCATGTATTATTATATTCAGGGATTTTAATATGACATTGGGCCCAGGCCTTCTGGACAAGTGGTTCGACCTGAAGAATATTTAGCATGGGGTATTCCAAGTCAAAGGTAACAGTTTTCCAACTGACCAAACCAGCATTATGTTTCAATGTGATTTGATGGATGATGCACTAATAACAGGGAAATGTAATCAGATAGCTTGGTTAAGCAGACTTGTATTGGTCATAAAGGCACATCCCTAATTGACTACTTTGTGCTCGCAGCAAATCACTGGGAGCTTGTGGAGGATGTAGAGGTTGTCAAACAGGACAAGAGTGACAATTTCCCATCACTGTTGGCCTTTAAAACCCCAGGATATAGGATAGAACATATAATTGTGAATGAGTGTACACTGGAAACCTCTAGGAGAACACTCTGTTGAAGGATGATAGCCACAGGGAATTCTTAAACATTTTAGTAAGATAAACTGAGAGGGAAATCATAATCTGTCTCAATTCTGAACTTCCGAAGTAGTTTCAGCTAGAGTCCTTTCTGCACTCTATTAAGTAAGGTCCCACCTCTGTTCACAAAATATAGCTCAGTAAAGAGAGCGACAATGTACCATAGTTGGTTTAAAGAATGGTTTAGAGCTATTAGGAATGAGAGATGGTTAGCAGTGATTTGATAAAAAATCAAAGAGGACAGTCTATGCTAGAACATATATGGAGGAGATGGCATTAGGAAAGTGGTTGGATGTAGTGACAGCATAGATGTCGCTCAGATTTTGACAGTTGCTAGCACAAGGGACAAATCCACACTTGAGTTGCAAGTTAGAGGCAAATGTGCACGCACATGCTTAGATTGTTTATTTCCCCAATATCTATGAAGGTAACAAATTGGACAACAATTTGCCTTCTTCAAACCATCAGATATTTCCCACATGAGGTCAGCTTACAGTCTCACAACTTCCTTTAATTCCTGCTCCTTCCAAACTACAAATCATGTTCTTCCGAACCACAGTGGACAAAATGCAGTGTGTCCCTTTCTTCTCCACAGCACTTTGAATGGTATTAAACCCATGGTAATGTGTGGCGCCCACCTGTAACTACAAGCTCTCTTCCAAACACCTCCCAACTTCCATGGATATCCTGATACCGTGCATCAAGGTATGGAAAAAATATTAAATGGCCCATTGGTCTCTGGGTGGTACAAAGATGTTCTGGGGTGTGTCAAACAAATGCTTCTTAAAATGACTCCATTAACCTTGAGGTAAGTTGGACCCTGTTTTCATTAAAATGTTTTGCGGGTACCCTTCCCTTTGGAACACCTTATCCAAAAAACTGATTACCGCTTTTGTATCTGCTCCGAGCACAATCTCTACTTCTACCAATTTGGAATAGAGGTCAATGAGAACGATTATAAATGTCCTCCAAAATCTTTCATCACTTTTGGACCCAGAATGTCTAGAGCAATGAACTGCCATGGCCTGCTCGGTAATTCCAGCGGCCGAAGTGGCTGCATACAGTTTCTAAGAATGTTGTCAGCTTCCCCACATGAATTGCAACTCTTGCTAAACTTCTCTACTTCTGAGTCTAAACCCGGCCCTTAACCTCCATTTGGTGTTAGTCAGTGCCAGATGAACTTTATGTCCTGCCCCAATAAGTCTCTTCCTCACCCCTTGCGAAGGTACTGTGTGGCCTGCTTTGCAGAACAAACAACCCTCTATATTCAGCGCATCTCTTACTTTGTGAAACTCTCCCAAGCTATCACTATAAGTCCAGCCATTCCAGCCTTTCCTAACATACTCTATAACACTGTTAAACTCCTCATCCAACTTAGCTGCATCATCTCACACTTTCTCACCAACAGTACCTCCCCAAATGATAATCACATGATCATTCCCCTCCACCGCCCCTCCTCAAGTCCACCAGTATGATATGGCCGCTTGGCTATGGATAGGAAGTCTACAAACAAGTTATCTTTTCCAGAAACTTGCTCTAGCACAAACCTGAGTCCCTGCATTGATGTGACCCATATCACTATCCTGGTTTGTGATCTGTTCGCACAATGAACCCACATCCCCACAGGAAGGCTTGATACTTTTTAACTGCCCACTTCACACTGAGGGCTTCTCTCTCAAAAGCGAATGCTGAACTCTGCTCCCATAAAAAATTGTGAGGCAACCGCTATTACCCTCACCACTCTACTTTGCTTTTGCATAAGTACAGACACTATAGCTGTTTCACTGGGATCTCTCATTAGAAACGTTTCACACCTTGCGTCAAAGTTGGCTAGAGCCGTTGCACTGGCAATAGCCCCTTTAATTTCCTCAAATTCTCTCTTGCAACCTGAACTCTATTCATAATTGGCATCTTTCTTGCACAGACCCCTAAAGGTCTTGCACCTATCTGAAAAATGTATTACAAACTTAGAGTAGAATTCAACCAGCCCTAAGAAAGACACAACCTCTTGTTTTTTCCTTGGCAGTTCCACACATGTTATTGCCTTCACCAGTTCACCCTTAGTTTCTAGACCTTTGTCACTTATTTTGTGCTCAAGAGTAATATACAGATATCACGCAAAACATTCATTTTTGCACTTTTTAGGCCTTGATCCCCCACCTGGATGACAGACAAACTCACACCATCCACTATTTCACTGTTTTCATCCTCTCCATCCTCACCCTTAGATTGCATGTTAATTTCTCTAACAGTTCCTCTAGAAAAATGTGCACAACGGGCAAAGTGAAACCATTTTCCACACTTGTGGCACACAGCCTTGAGTCCAGGGCAGGCCCCAATTCTGGCAAAGTAAAGTGTCCCTGCACATCTGAAACATCTCTTCATTCCTGCTCCTTTTTCTTTATTCTCATCAGAGTAGTCATTTGCAGGTTCCTTTTCAGTGGTGTCTCCTTTTGTGCAGGTAGGTGTTTTATTTAAACAATTATGCTTTTTAATGCACCCTGCAGAGCATCTCCTATCACCGGTCTGTAGGTCCTTTTGGCCTGGCTCCTTAACACACAACCATCATGTTCTCCAACTTATTTGTAAGATCAAGAACTTCCTACAAACGGGGGTCTCGATTCATCCGTATCTCTTTTATTTAGCTTTCTCGTATTTTCAAAATAATCTGGTCTCGTAGACAGTCAGAATAGGACTAGCCAAAAATGACACATTTTCAAATTCCCTGAGGACTGTGATGATGTCTTTAATGGAATCCCCTTGACCTTGCTCACGTATGCAAAAGTAGTACCTCCCAAGTATCACACTAGACATTTTCTGAAAGTGCAAGTCCATTTTGCACAGTAAGCTCTCATAAGCATTCAAGGAGTTGCCACCCCCTGGCTCCCCTGGCCCATCATCACCTGTCCTTTGCCCAACTTTTCCCAGGTTATGGAAGCTTTTCAGGATCCTGCAACCCTCAAACCACAGGCTGTGCATGAGAACGGTGTGCAGCTCTCTAGGCTGTATCAAGATCCATCACCAGGACATAGTCATTTAAGTCTTCTTTCCATATTTCCCACTTTACTGCAGGTTTTCCTGCGTTTGGGAGAAACTGTGCAGGAAGGCTGCTCATTGCTACCAAAACGTGAGATCCTTGCAATTTCCCTTAGGCCCTCTCCCTTTTAGCTTGTGTATAAATTAGTAAGTGAGTGCTATATAACTCACGCCCTCTGCTTCTATTGGCTTTTCCTCCTCCGGCCTTCCTGCTCAGACCATCTCACTGTTAAAATCCCTAAATGATTGTAGAGTGCCAATTTCTGTATGGGGCCAAGGCACCTGTGTTACATATACACTTGGCATAATATGAATAGGGAGCATACAAAATAAGCAATTCCTTGCTTCTTATATATACCAATACCTGGCAACTCTCGCCCACTGCATTGCCACTTTCTGCTCAAATTTCCAGTGCTACGCTGACAACACTCAACTCATTTTCAGGCTGCCCTCTGCCACCTTCTCTCCCTCTCTCATCTCTGATTGCCTACCTACCATTCAAGATTGGTGTTCCGCGAATGATCTTTGTCTGAATGCCAGCAACGAAGATCCTCCTCATCGGCACACCTTCACCATGCTTTCCCCTCACTCTCTGGCCGGCCTCCCTTGGCCCTCCTCCTACCCCCACCTGTGAGGCTAAGAACCTCATGGTCATCTTTGACTCCACCCTTTCCTTCTCTGTCCACATCTCTGAGGTCTCTAAACAGTCACATTTCCGAATGCACCTCCTCAGAGGTATTCTGCCTGTCCTCTCCTTCCCCCAGAAGCTCATGGTATCCCAAGCTCTGGTTCTCTCTAGCTTGGACTATAGTAACAGCCTCTTTCTAAATCTACCTGCCTCTACTCTCCGCCCTCTGCAATTAATCCAGAACAGGACTGCAAGACTTGTCCTTGGCCTCAAGCCCTGGGATCGTATCTCTCCAGCTCTGAAATCTTTCCACTGGCTTCCAGTGGATGCAAGGATTAAATTAAAAACCCTCTGTATTGTCCACAAGGCTTTCTGGGGCCTTGGTCTTAAATACCTTCAGCTATCCCTCCGCAAATACCTCCCCTCTCAAGCTCTTCGCTCCTCTACCTCCAACTCCCTCAGGGTCAGTTTTTTTTTAAAGAAACAAGCTGGGGGTAGATCTCTGTCTTCGGCTGGGGCCTCCCTCTGGAATAGCCTCCCTGCCACTCTAAAACATGAGGAGAACCATCTCCGGTTCCGGCAGCACCTCAAGACCTTTCTCTTTTCTTCTGCCTTCGCTCCCCCTCTCCCCTGCTGATCTGTTCTTTTTTTGCACTGTGCACCTGGCCACCCTCTGTCCTTCGGGCACAGGTACCTGCTCACCCTGCCACCCTCCTGCACTGCCTCCGGGCCACCCCTGGCACTGGGGTCTGTATCTGTACCCATACAGCCCCCCCTTTTTCTTCCTGCACTTATCAGACCTACCCTGCCTGCTGCCTTATACCTAGCACTTGCAAAATTGCTGGCTGCATTACCACTGTTTGTTGCCCTTATTATTTATTATTGTTATTTATCTGTTTCTCCTCTGCTTCGCACTTTCCACTTCTCCCTCCTTCCATGCACTTTTCCCCTCCCCCTCTCCCATGCACTTGCGCGTTCTCAATGTCACTGGGCCTAGTAAGATCGCTGTTTTGTTCTCCCCTGTTCCCCTCCCTTGCCTTGTCGCGCTCTGAAACACTTGTGTACGAGCGCAATAGAAATAAAATATCAATCAATCAATCAATCAATCAATCAATCAATCAATCAATATAGCGCATCAGGAGGAATCCCTTATTGCGGTGACCAGTGACTTGCATGGTGGCAGTGCACCTGTTGCAGCAACTCCAAATGTCTGGTATCCTTTTACGAAGTATTCTTCCTGCACACGTCAGTCGATGTGTGATACACCATGCATAGGACGTGTAGAGCAGAATCCTTTTCTCTAATCCCTGTATTGATGGAGTCCAGCCACAAAGCAGGCACTAGTCAACCACAGATGCCACTTTGCCTGGTGATGGTTCATGGCACCTGGGAAGGTGCACAGCAGCACAAGGGACTTAGGCATATCCTGTCAGCAGGCGCTGCAGATCTGCATGGTCTGTGTTCCTCAGTTTATACCAAAACGATACTCCTTCACCCAGCTGGCAAGTCTTGCCTTTGAGGGACAGTCACTGAGTCTTGACCTGAAGATGTCAAACCATCAAGCACCTGTGGCCAGAGCGTACAACTTGTAACCACCGATAAAATGTGCTTCAGCACTGATGAGGTGAAATGCAACTCTTGTTTAATCCAAAATTCTGTTAGGTAATTGGGTAGTTTGCCCCAAAATGCTTTATCCTCTTTCCTTCCTAGGCTGTTCCAAATCACTCCTTTGAGAACCTTACCTTCCAGCCTCTCCATATAACAGAACATTCTAACATGGAACCTAGATACAAATTCAACCATATTCATTATGCATTGTAGTAAACACCAACATGCTTAATGATTTCAAATGTAAATATTAAATACACAACATAACAATCTTGCTCCCTACTATGCTTCTAAAATGTCCACCATTCGCAGTACCCTTGCTATTTACTGTCTATCCCCTCTCATGCACCCACCAACCCTGATAACATTCTTGCCTTACTACTCATGGCTAACCCTTCTTGTGCCCACGCTGACCCTTTGTCCCACACATTGTGAAGCACATATTTACCAGTGCTGCTTCACATCAAACTTCAGTATTCAATTCATCTCTTAATGATGCTACTATTACCTCATCCTATAAGTCAGTTATGGACCTCCCTCTCCTTAAGAAACCTGGTCTTGATCATAACTATCCAACCGACCTTTGTCCTGTCTCCCTTCTACCACATTATTCCAAAATCCTAGAGCAAGTAGTATTTAATTGACTCACTGAGATTTGTTATACTCGCAGCCCCTGGGTCCACTGGCAATCTCGATTCTGACCTCTGCATTCTACTGATACAGCTGTCCTCAATGCCAGCAACTTCATTTCTCCTGCATGTCATGCTAACCGTTCATCTATACATATTCTTCTTGACCTCTCCGCAGCCTTCAATACTGTCAACCATTCCGACCTTCTCTAATGCCACTGGCATGAATTCTGCCTATTTGGCCCTTTTGGGTGGTATGGCAGTGGAATTACCTACAAAATTCTGCTGGAGGTTTGGGGCTGGCTACTCACAGTTATATGTAAAAGCATTCTTTGTATCTTGTTTAGTTGAAAATGAGTGGTAATTGTTCTACTCTAAAAAAGGTGAGAGATCTTCACCGAATTCGTAACATCCAACATCCCTCTTGGATTGAACATTGCAGATATTTGGATTATTATTCCCTCTTAGATTACGAAAATGTCTTCATGAAAAGGCAAGTATGATTGATAAACAACTGGGCTTCAGAGAGGGTCTTGGTGCCATTAATAAAGTGTGAGAAAGCTGAGGGCATTCTCATGGTCAAGGAAGGACCATTATTCCCCCTGTCCTGATGACAATTCATCCTACCCCCCACCTTTTTAGACTACAATGACAGTAACTTTCCCATTGACTTGCGAGGGAAACCATTGTAGTACTGAGGAGAAGAAAATGCAAGCCGAGGCAAACCAGTAGTTTCAATGCATGGGTCCCACTAACAAGGTCAGGCACTTAAAACTAACTACCATCAACTGCAGCCTTTCAACCTTTGATGGGAGGATGCCCAGTAGTTTAGGCGCGGGGCGGGGGTGAAACGGCACGAAAGCAGTAGGGAGAGGCGTCCGAACGGCGCCACAAGAAACAAAAGCCCAGGAAAGGGCAGGAAACAGCACCTGGGGAAGGTGCGAAATATAACAGCAAGGGGCCGGGTGGAATCCCGGCCCCCAAGAAGGAACAAAAGGCCTTGGGTGTATAAGTAAGCCAGGAAAAGGAGAGGCGGCACAAACCAGGTAAAGAGCTCACCTCTCTCGGGTAGGCTCTTAGTGCCTGGATAAGGGGAAGGAAAAACGTTTGCCACCCAACCCACCCTACAAGAATAACGGAAGAAGAAGAGAGCAGGCAGGAGCCGGAACGCCGAGTACTCTTTCGGTACACGGTCCAAAAAGAAGGAGCAGCCAGAAGTGGGAACGCTGAGTACTCTTTCGGTACACGGTCCAAAGCATGTCGTAGGCGGCATGTGCCCAGGAACGAAGGCCCAGGGATAACAAGGACTCAGGAGGAGCCTTGGGCAACTTCGCGACTGGATACAAGGTGCCCAAAAGCATATGGCAGTGTATTGATTTTTGTTGTTTTGTATTTTCTGTAAGAAAATAAAATGCCTACGGCCTACAACTTTTCCATAAACATAATTGGTCTGTGATTTATTATTTAGGTAGGGATTTGGTAGAAAGAGCAAAGCGAGCCCACACTACTCAGCCTATAAAATAGATAGAGTCAGACAACCCACTGAGGGTTTATAGTCATAAAATCGAATGAAAAAAATGTCGAAAGTCAAAAAATTTAAAAAATAATGTCGAAAAAAAAAAAAAGTTTATTTCTTTTTTAATAAGTTTTTTATTCAAAACCCAACCCCCTCTTTTTTTATTTTTTTTACCTTTTTGTTTACATGCGGAATCCCAATAAAATATATAAATAAAAAAATCAAGAATTAAATTTTTTTTTCAACATTAAGTTTTCAAATTTATTGTAATTCGTCATTTTTTTTTCAATATTATTACTGACCACCCCCAATGAGAACAGGGAATTCAGAGCACAAGGAGCAGCAGGAAGGGGCGTCATCTCTGAGAGTGTTCCTGAGAGAACGGAGTGGCAAGTCGTCAGAAGTCAGCACAGGAAAGTCAGCAGTGTGACCAGGGAGCAGGACGAGAGAAGTGCAAGGAGCCGCGTCTGCATGTGGTCCCTGTGGTGAATGCAGAGAACTGCTTGTTAACCTGGCTGGAAGCGCCAGCCCAGGGTTGTTGAGTGCGGCAGGTGGAGCACCCCTACCTTTCATGAAGAAAAACACAAATGACAGAGATCTAGATGTGAACGACAGTGCGTTTCAGAGGCTGAATGAAACCCGGCACGTCTATTCTGGAGGTACATTGTGACCACGCAGTCGCATGCGGTAGGCTGCTAAGTTATAAAAGTGTGAAAGTGAAGGAGAGCGCCCGGCTAGTAATGGAAAATAATGCAAAATTGTATAAGAGCTGAATCTCCCGAAACCAGTGAGTTAAATGTTCCCGAGGGGAGCTGTTGAAGTGGGAGCAAAATTGGACGGTATACAAGAGCAAGTTGTCAAAGTAAAAGAAGAGGCTGAGGGTAGCACTGGGGTGACTGGTTGTGTGACCTGTAATATGTAGACCATGTGGTTTAAAACTATGCCTAGACCTGGAAGACCTAATGTATTCTCAAGGATAAAGGGCCACTGGTTGCGCAAACCTATTTGGTTGGACCATGCGGCGTAAAACTGCACCACAACCAGGAGGGGGCTCCAACGAAAGAGTTGAAAAATTAGAAGAACCTATGAACTTTGTTTTGTGAGCATTGTGAGAAACCTGAAGTTGCCTCCCTTGCTAGTCCCTGGGGATCTGACATCCAGGTGGCCAGGACACGGCCATTACTATTGGATCCAGTTCCTGAGGGTGGACCTGTGAGGGAGGATCTCCTGGATGGGAGGTCCTCGGGGAGTGGGAGTGGGAAACCAATGGGTGAGATGCGGTATCCCCCTTCCTTCAACACCTGTGCCTCATCCTCTTCTGTAGGACATGCAAATACACTGCTTGGCCCCTATCCCACTACGAACACTTTTGCACAACATGAAAGACCATGGACTAACACCAGAGCTGTTTATCTGACATGTCCCAATACAAGGGTAAGGCAAAATCAGGCAATTGACCATAATCACACACACCTCACTGTCCTTTCCCTTCCCCACAAGGATAAAAGGTGGAGCAAGAGAGCACAGTATGAGCAAGGCAGACCGCACGACGGGACAGCTATACAGATCCAGCAATTGAAGAAGAAGAGAAAGACGGCAAACATCGAGAGGCTGACAAGGAAAGTCACAATCATACCCTTTTCGACAAAACCATGCAAAACCTCTGCAGAAAGAATCGTAAAACCGAGGACAATACCCCAAGTGGGTTGCAGCAGATGTCAATTGTACATGCAGCGTATAGACTCTGATAAACCAGAGCAAGGGAGACTCCTGCTACCATGGTACTGGCCTTGACTCCAGTTATGGGGAAAGCCAAGCAGTTCATCTCAGGCGATGAGTCAAAGGGAGAGCCAATAAGAACCGGGCTGTTGTGAATGAATGTCGCAAAGTGGCTAAGTGAGAGAAGTTCAAAGAACTATAAAATTGTAAAGAGGAGGCTAGCTGCAGAAGGGGACCGGCACCACATGAGTGCTGTTCCAAGAAACACTGGTCAATCCACGTTTCAGGGAAATTACAGGTACCAGAAGGCTGTAGGAGAGCCGCCCAAATAGGTCAAAGTGGTCATACAGGGGGTCAAGCTAAATCCCCTTACAGTCAAAAGCCTTTGACCTAAGAACTGTATAGAAAGCAAGGGAAGGGAAGTGAATCCCACAAACATTGAAAGCAAATGTGAATGTTAACTTGGCAAGAGTGAACCCAGAAGTGGGATGCTGACGAAAAAGAAGGGGCAAAGTCTAAAGTCCCAAGAAATAGTGTGTTCACAAAGGTGAACCTAGCCGAGGTATGTCCACTGGAACTGTTTAAAAAGACATTGTGCCTCATCACGAGTCCGGCGGTAACTACGGCGGCAAAACCGCCTGGTTACTGCCGGACTCGTATTACCATTCCGCCTCCGTGACTCCCGGAATTACCAGGGCATTACAGCCCTGGTGTCCCGGGAAGTCCGGAGGCGGAATTCGGTAAATTCTCGACTCCACATGAGGGCACAGTCACATATGATGGTAGGAAAGACCTACAGTTGGGCGAAGTGCACCCGGGACGGGAAAGTAGTCCAGGGTGTAGTTAACACAGGGTGTACACAACAATATCTACAGAACATACACAAAGGGGGGGTATAGTTGTGTCACAGAAGATTGACACAGGTGTGTTTCGGCCATCTAGGGCTTGATTGAAGCCTGTCTAGGTGTTGGCCTTCATCAGGATTAACACCAGCTGTGGTGTTGTTGTCCGTATTATCTGCTGCTGCAATAGCAGTGGGGACGCAGTGTGAGGACAATCCTTAATTAGTTGCCGGATTTTGGGTGCAAAATGCACTATGAATTAGCCTTGGGTTCGATGGTGGCTGGATTTATCTCAGGGTTCCAAGGGCTGGAAACCGGGCCTGAATCGGTTCCAGATCATTATCCGGAGTGTGCGAGCATCACACCTGTGTCGATCTTCTGTGACACAACTAAGCCCCCCCCCCCTTTGTGTATGTTCCGTAGATATTGTTGTGTACACCCTGTGTTAACTACACCCTGGACAACTTTCCCATCCCGGGTGCACTTCGCCCAACTGTAGGTCTTTTCTACCATCATATGTGACTGTGCCCTCATGTGGAGTCTTTACCTCTACATTATAGAGGTTGATACTTACCTTGTATTTCCACTGTATATATTCACACTTGTCCGTTGTCTCTTACTTTCGTGCTTATCGAAAGTTCTGTAAATTAACTGAGAAATTCATCTAAAATTCTGTGTTTTGAAATAAATGTATATGTTCAGAACCACACAGCTGCTTGTAGGATCTCTCATCCTGATTTTTTGATATTTATATACTGAGAAACCTGACATATGTTTCAATTAAATAACAAGTATCTCCTCCTTTAAAAAAAGGGAAATATTTTCATATAAGATGTCACAGTTAATATTGTAACACAATATTGTGTATATAGTGGCAGCTTGACGATTCACCAACTAGAAACCCTCTATTTCTCTCAACGGTTACAACTTTCGAAAGCATGCATATTATGTATGTATCAGTGCACCTTGATCCTCTAGCCGAAATATTATCAATCCGCACATGTTGTTAATCTTAAATATTATAACTAGCTCAACTACAAATACTCGCTAATATCATTCTATAGTCTGCTCACTTGAAACTTTTAAAAACAAAGCGATTACCTCACTGTCGTAAATACAACAGTCCGACATGACAAAGTTCCCAATGTGTGTCCTTCTAGTGAACCATCATAGTTTCTGCACACGGTTTCTCGCGTCTGATGAGTTCACTCAATCATTGCAGCCAGGGTTGCCAATCTACAAACACACAAGAAAACAAACAAGCGCAGTGTCACATTCTAGTTCTTATTCAGAATCCCCTCATACGGTAACCCATTGACTATGTAACTAGTACTTCTCTTCAAACTACTCACGTGTGCCTACATCAAACATTTACTCTGATTCTGTAGACCGTTGGGTTGACTACCGCAGAATTTGCTGTGATGTGTATCCTAGAATTCACGTTACATGTCGATCTAGATGCTCACCAATTAAAGGAGCCACTACCAATCCTGACCAATCAGTATGCCCAAAGGACTTAAATAAACATCAGAGTTTAAAGGGGCAGCGACCCATCATTCACATCATAACATGATCAGCCATCCCGGCACTGGAAGAATATTTATAAACTGAAGTAACATGTATACTTCCATTACCAGCATCACATCAGTTGTTATACCCTATGACCGTAGGTGTTGTCTAAATAGCCTTACACTGTTCTACTCATTTGTGTAATCTTAAATATAGAGCTGGGAGACACTTTTATCCAAGGAATTAGCTGTACTGGAAAATATCATCCGGTTCAACCTCATCCTCTCATAGGTTTTGCCATTCAACCATTTCATTCAAGCCTGTAACAGGTATATCACAAAGAAAAATCAACCACTGTTCTTTTCCATGAAGTTTCTTGGCTATTGGTTCTCCATTGAGTGAGGGCATCATTTGCATAAGAACTGTCCATCGCAGCGGGTCGCTCCCATGACCCATGGCAATAAAGTGATTCACCATTGGGCCGGTACAGACTCTGTTCATAATACAGCTCCTGTGTTCAAATATTCTTATTTTGATTTTACCTTCGGTCATGCCAATGTATATCTTTAAACATGGACACCATATGGCATACATCACATTATTAGAATTAAAATTAGTAAAGGTCTGTTTATCCAGGGTGTCTTAAGTCCCAAATCAACCTCTCTAATCCTGCTAGTAAACACACAATTGGTACATAATCCACATGGGGCATGTCCTGAAATTCGAGGAATGCCCCACATTTCTGTAACTCTCTTCTGTGGTTGAACTGGTAAAGAGATGTCATTCTTGTCAGTAAATCCTTTAAAATCGCACCCCGTTTAAAAGCACAAAGCGATGGTTTTAATGGGCATTCTCCGCCCATTAAAATGTGCCAATTATTTGTAATCATTTTCGTGATCTGATTCGCCAAAGGGTTGAAGGTACTGACAAACACAATTCCTCCACTCTCAACCTTTTTTTTCTTGATATTCCAGGAGTGCTTCACGGTTGTTTTGATGGATCTTTAAAGAGCCCTCTTCACAATCGCTTTGAGATATTCTCTGGCTCGTAACTTATCACTCAGGATCTTTGCTTCAGACTGAAAAGTGGTTTTAACAGAGCTATTTCTCTTCAGCCTCAAGAACTGTTCGAAGGGCAAGTTCTCCCAAGTGTGGCGGGGATGACAACTGTTGAACGTCAAAAGAGAGTTACAATCTGTTGGCTTATGAAAGGGTATAACCTGTAAGATGTTATACGTAGTATGCATCCAAATTGTGATTTCCCAAAAAATAACTTCCAAATTGCTATGTGTAGCAGTGAATTTCAGGACCTGGTTTTACAAATGAATCCAGTCCATGATTTCCAAAAACTATGCCTTTGAGCCGTCCCAAATCAGCAATATGTCATCTATATAACGTCACCACAACCCAATCTTGGAAAAGAAAAGGTTAGTGGTAGCATAGATTGTTTAAAGTTCAAAGGTCTCAACATAGAGGTTGGAGGCTGAAGGTGCCAATGGTGACCCCATAGTGGTCCCATGGACCTGATGGTACAGTTTACCATTAAAACTGAAATAGTTCTCTGTTAGTGCTAACTCGGCACACCAAACTAAAAAACTGTTTGGAGTGGTACCTTCTGTTCCTTTGGAAATTAGTACTTCCTCCAACACACTCAACGTAGCCTGTTGCAGTATACATGTGCACAAGGACACAATATCTAAACTGATCAAAATTGTTTAGTGGGATCGAACTGCATGTCTTCAATCATGTTAATTATTTCTGTCGTGTCCTGTACAAATGAAAACATAGTGGTGACAAACTGTTTCAAATACCAATCCGCAAGTTTTGACAATGGCTCAAGTAGTAAACCAATTCCAGACACAATTGGACACCCAGGAGGGTCAATCAACAATTTGTGAATCTTCGGGAGGATGTAAAATGTAGGTACAGTTGGTTTTTGGACAGTCAAAAAATTGTACTCTTGTTTACAAATCCAACTTCTGGACAGTGCTTTTTGCGCTTTGTTCTGAATCAAAGTAGAAAGACTTAGGGGGTAATTCATAGAATTCAGCGCACAAGTGGCGCACGCGGCTGGTGCACAGTGTGAGCGTGTGACTTTCTGCACCAGCCGCGTGCGCTAAAATCCATTTCCACGCACAGCGTATTCATGGATTTTAACATCCAAAACCAGCCATGGCGCAAAGTGGCGCATCAACCCTGCAGCAGCGCCAGTTACGCCCCCAACCCCTCCCCGTGCGCCATGTACTGCGCACAAATCCCGTACATGGCGCACAGGCTCACAACCTCGAAAACACCTGTAAAACTCCCTGCGTACCCCTCCGAATACACGTACCCCGCTGCGCGTGTAGTCTCACACGTGATTGTCCCTGTGCGAGCGGGGTATGTGTATTGCTGGGGTTCACGGGAAGGTTCACACGCGATTGGCCCTGTGCGAGCGGGGTACGTGTATTACTGGGGTTCACGGGAAGTTTCACACGTGATTGTCCCTGTGCGAGCGGGGTACGTGTATTACTGGGGTTCGCGGGAAGTTTCACACGCGATTGGCCCTCTGCGAGCAGGGTTCGTGTATTACTGGGGTTCGCGGGAAGTGTCACACACGATTGGCCCTGTGCGAGTGGGGTACGTGTATTACTGGGGTTCGCAGGAAGTTTCACACACGATTGGCCCTGTGCGAGCGGGGTATGTGTATTACTGGGGTTTGCTGGAAGTTTCACACGCGATTGGCCCTGTGCGAGCGGGGTACGTGTATTACTGGGGTTCGTGGGAAGTGTCACACGCGATTGGCCCTGTGCGAGCACGTGTATTTCTGGGGTGCGCATGAAGTTTCACACGCGATTTTGCTGTCAGAGCGGGGTATTTGAATTTCGGGGGTGCGCGTGAAGTTTCACACGTGATTTTGCTGTCAGAGCGGGGTATGTGTATTTCGGGGGTTCGCGTGAAGTTTCACACGCGATTTTGCTGTCAGAGCAGGGTACGTGTATTTCAGGTGTGCACGTGAAGTTTCACACGCGATTTTGCTGTCAAAGCGGGGTACGTGTATCCAGTGTGGTGCGCGGGGAGTCCTACACGTGAATTTGCAGTTTGGGTCCTCCCAGGTGTCCCCTCTACCCCCTCCATGGCTCCTGCAGGCAGCCCACAACACAGGGGTCTACCCTGCACCCTTGGCCATGTCCAGCAGGCAGCCCATCCACCATGGGCATGCCCCCCAGCCAATCCACATGTCACCTTGCAATATGATCACCAACTCATGTCCCCCTGTACCCCCATCCCCCAGCAGTGAGGGGCACCTGCCAGCAGGCCCCCACTCATGTCCCCCAGCACTCCCACCCCCCAGCAGTGATGGGCACCTGCCAGCAGGCCCCCACTCATGTCCCCCTGCACCCCCACCCCCCAGCAGTGAGGGGCACCTGCCAGCAGGCCCCCACTCATGTCACACTCATGTCCCCCAGCACCCCCACCCCCCAGCAGTAAGGGGCACCTGCCAGCAGACCCCCACTCATGTCCCACTCATGTCCCCCTGCACCCCCTCCCACCAGCAGTGATGGGCACCTGCCAGCAGGCCCCCACTCATGTTCCCCAGCACCCCTACACCCCAGCAGTGAGGGGCACCTGCCAGCAGGCCCCCGCTCATGTCCCACTCATGTCCCCCAGCACCCCCACCCCCCCAGCAGTGAGGGGCACCTGCCAGCAGGCCCCCCACTCATGTCCAACTAATGTCCCCCTGCTCCCCCACACCCCAGCAGTGAGGGGCACCTGCCAGCAGGCCCCCACTCATGTCCCCCTGCACTCCCACCCCTCAGCAGTGAAGGGCACCTGCCAGCAGGCCCCCAATCATGTCCGACTCATGTCCCCCTGCACCCCCACCCCCAGCAGTGATGGGCACCTGCCAGCAGGCCCCCACTCATGTCCCCCAGCACCCCCAGCCCCCAGCAATGAGGGGCACCTGCCAGCAGGCCCCCACTCATGTCCCACTCATGTCCCCCAGCACCCCCACCCCCAGCAGTGAGGGGCACCTGCCAGCAGGCCCCCACTCATGTCCCACTCACGTCCCCCTGCACCCCCACCCCCCAGCAGTGATGGGCACCCGCCAGCAGGCCCCCACTCATGTCTCCCAGCACCCCCACCCCCCAGCAGTGATGGGCACCTGCCAGCAGGCCCCCACACATGTCCCACTCATGTCCCCCTGCACCCCCACCCCCCAGCAGTGAGGAGCACCTGCCAGCAGGCCCCCACTCATGTCCCACTCATGTCCCCCAGCACCCCCACCCCCAGAGGTGATGGGCACCTGCCAGCAGGCCCCCACTCATGTCCCACTCATGTCCCCCAGCACCCCCACCCCCCAGCAGTGATGGGCACCTGCCAGCAGGCCCCCACTCATGTCCCACTCATGTCCCCCCACCCACTAACCCACCCAGCAGTGACATGCCCATCTCATGACACAAACCAAAAGTCAACTATGTATATCAACACATGTCCATCACACACACACACACACACACACACACACAGGTTGCCATTGATTGAGTAAACCCACATGTCAACATGCATGAACCCAATGAGTGAATCCCACACATTGAAGTAAAAGATCAAAATGTATTCACATAAAAAACAATTGAAAGTACTTAAAGCATAAAATAATGGCAAACATGAAATGAAATGCATGTCCAAATAAAAAAAAAAAATCCTCAATCCAAAAGAAAAATGGCCAAAACTCTCTGTCCACCAAACCAAATCCAAATGAAACGCAAAAAGGTAAATCCATTGATCCATGGTGAAATTAAATTAAAATGTCCAAATAAATCCAGCGTCCAACTATGTACAATCCAATTTTCAAGGGTCCATGAGGCCAACGAAACAAATGAAACCTATCTTATAACCTACCTAACAAAAAAAAATATTTACAAATGTGTGGGGCACAGTCCAAAAGCCCCAAAAGCCCCAAAATAAAAAAAGGAAACCTTACACTATAAACTATTTACAATGGCGACAGGCAAGTCCTGCGGCTCACTCAGTGATGTTTTCGGCCAGGGCATCATCGAACTCCATGTCTATTTGCTGGAGGTGGGCCTCTGTCCTGGCCCCGAGGTCTCGCAGGGAGGCACTCATGGCCTGTTCCAACTCCCTGCGAGTCGCCTCGAGGCACTCTGCCCGCCTCAATGCCCAACGCATGGAGAACTCAGCCCTGACCACGGTGAGCTGTGCCTGTTCCGCCCGCCGCCGCTCCACACCTATACGCTGGCCCAACCGCAGCCACACGGAAGACACATCCATTCCAGGGTCCTCCTGCCCTTTGGCCGATGCCTGCCCCCCTGATGTTGATGGCCCTGAGCCATCATTGCTCCCACCTAGAGCCTGCTCCTGCTGCTGCTGCTGTCCATGTGCCCAGTCCGATGATGCTTGCACATCCTCCATCAGCTGGTCTCCAGCTGTGGTGTCCACCTCTGCTGGACCGCCGACTCCTGACTGTGGCAGGGATGGGATCTCCACCAAGCTGGCTGTGTTGGTCAGGCCAGGTCCACAGGGGGCCCTGGTGGAATCTGGGCTGGAAGACGGCAGGGAGAACGACTGGCGCATAGTCTCCACAGAAGAGGAGAGGTCCGCCAGAGTGTGCATCACATGTAGGAACCCACCGACCAGGGCCCCTCCCAACAGTGCCACGTCGCAACGCTGCTGTTCGTGGTGGTGTGCGTTCTCCACGCAGGAAGAACGCACGTCATCACGAATGTCACGTGTGCGCAACGCAACACCAATTAGGACGGAGCCCATACGGTCATGGGACCCCTCGTCCGCAGGTAGTGGAGAGGCAGAAGACATGGCACTCTCCCCTACCTGCGGACGGGGCTGGGACGGGGCATCCCTGCTGGTGCATGGTGGTGCAGTCACAGGGTCAAGGACAGGGACATGCACAGGCCCCTCCGCGGTGACCTGTGCTTCCCCCTGACCCTGGCCCTGGACTGCACCACTTGCACCAGTGGTACTACCCCCACCAGGCCCCATGTGCGGCTCAATAGCGGGCTCCTCCTCCTCTGTGGAGACCACCAACCTGGATGTCTCCGTACCATCTTCCACCATTGCAAGCCCCTGTGGGGGCTCACCCGGCCCTTTCGCCACAGCCATAGTTACAGATGCGGCACCAGCCCCCTCGCTTACGGATGATGGCAAGTCCTGGGAGGGTGGCTGGGCCTTGCGTCGCCGCCCAGTGGTGGCATCCCCACCGCTTGGCTCCACATCGCCGTCTCCGCCCTCTTCTTCACTTGACGCTGCGTAGAGGGAGACATAGAACACAAGCATCAGGGTACAGTACAATATTCCCCTAGACAGGAAGCAATAACACATGAGTGGCAGTGTCTAACGTCACTTCCATCCTGTCTCTCCACAACACATGGGTGAATGCACGCAACACACATGCATAAACAGGCATGGCGCCTGCAATCAACATCAGCATCCATGTACAAGGGCCTTTATTAATCAAAATGTTGCCTTCAAACTCACATGCATCATGGCTCACACTGATCCCATGCACACACATCACCGGAGGGTCATGCATCATGCCTTGTACACCACAGACACAGTGGATAGACACAGTGCATACAATGGTGACCGCACTGCATGAGTGAATGTACACATCATCACGGACATGTGTCATGAATCCATGGCATATCGAAGTCACAGACACACTTTTCAGACACACACACAAGTGCACCATACCTGTACATGACAGCAGCACCAATCCCTCACACCCCCACCATGTGCAAGAACAGACACGGGCATGCTTTCATGTGTGCATTTGCCATACAGATCCCCATGTTGCATTGGTACTCATGGACCAAACATGTGGTTCCCACATTACTGGTCTCACATACATGACCATGATGTCCCTGCACACACACATCCATAAATGGCCCAGGTCACACATACAGGCAAGTATCAGACTACCAGCACACTGCAACATGCCCTGTCTCACACACCAATGCTTGGCCACTTACCGCTCAACTCCAGACGGGTCTTCCTCCGAAGGATCTGGGTGTGGAGCACTGGTCATACGTGTTCCAGGACCCTCATCTGGATGTCACTCATGCTGACCCGGCCCCCCACCGTGAGGCGCCGGGCCTTGTGGAGGGTCCTGGACCTGAAGTCCTCCCAGTGCTTCTTGATGTGCTTGATGTCGCAGGTTGCCACCCCCTCTGCGTTGATGGCAACCACTACATTGTCCCAGATCCTCTCCTGTCCTTCCTTGTTGACGTGTGATGTTCCAAAGAGGGCATCATAATGCCCCAGGACATGCTCCACCAGGACACCAACTTCCTTCACACTGAACATGGTGGCCCTCTGCCTCTCTGGCTGGGGGTCGCCAGTGGTCTCAGATGGTGTTTGCCCCGACATGGCGACCCCCAAGGCAGGCGTGCGTGGGCACTGGGTCCTGGGGCTGGGCTGTGGAGCGATGGTATCCCAGTCAGGAGTCTTCTGTTCCAGCAGGGGTGGACACAGCAACTGGAACCTTGGCTGACGTGCAGGCACCAAATAGCAGGGCACGTGGGCAGCAGGCAGGCAGTCAACAGCAGATGGCAGGTGGGAGCGTGTTCGGGGCTCTGGGGGGCAGTAATTCTGGGCAGGAGCGTGGTCTTCCGTGTGTTGTTGTGTGGCCAGCTTGATACGGAGTGATTTGGCACGTGAAAATCTTGCATGTCTGTGTGTAATTCGAGGAAAGGCCCTTAGCGCGTAAGCACGTCTGTGACGTTACGCGCTCGGGCATTTCCCTCGTGACGTGGCATAGTGGTTCAGCACGCGTGAAAAAACTGCACGTCCGCGTGTGAATGGGTGTAATCTGAGGAAAGGGCCTACGCGTAAGTGATGTGATGCGTGCGGGCATTTCCCTCAAAACGGGTTAAAGGTGAACGGGGCCAGCAGTTCGCTGTACGTGCCTTTCGTGGAGACCGACGTGTGATGCTGCTTCGTGTTGTTTTCGCGCGCCATCACAACTTCACAGCAGATCAGGACGTACCTCTTCTTTTGGTGGGGGTATTGGCTACACATGTTTTTCATTATCACGCTAGTCAGACGGTGAGTTGCGCACGCTATTTTTCCCACGGCGGGTGCCCCTGTGTATCACACCCGTTTTCGAGGTCATAGTAGCCTGCGTGTCCCACGCGTATGCGTTTTTCGTGTTACTGGGTACCACCGCATACTGCGGGAGGTTGATTCCACGCACGTAGGCTGCAGGGTTGTGTGCATGGTTTTACTGCAGTTTTGGGGTGCCTGAGCGTTGCGTGACCCGGCACTACATCACCGGGGTCACATACAGCCTTCCAGGTGCAGGGGGGCTGTTAACATCTTGAATCCCACCCCCTTCACCCCAATTGCCCAGGACAATTGTGGTGTACACCTCCCATTGGCACTCCTCCATCTGTGCCGGCACTACTCCATCTGTGCAATGGTCGGGAGGCCACCAAATGTGAGGGGCGCCTCAGCTGGGTGTCCTCCTTGTGGCGGGCATGGTCAGGGACGTGGCCGGGGTGACCAGGGAGTAGGGGGACTCCAGGGTGGCCGCAGAGGGGGAAGAAGCAGGGGTGCGCCACTTGAGCACGATGTTGTGCCATGTGTCGGTGCAGTCTTGCCACCACCCCCTGTGGTTCCCGGAGATGCAGCTTCTGCATCTGACATTGGCGCCCGTGTGACCCGGCAGTCTGTTTCATCGACTGCCACAGGCTCAAGGGCAGTGGTAGCTGCAGGTGCAGCTGTGGACACCACCACCCAGGCTCAGGGTCTGCCAGCACAGGCTGTGTTGGCACTTGAAGAGCCCTTGGAAGATTTCTAACAGGCCAGGAGGGAATCCGTAGGTGCACGCAGGGCTGCCCTGACCAAGACACTTGTCCCTGGGGCAGTAATGTCATCTGCTGCCCTGACCAGCCAGGTGTTGGCAAGTGCAGGGGCAGAGGCAGCCAACAACACCCCGGTTGTGAGTCTGCCAACCAGGACAGTCGCGGTCAATGACCCTGCCACAGCGGATGTTGCTGCACAGGGCCCATTAGAGGGCACCCTGCTGCCACTGACGCAAGTCAGGCCTTTGGTCGACCCTCCACCTGCCACTTCCTTGGCTCAATCCACCGGTACTACTGGCCATAGTGATCAGGGTGGCATTTGCCAGCCAGGGTCTGCGCCACAATCCAAGAGGAGGAAGGTTGCACCTGCATCACATGCTGGGACCCCACACACAGCCACGACCTCCAGCACGACGAGGAAGAAGCCTTTCTGCAACCAGGAACTGGACTGCCTCGTGGACTACGTGCTGGGCCACAGCCGTCACATGCTAGTGGGTCCTAATTGTTAGACTACGGCTGCCCACTGTGATACCCACTGGAAGCAAGTTGCGAACATGTGAGTGCATTCGGCCATGAGGTGCGCACGGCGCAAGAGTGCAAAAAGCATTGGAATGACCTCAAACGCAGCGCTAAGGCTAAGCGTGCCTCAAATTACAACTTGACTCTGGTGACTGGCAGTGGGCCTGCACCTGAGGAGGAAGACCTCACTCCGCATGAGTCACTTGTTGCGGAGTTCATACCATCTGAATCGGTCGAAGGACATGTGTGTTTCACTATTGTGATGTGTTGTGCATGACTGCCACTACATGTCACATGTACATGGTTCAAATGTGCAAGTAATGCAATGCTTCCCTGATGCATGTCTGCTCTGCTGGATGGTGGACATGTGGAGCGGACAGGGACTGTCCACATCACCACTATTGCACCCTACTCACATGCTGGTCACCAGGATGCCCCTCAAGTCCATGTTCCAGCTCACTGGCCCTTCAGCATGAAGCATGGGGTGACCTTCCTCTCAGCCCAGGGACTATGTCATAGCATGACTGACGTGCATGTGTCCTGTGCCTGCATGCGGGTACTCCATGTAGGCATGCCCCCTTGCCCCTCCACCACCCCTCTGCATCCCAATACCACCTTAACACTGGTATGCTTCAATTTTGCCGTTGAGTACTTCCCTGTTCATGTGTCCTGTGTACATACTGACTTCCAGCAGCCAATCTGCCAGACATATGCTGTGTGGTACATCCTTTGTACTTGATGAAGGGTGTCTCACTTGGTCAGATGCCCAGCAGGGACATGAGTGCCCATTCATGCTCCGTGTATATTCCACTCATGCCCCTATGTGTCCTTGACTGGATGATCATTGTGGTAGGAGTCCAGGGGGACCTATATTGCATGGCATTTCACCAGCCTTCCCATTCCCACTGTGGCTCAGTCCTGCGTCACACACATGTTTAGGGTGGACAGTCTGTGTGGGTCACAGGCCTCAGCCTGTTTAATGGCCAATGACTCTGTCCAACTGGTGTAGTGTCTTCTTCACCCGTGGGTGTACTGCAAAGGTTTCATCATGTGTCCTGCTTACTGTCCCATCATCATTTGCTGTGTTGTCACTTGACTCACATGATGCAGTTGATGCTAGTCAACACTGTCTGTCAATACACAGGTGTATGTTCAGTCTTTTGATACCATGTTAGGCATCCCTGCATTTGCACTTCGGGGGAGGGGTGGATTACTTGTAGACATGCTACCCATTGAATGCACATTGCACGTGATGCCTGAAGTTGACCTTGCACTGCCTTCACATTTTCTGACACACATCATGAAGTTCTTGTACATGTAGATAGTGAGTAACGCACACATTTGCTGCACTGCATCGACCCACTTCAGTGCAAACTGACACCTTTCGACATGCCTAATCACAGAAGCAATTTCAAGTTGACCCAGCATGCATGGCAGGTTCTATTTTGTGTGCGACATGTCTGCTTGATGTGTTTGGTGTCTGTGTGTGTGTGTGTGTGCGTTGTGTGCTTCTAACATGTGTAGTGACCTTTTTTCTCTCTACTTTTCAGATGATGATGCAATGGAGCCAGAGGATGGTGTTGGCATGCCAGCCACAGGGTTGTCATCACTACAGCAACCTGGCACAAGTGGGGGTCGTGGGGTGGTAGGCCACGAAAACCCACATGTGCTACAGTCCATCTGGTCTCTGGCTGGCAATGAGTCCAGCCCTGATGACCACTCTGACGTCCATGTCGAGTTGGATGAGCATCAGGTCCATATGTCAGGGGTGAGTGATTCTGATGTGGACACTCCTCTCTCCGCGACACCTGCACTGAGGGGTCAGAAAGTCTTGGAACCTCCGCCTGTGGTTGATCGGGACGCAGGGTCACCCTCCACACCAGTCACTGATGTGCCTGGGCCATTACGTCGATGGAGGCATTTAGTCGTGCAGCCGCGGGCAGTGCAAACACAACGAGGACACCCAGTCCTTTGGTCCCGCAGGGGTCAAGCCCAGCAATGTGGTCACCGCGCGCAACTGCAGTATACTGAGTGGGAGCAAGACATCACTGCCATTTCTGAACAGCAGGGGGCAGCAATGGAGAACATCGCTGAGAGCATGGAGCGTATGGCCCTATCCGTGCTCCCCCCTGCTAGGCAGGTGCTTCTCCTGCAGCAGGCGGCACGGTCCACAGCCCGCTCGCTCAGGCTGGACATGGCGGCCTCAAACAGGGCACGCCAGACTGAAATGTCATCTCTGCGTAAAGCAATTGCTGCTCATGCAGAGGCACGCATGGAGGCCCTGAGGCAAGAGTATGCTTCCCTCAGATCCACTCTGGGTGTCCTTCTGATGTCCCAGAGGGAGTGGGCAGAGAAGAGGTTTGCGCAGCTTGAGCGTACCATCTCGGCTGAGCTACATGCTTGCCGGGAGGTGCAGCAGCTGTCTAGCCAGGCCTTGCAGGATGAACTCCGTGTTACACGTGCTACCTTGCAAGAGGAAGCACGTGTATCACGGGAGGATCTGCACGCAGACCTACGTGTGATCGCCGCACAGAACCAGGCTCACCCGTCCGGCAGACTTGCTGCCGACGAGGGGCAAGCTGCGGCTAGGCGTGGTCAGGCTCCTGTGCCACGTCCTCCTTTCCAGGAAGAGCCAGACTCGGACGACAATCTATCTCCCACATAGGTTGGGCTGTGCAGGCGTTGAGCCCATGGAGGTTTTTTTCCCTCAACATCATCGCATGTGGGTGTTGAGCAGCACCCTGAAACTCCCCCCTCCTGGGTGTCTCCCCCCCGGGTCGTATGTGGCCATTTTTGATTTTTCTTTTAGTTTAGTTAGTTTAGTTTCATTTTGAAAGTTTAAATAGGTAATGTAGGTTTTTCATAGTTAGTGTAATTAGTTAATATAGTTTGAAATTGTTTGTCTATTGTGCTTTCATGTGACGGTGTGGTGCTTTGTGGCTTTTGAGAGCATCCACTGTCTGTTCCAGCTGGGTCCTTCAAGCTTGTCTTGTGTATGTGTTTGCAGCTTGGTGTCCTTGACTCACATAAGCCACTCCTGCTTCCCTTATACATGGGCTCACAAGGATGGTTCGGTGTAACAGCCTAATACACAAGGGCTCTGGACTGTCATATCTGTGGCATGTCTGCTGCTGTGAAACTTGTGTTAACACCCCTAGTGGGGATGATAGGGTGTTATTGACCACTGTTCTTCATTCGCTAGTTGGGGAGTTTCATGATTGATGTGTATATTCATTGATATTCATTGTGTAGTATGTTTATTATCTATACTGTGCATGTGCTTGTTGCAATTCATGGCGTAGATGGTGTGTTCAACAGTTTTCCTGTGAAAGACGGACTGATGGTGTGATTTGTGTTGTACGTCTCTGACATGGTCCAGTCATGTAATGCCTGAAGAGACACATACAGATGATTTTAAAGCATTAATCATGTGTTTCATGCCCTTTCTGCAGAGGGATGAGCCTCCAGACCACCTTTGCTAGCAGACATGGGCCATTGGACGTCTGGAAGCTGGACACGTTTGGTGGTGCCGACATGCGCATGTGTGCACAAGCAGAGGCTCAGGGATTGCGCTCATACATCCAAAAACAGCTGACGTATTTCTAGGGACTCCAGGCAAGGTGAGCAGGACAGGGGGACCACAACGCAGCAGACCTTCCACCTGGCCAGTTGCACATGCATGCTTAGTAGCAGCACTGACGGTGAGCTTGGACAAATATTGGTGTTGAAGCGCACAATACAGCTGAGATGCGTTGGCGGACTAATGGCTAGTTGATGGGAAAGTTGTCTGGGGCACCTGCAGGGCCAGTGGCACATACCCTCCTGTCCACCATGGTCCATTGAGGCACTTGTATTAGCCATGTAGCATTCCGAGACATGGAAAGAAGCAGCTCACAGGGACAGGCAGCAAGGGACAGACTCATGTGCAGTGCATTTCATTACCATGTAGAATTTGCCACATGCACTACCTACTTTTTTGGGTCATGGTGGAACACGACTTGTTCTGAAGTCATTCCTTGCTATATGCGTCTGGCTGCTTACCCAGGGAAGATTGCATGTTGTGTGATTCGTGGCACATTGGTCTTCCATTTGCAACGCACCCAGCGGCGCATGACTTACTGCATTGACTGTGTATGAACCATCACAGGGGTAATGTTACGTATGGGTACGAAGCATCCACACCAGATCGTTTGTTTGTAGAGTATTTTGTTACTTTGGGGCATATATGGTGGTGTGTTTGTGTTTTATAGGCATGCACAGATTAGTAACTGTGGCTCTCTTCGCTGCATTAAACTGCTCCTGTTATCGGACCTTAGAGTGCGCAGGCAGGAGGCCAGCACTCACCCCAGAGTTAAGTTTCTGTTTGTCTTCCATTTCAGTAATTTGTTACTATGTGCATGATGATCAGGTTTGGTGTACTTGTGTATGTGTTAATGTGAGTGGTACAGTTTTGTGCATTTCCTACTTTCCCATGTGAATCCTACTCCCCTCTCCTGACCCTCATTCCAGTTATCCAGTATAGCAATGCCTGTCCCGACTGCATATCCCTGACCCTCCTTCCCCACCAGGGTCTCAGAGGCCTGTGTGAGTTTGACCTTGCAGGCACCCAGCCACGGTGGGGGTGGTTGGTTCGTGCCACTCCTGCACCTGTACACAGGAGCAGTGACAGTACACATCAGTTTGTTGTGCATTATTCTGTGTTATGTACCACACATGGTACACATCCTGTTGTGAAATTGTTTTACTGTGCTACCTTGGTTGTTACGTCATTGTGGTAGTACTTTGGCTTTGTGACGTACTGCTACTTCAAGTCCACTGAGGGACTTCTGGTTTGTTTTGCTGCCTGCAGGCTTTTTGCTTGGCTTCTGTGTTGGCCTGCTTTGAGTTCTCTTTGATGTGGTGTTTTTGCAAGTCAAGGTGGCCTCTGAGGGTGCTGGACACTTTTTGCACACAAGGTGGGAGATGGCGACAAAGGGGAAGTGTTATCCTGTGGCCAGGTGAACTTCAAGGATGAAGGCTAGATAACCCAGGTGCAGTTGTTCAGTGGGTCATGGTGATTTGTGAGTGAGGGGGAGTGTTTTGTTGTTGACAGTTGCCTTGCCCTGCAGTGTGATGCACACCCTGACATTGTAATTGCAGTATCCTATGTACATGATGTATTCTGCTGATCAATGCCTGTTCATGTGTTGTGTTTACCTTTCAGGTGTGAGGGAATAGTTGTGACTTGACATGCTGGGGTGTACACAAGTGAATGTTCACATGTGATGTGTAGAGGAAACTGATGGTCACTTGATTGCACATGCATATATTGAGTGCATTTCCCTACTGACCCACACACTCGCTCTATGATCCACTACATGTACAACCACCCTTCCATGTCCACATGTACACTCTGTTTGCCTTCTGGTGCCCACTGTGTCCCTGCAGCACATGATCTATGACCAATTGTGGATCCTGTACATGCATAATTTGCTTTTTGATGTATTTTGTCACTTGGATGTGATGCTCAGGGTGTGCGTCACACACAATAGCTGTTCATTATGCTGTGCGCTGAGCAGTGTTTTGCATGAGGTGGGCACGGCACACAGAAGCTGCAGTGTTGATTTTGCAATGCACAATGTGCATGTAGACAGGCAATCATTGTTATGTTACAACTACAACTGTTGGAATGCATTTGGGTATGACTTCTTTTGGGTGGGAGGTTGTTGGTCAGTCATTTCATCTTATTCCATGTCAGGCATTATTGTGTGATGCAACTTTACATTTTTCACATGTCAATGTGTACCTTATTGGTACTGTGTTGGTGTATGGCTATTGCTTGTCATGTCATGTTGTGGTTTGGGAGGGTTTGGGTGACATAGCAGTGATAGTCATGGCCTGTTTTGCAGGTCTGTGTGATTCACACCTTGCATGTGTGCCTTTTGGTCACACATGATTGCTTATGTTTAAGTAGCTAGGGATGCACACAATGTGGCACTTGCATGGCAACATTCTTAGGGTGGTAAAGTTGTGACAGTTGACTGTCTCTTTGTCATCATCGATTGTCCCTGGTATGTGCCAGGCCTCTGTGCACTTCGCAGGGGTGGGCGTTTAGGTGAAAAATGTGGCCACAAGCTGGGTCCGGGCTGCCTCGCCATGTGCCCTGTCCCCTCCCATGGGCAGCGCCTGTGCCTGTGGTTGGGGATGTGGGGGCACCACCATGTCCACCGGTATGCCCTGCCATGTTGCAACATTGTGCAGGACACATGCTGCCACAATGATCCTGCACACTACTGGGGGTGCATAGATTAGCTGCCCACCAGAGCGGTCAAGGGAGTGGAAGCGTGACTTAAGCACTCCGAATGTGCGCTCCACTATGGCCCTGGTTGCAATATGGGCAGCGGTGTATCTTACCTGGGGTGGTGTGGTGGGGTTCCGTATTGGCGCCATCATGTGGTTGCTCAGAGGGTAGGCACAGTCCCCTGGAGAGGTGATGATGGTTGTGATTATTGGGCTTTGTGTATTTGTGTGTGTGTGTGACATGCATGCATGTGCACAGGCATTTGTACTCACCTAGGAGACATGTGTTGCCATGCTGCCCAGCTTCCAGGGCCTGGCTCAGGTGATGATTCCCTTTGCATCGGATACCACCTGCACGTTGATGGAATGCCAGTGCTTGCGGTTTCGGTAGATGTGCTCAGTGTCCCTAGGTGGATGTAGAGCCACATGGGTGCAATCTATGGCACCGAGCACTTTGGGGAAGTGTGCCACCCTGTAAAAGTCCTGGACAACGGCCTGCCTTTCTGCGGGTGTTCTGGGCATGTATATGTGCCTGCAGACTGAGGGGCGCGCTGTCATGATTGCCAAGACCTGGTGTAGGCAGCGTGACTGCGTGGCCTGTGAGACCCCCCCACTATGGCAGTAGTCCGCTGAAATGACCCAGTGGCCAAGAAATGCAGGACATTGAGCACCTGCTCCAAGGGGCTCAATGCTTGGGAGCAGAGGGTGGGGGATGTAAGGTCATCTTCCCACTCCCTGACCAGGTCTAGGATGATACGAGGTGGAAACCTATACCTGCCATAGACCTGGTCGTCAGGCATCCAAAAAAGGCTTGTCCGGGGTGAAAAAATGCATGCCCTGGCTATTCTCCTCCTCCTGCAGTGTCCCACGATCAGTGCTGCGACAAATGGGGCATTCATCGTAGCGGTATATACGTGTTTGTTGTTTGCGCGCACTTTTATACTGTGCGCGGGGACGCTTCCGCCTGCCTTCCTGTGGTGGATGCGTTGACGTCTATGCAAGCCTTTTGTCGTGCGCAGGGTTCCCGTATTCGGATCCATGAATACGGGTTGTTCGCGTGTGTGTGGGCGATCCATGTAGTTCCCTGCAGTACTTCCCCAGTTTCGCCTTCTATTTCAAGCGTTATTCCCCATTCCGCATGTTACGCCGACTGTTCTGCCCACTTTTGTTGTGTGCGCCGCGCTATTTGCACTTTCGCTGTGCGCATAGCGCACGCCGTTTGATGATGCGTGCGCCCGTGTACGCCATGCACAGATTTGGCACACAACCAGTGGTATACACGCAGAGCGCCTTCCTTGAATCGCACGTGTGCGTGTGAGCTTGCTTTCTCACGCTTGCGCCACCTTGCGCCTGCTTGCGCTGGGATTTTCGGCACACGTTTGTTCCATGAATCGGCCCCTTAGTGTTGGGTCTACCACCTTCTGCTTGTAAAATGAGGTTTCCTCCAACTGCCGATTACATTCACTGGTGTAACCTTGACGATTCAGCATAACAATCGGCCCAACTTTATCAGCCTTCGGCAGAATCACATCATGATTATTCACAAGATTTTTCAATACACTGCGTTCTACACTGCTAAGGTGTTCAAAAGGTGGGCTTGCAACTTTTTGTTCCAATTGGTGTAAATCATGCCAAACTCTTTTAGTGAACACTATAGCTTTAGGAGTGTGGCTCGTAGCGGGTGGACAAAATAAAGACTGATTATGTAAACTGCTCTCATATTCCAGGCAATCATAGTTTTATGATAACAAAACTGTTGTAAATGTACTTTACGAAGCAGTTGTTCAATCAGTCACATACGGGGAGCTACACGCCAAACTGTCTGAATACTTTGCGCCACATACAAACGTAGATTATGAACGCCACATGTTCCACACTACAAGACAGGAAAAAGGGGAGTCAATAGACAATTTTGTGATGTGCCTCCGCATCAAACTGAAACATTGTGAATTCCATAGATACTCCAATGAAGAGGCACTCAGGTCCCAAGTAATCGCCGGGTGCCTCTCGCAGCCTTTTCGTAAGCAGCTCCTACAGAAACAACGATCACTAGAAGAAATCCTGGCGCTGGCCCGCATGGAAGCAGCGGTGGACTCGCAATTGGATAGCCTAGGAAAAGTGTCCATACATCAACACAGTGAAAACACCAAGTCGATCAACAAACTGTATACCCACCCCAATCAAGGCAACAAACACCTCGAAGCCACATGTTTTAAATGTGGTTACGAATACCCACACACAGGGGCATGCCCGGCTGTAGGTCAAAAGTGCGCCGCATGTGGGGGAATGGACCACTACAGGGCCATATGCAAAAACGCCCCAACCCACACAACTCCTAAACATCGCTACCAAGAAAGGCGCCGGCCCACCCCCCCAGAGTCCACCCAGACCCGCAGTGGACAGCGAAAGACGGCGCGCCAGAAAAGAAGACAGCGACCGCAGAAGCCGATACACGCGCGAAGATAAACGCTCGTCAGAGGACACGAGACGATCGCACAGATGGCGTTTCGTAAGATACGTTGAGACCAGGTCCCCCACTAGTACTGACACCCCATCGTCAGAAGAGGATCAAAGAAGGAAAGGATACGTGTGGGCCCTACAGGACAACACGGCGGCCACCCAAAACAGCCCCATATTGACACTTCAAGTGAATGACACCCCACTGAAATTTCTTGTGGATACCGGAGCGACGGTCAACATTATCAGTGAAAGCGCATATCAGCCCTTGACCACACGGCCTAGAATCAGAAAGGCCACGGTGGACATATATCCCTATGGCTCCACGACACCCCTACCATGCAAAGGCATGATCACAGCCAGGTGCACATATAAAGGGCACTCCGCAAAGGTCCCGCTATACATTCTGGACACAGAAGCTAACAGTGGATGCATACTGAGCTTCCGGACAGCAGTAGACATGGGTCTAGTACACATCTTATACCAGCTGATGGCCCACAAGTACTTTACAAAACCGGACTCAATCGAACACTCATTCCCAAAGCTCTTCACTGGCCTAGGCAAACTGCGAACCCGAAAAGTACACCTCCACATTAACTCTCAGGTCAAACCAGTGGCCCAACACTATCGAGGCATTCCGTTTAATATCCAGAGACAGGTGGAAGAAGAGTTGGACAAGCTCATCAAAATGAATGTCATAGAACCTGTTTTGAGCCCGACGCCATAGGTATCGCCCATCGTCCCCGTCCCCAAGAAGTCACCAGAAGGATCCATACGTTTATGCATTGACATGCGCAGGGTCAACACAGCCATCGAAAGGGAAAGGCATCAGGCACCCAGGATCACGGACATGATTCACCTTCTTCATGGGGCAAGAGTTTTCTCCAAGTTAGACCTTACGAAAGGATACCACCAAATTGAAATCGCACCGGAATCCTGTTACATCACCACATTCGTCACTCATCTCGGCCTGTTTCAATATAAAAGACTCAGCTTCGGCATATCCTCTGCCGCCGAGATCTTTCAGGAGGAGATTCACAAGGTTATCAGACACGTCCCCAACTGTCTGAACTATTCGGACGACGTCCTAGTCTACGGTAAATCACAGGAAGAACATGACCTGGCACTGCACAAGGTATGCCAAGCACTGGACGACTCAGGGCTAACCTTGAACAAATCCAAGTGTGAGTTCTCGAAAGGATCTCTGAGGTTTTTCGGGCACATCTTCTGGGATAAAGGCATGAGACCCGACCCGGAAAAAGTAGAGGCCCTCAACTCAGCCACGCCCCCCGTGAACACCACCGACCTTAGGTCGTTTCTAGGACTGGCCAGCTACTGACCTGAAAGACTACGCCACAGTCAGTTACCCCCTGCGCCTACTCACCTGGAAGGACACGCCATTCACATGGTCGAAAGAGTGTCAAGCAGCGTTCAAAGCGATAAGGAAGGCCATCGCACAGGCAGAAGACATGGCATACTTTGATGCCAGGCGCGACACCGAATTAATAGTGGATGCCAGCCCGGTGGGACTCGGCGCCATATTGACCCAGAAAGATCCCAGGAGCCACATATCACACATGTGGTAGCATATGCCAGCCGGAGCCTGACGACCACGGAACAGGCATACTCACAGGCAGAAAAAGAGAGCCTCGCGGTCGTCTGGGCCTGCAAATATTTTCATCTCTTCTTGTTTGGCAAGGAGTTCACCATCATCACGGACCACCAGGCACTGCTTACCATATACGGCAGCCCGAAGGCCAGGATGCCACCGGCCTACGCCTACAGGATTACAGGTTCCAAATACAGCACCGGCCAGGGAAGGAAGAAAACCCAGCGGATTACCTCTCCAGGCATCCCATGTCCACGACAGCATCTCAACCGTCCATAGCGGACACGTACATAAATTACATCATACATCACCTGCAACCACTCCCAGTAGGGTGGCTGGAGCTATCGATACAATCAGAGGCAGACCCAGCGCTGCGAATCGCTCGACACTGCCTACAGATGGACAAGACGACCCTCATGAAACATCAGGCCAGAGGTGAATCGGACACTACGAGGGAAGTGGCTGGACCAGGTCCGGGAAGAGCTGACCGTGGTAGAGGACAACATCATAGTAAAGGGATGCAAGGTCGTCATCCCGAGAACGCTCCGGGAGAGGATAGTGCACCTAGCGCATGAAGGACACCGAGGCGTAGTCGCCACAAAGCGCCTCCTTCGCCAGAAAGTCTGGTTCCCTCAACTCGATCGCTTGGTAGAAACCATCATGGGAAGTTGCCACGTGTGTGCGCAAGTGGCGCCCCCGCCACACCCAAACCCATTACAATCATCACAGCTGCCAAACAAAGTGTGGGAGGAGCTAGCAGTAGACTTATTCGGACCACTGAACCACGGGACACACGTGGTCGTACTTATGGACGAACATTCAAGATACCCGGACGCCCAAATAGTAGAGAGCAGCGCCACATCGAGTGTCATTCCGGCTCTTGACAGGATGCTCTCTGCCTATGGCATCCCCAAGATCATAAAGTCCGACAACGGTCCTACGCTTATAAGTCAAGACTTCCAGCAATTCGCAAAGTACATGGGGTTTCAACATCGACGTATAACCCCCCGATGGCCACAGGCCAACGGCATGGTCGAAAGGTTCATGGCCAACATCAAGAGGACCCTCCAAATCGCCCATGTGCAAAACAAGCCATTCGAACAGGCCCTCAATCAATTACTACGAGAATACAGGCACACGCCCCACAGCACGACGGGAGTGTGCCCCGCAGACCTGATGTTCCGAAGACCGATCACCACGAGATTACCCGAAGACCCGAGACCACAAGAAATGACACCGCTAGAACAAGAAGCGAAAGCAAATGACACCGCGAGGAAAGCAAAGACGAAAGAGATCACAGACAGGAAAAGAAGAGCTCGGGAGAACATAATGCAACCAGGAGACGAAGTATGGCTCAGGCAACCCAAGAATCGGAAAGAAGAAGCCACCTTTGCACCCACACCCCTGGGCGTGACGCAGAAGAAGGGCTCTATGATCACAGCACAAAGGGATGACTGTTCAATGGTAACCAGGAACAGCTCGCACTTCAAACGAGTCAGACTGACCCAAGAAGGTCAATGGGCATGGAACAGAGACAGTGATGATGAGGACAGACCACGTGAAGAAGCATACCAAGGAGACGGGGAAGAGTCAGAAGGCGATGCGCACCTCTGCACACTCGCCAGGGAAGGACCAACCCCGTTTAAGGCAACACGACCGCAGAGGAGTCGCATGAAGCCGACGCGACTCATTGAGGAGATGGGGTAAGAGGGGAGCCCCTCAACTCGCATGTTAAAAAGGGGGGAGATGTCAGGTTGCCCACATCGTTGTGTGGGTGGGCCCCCGTTCGGGCCCGAAGTACATGACGTCCCGGATGTGACGTCAGGGGAAGGGGAGGGACGAGGGCAGGTTAGGCAGTTCCGCCGATGAGTTTAATAAAGAAGGTTGCAACATACCCCGGCTCCGGCGTATCATTGCCGCGCATGCAGGGCCTTCCCACGGGGACGCTTCGGGGAGAAGCAGCACCTTAACACTCCCCTCGAATCCTGAATTTATCATGGTTCACAGTAGGGACAAAACCCAACTGTTTATTCAGTGCAGCTACTTCTCCACTAATAGGAATATAAGTTGATGAATTCACTAGTAGGTTTGATGGCTGTGCAGCTGCCTAGGGGCATAATCCCAATTGTTTGGTAGGGTTTGCTGTTCTAAAAAAGACTGTTGCTGTTGAGGCGGTGGGGGACCTGAACCCAATTAGTTCGCTGAGGACATATTCCGCCTATTGCGTGCGTTACGTCCATTGACCCTCTGATTACGGCCACGGTTCCTAAAACCCTGTGTGCACCCAATGACGCTGTGTGCACCCAATGTAGTGCACAAGATGAGAGGAACAGTAGACACTCCTGGGTGTGCAGGACTGAGAGTATCGAGCCACTGACTTGTGATGGACTAGCCAGTATTGAGAGTCAATGTTGGCTGGAACACAACTAACTTATAATGAAACTGATGTGCCAGTAACTGATATGTTGGAGCACACCCGTGAGAGAAAAATCAGAAAGAAATTTACCCAATCAAGAATCAGCTAACTGTACTGAACAACAGTGACCGTATTAGTGAATAAACAAACAGTTTTCCAAGCATATCGTGAGAGAGAGGCCCAGCCTATATGCAGCATTGAGCGGAAGAAACTAACCAGTAACCTTTGCAGCGACAGATAGACCAGAAGGTATTGGTTAAGTCTATAAGTGATGTCGGGATTCGTCCTCTACATCTGTATCTCCCTCATAAATGAAATATGGAGATGGTGTGACTCACCCTATTGGCTTTGTGAATTGATGTATACAAGTGGATTTGTTTTAAGATTGAATATTTATATATAACAAAATAAAAATTGGTTTGTAAGAAGATTATTGGTGTATGAGAAACAATAGGTAAGTGCAATTTGTCATCCTCCATCCACTGGTCCATATTGCTGTTTTTGTATATGTTGTATAGCCTGAAGTTCCAGGGATTAAAGTCAGGCACCCCTTAATTGTTAACTGGGAACAAAACATTCCACACTGTTGGTTACCAGCCCCAAACTTGGTGCTAGGATCCCTTCAAACAATGCAATATCTTTATCCACTGAGCATAAAGTGCACTATCTCCTACACTCAGGGATATGTGACATCCTTCAAAAACATATGTATTTCATACCAGGTCTGCAAGACTGTGAGAAGCTACTACTTACACATGTACACATTCTAAATCGAACAACAGCTCTCTATGTATGCTATTGCAGCTCTATTTCGAACTCACTCAGCCAATCAGTTCCTGGAGGAATCCTAATTCCCATAGGGATAAATGAGAACGTGCAACATAACATGCATAAAATATACACTTAATTTACTCAATATTCATCCATGACCACAACCCCTTACTGCCCCTCAGGACAACAAGATAAGAATGAGTCAGTATGCATTCAAATAGGATTGATTACGTATCTCTCCTGGTACATTACCACTAGATATTACTTCTCATAGACATATCACAATCCACGAATAAAACATATACCAAACACCCACTTGCTGTGATGTGCTCTCTTAATCCACAGTGGAACAAACACCCATCTAATCAAAGCATGGACCACAAACACAATACCTCAATTCTCTCTCTGTGTGTCATCACCAATATAAACACTTGCAATGGTGCAAGGCTCTTTCACATTGCATTACACCTGAAATGGTGCAAACCCAGTCACAATGCAATACTCCTGACATGATGAAAACTCGGTATCAATAGATTTCAAAGCAATACACCACTATTTCATGCAATATGGTCATCTGTATGTCAAAGCAAACTATAACAATTTGTAGTGCTAGTAAACCCATTCTTTTTTTTTATAACTCTGTTTATTGAGTTTAAACAACATAACATAAAGGAATGAACATAAATGAGACATGAATCAGCGGCATACATATGATGAAGGCAATTTTGCAATAATAACAGCTTGCATGGGCCCACAGGGACGAGGACCGTAAGACAGAAATAGGCCAAGGCAGGCAAACAATGCCAACAGAGCTGCGGATGCACCCCCACCTGCCGGTCTCAGCTAGCATCAAGCCATTTACCCCATATTTTTTCAAATTTGCGGGGACAACCCCGTGCGTTATGGATCCGGCGCTCTGAGGCTGCGCACCTGTCCAACTCATTACTCCAACGGTTCAAGCACAGTGGGTCGGCTGATCCCCAATTGGCCGCAATAAGTCTTTTGCCTGCCCCCAGCGCAATTGTCAAAAACATTTTCTTGTATTTAGACAGGTCTACTTCACCCCTGATGCCCAGGAGTACCATCTTGGGGTCTGTAGGGATTGGTGTCGCCAGAGCAGCTGAGATTGTGTTAACACATTGCACCCAGAAGGCCTGTATCACCTGGCAGTCCCATATCATATGGTAGAAGGTGGCGGGTTCATTTTTGCATCGAGCACATGTCCCGTCTTCTATTCCACCCCATCTGGCCATTACAGTGCGTGAGTGGTATGAGCGATGAAGGATCCTCTGCTGTATTAGTCTAAGCTTAGATTCTATACCAATTTCTCTGGGGGACATTAATGCCTCCACCCAATCTTCAGGTTCCAGGGGACCCACATCCCTTTCCCACTTTGCCTTGAGCCCATCGAGCTGCGCAGCCCCAAACGAGTTAAGGGCCTTATAGAGAGTGGAGGTGACCTTAGAAGAGATGCGGTGCGGGAGAATATTGGTCTCAATGGGAGAGAAGGGGGGTATGATCGTCGTGTCAGGAAATTGGGTGTGGATGGCGTGGGACAGTTGCGCATGCCGAAACCGGTCCATGGGTGCCAGGTCGAATTGTTCTCGCATGGTCTCAAAACTCAGGAGGCGACCCCCTTGTATCACCTGTGCTAGTGTGTGTATTCCTTTTGCTTGCCGGTGGCTAAAGGAGCCCATTTTCACTAGTTCCGGGAGGAGCGCATTGTGCCATATGGGTTGTGTCAGTGTTGGATGTCCTTTCCAGCCGATTAGTTTATTGTGCGTCCCGCCAGGCACGACGGATGTGTTGGGTCATTTTGGGCGGCGCCGGGAGTTGATCGTGGGTGGCGTAGAGGATTTGCAGCGGTGTTAGCGGGGCCATGGTCTCCAGTTCTAAACGGGTGTGTGGTAGTGTGGGGTCCGCGTGCATCCAGTCATTCACCACTCCTATCTCTGTGGCCAGGTAATAGGTGCGTATGCAGGGTAAACCAATGCCCCCCTCCCACACCGATCTCTGGAGCGTATCAAGGGCGATCCTGGATTGTTTCCCACCCCATAGCAGTGTGCACAGGTTCTTGTCAATGAGTGCGAAGGTTTCGCAGGGAATGGGGAGTGAGGCATTCAGGAGAACGTACAAAAGTCTGGGGAGGGTCATCATTTTGAATAGCGCGGCTCGGCCCATTAGCGATAGGGGAAGTGAGTGCCAATGGGGGATGTCTGTGTTGAACCGCTCGATTACAGGTTGTAGATTAAGTCGGAGGAACCCATCGAGCGTCGGGTCAAGCCGTATACCCAGGTATTTAAAATCCCTGATAGAGACATGGTATGGGCATGTCTCCGGGATCGCAGACTCACCACCATGAATCGGGAAGAATATGGTCTTGGCATCATTAACCTTTAGGTCCACAAAGTACTGATATTCCCTGAGAATGAGGGAGACAGCCGGGCACGAGATACTCTGGTTACTGAGGTATAGGAGCAGGTCATCCGCATGGAGCGAAAGGCGGTCTTCACCCCCAACTGGCCAAACGAAACCGGTCCAGGTGGTATTAGCTCTAAGCTCAATCGCTAGTGGTTTGATGGCCAGGAGGAAGAGGAGTGGGGAAAGTGGGCATCCCTGTCTCGTGTTTTGGAGGACCTGCCGTTCACCCTCACCGTGGCCTCCGGGGATGAATATAGGAGTTTTACCCATGATATAAATGACTGCCCCAGATTCATCCTAGCCATGATCTCCCACAGGGCATCCCACCCCACAGAGTCGAATGCCTTTTCAAAGTCCACCGACAGGAGGGCCAGTAGGACTGGAATTTTCTTTGCCATGGACAGCGCCAATTGGACTCTTCGTAAGTTCATTCTAGTTGATTTATTAGGCATGAAACCACATTGGTCTGGGTGGACGAGGGTCTCAATCACCTTCAGTAGTCGGTTAGCTATTGTTCTGGCGAGGACCTTTGCTTCGCCATTAATCAGGGATATCGGACGATAGGAGGCGCATTCCTCTGGGGGTTTCCCGGGCTTGTGTATGGCAACTATGCATGCCTTCCTGAGGTCTGGGGGCAGAGCTCCCAGTTCTCTGCTGCGTAGAAACATGCGGTGCATGTGGGTAGGTAACATGCCTCCGAGGTATTTCCATGTCTCTGTCAGGAACCCATTGGGGCCTGGGGTTTTCCCGGGTTGGAGTTGTGCTAGCGCTTCTTGAACCTCGGTGTCGGTGATATCAGCATTCAAGAGATCTGATTGGTGCTGTGGATGTATCGGGAGCTCGATTTGGTCCAGGTAGCGTGAGGGTTCAACTGGTGGGTTCCCAGTGGGTGGGGTATAGAGGTTTTTGTAGTAGGTTGCGAATGCCTCGACAATATCAGAGTCTTCTGTCAACAGTGTTCCATCTGGAGATCTGATTGCCCTTACGTGTCTTCTGCTTAGTTCGCGTCTCTCCAACCAGGCCAAAGTCTTGTTAGCCTTGTTGCCCCGTTCGTATATTTGGCTCTGGACTAATTGGTGGGCGATTCGTGCATTGTCTAGAGATAAGTTGCTGAGGGCGTCTTGCGCCATGAGCATCGCCTCCTTTGCTTCTTGGGTGTTTTGTATTAGGATTTGTCGTTCACACTCCAAGACGCGTGTTTCTGCTTCTCTGACCTTCTGGACTTGGCGTTGTTGGTAGGCGGAAACCACAGAGATAGCCTCCCCTCGGAGGACTGTTTTGTACGCCTCCCAGATCGAAATCGGGCAGTCCACGGAGCCTTCATTGAGTTTGAAATATTCCGTTGTCTTCCTTTCCAGCTCCTCAGCAATTTCAGGCAGACGAAGACGGTATGCGTTGAGGCGCCAGTTACGATCCGGGCGGTGGCAGGAGTTTTTAAATGTTAGAAGGAGCGGGGAGTGGTCCGAAATTCCTCTCGCAAGGAATTCAGCGTCGAGAAGCCTATGGGTCATATTGCGGGGGATGAAGGCGTAATCAATCCTGGAGAACGATTTGTGGACACCCGAATAGAAGGAGAACCCTGCCTCGTCTCCATGGAGTGAGCGCCATGTGTCCGACAATCCCATGGCCTCGGCAAATGCGGCGAGCGGTGTGGAGGTGGGGCGAGTTCCAGATCTCCTATGGGTTCTATCGACTGCGATATTCATGACCTCATTAAAGTCCCCTCCAAGCACCCACGCATCAGCCTCTTCTTCCAGGAGCAAGCTCTGTAGTTCGGAGAGTAGTTCTTTCGTCAGCGTGGGGGGGCATAGATCACCGCCAGGCCCCACTTCTCGCCCCAGATGTCTGCCAGCAACAGTACATAGCGACCCCGGGGGTTCACTCTGACCTTCCTAACCTGGAGAGGGACTCTCTTGGGAACAAGTATCATCGTCCCCCTAGCACCTTTCGTGAATCCGGCATGGTAAACATTCGAGTAGTTGGCTCTTTTGAAAAAGTTGGTGTTTGTGCCTATCAAGTGTGTTTCATTTAAGAGGGCAATGTCCGATGAGTGGCGGTGTAGGTACTGGAGCACAGTCTCCGTTTTATGCTGGAGCCGAGGCCGTTGACGTTCCATGACATTATTGTCACCTTGCTGGAGTTCATCCTGTCTGCGTGAGTCCTCTTGTTGGGATGTCTGGGAGGATTAGTGGCAGTTGCGCCATTCTTGGGAGCATATGTCGGTTTCTTCTCAGAGGAGACATCCAGGGGTTGCCTCGCATTGAAGTGCCTGACGACTGGCTGACAGTGGTGTCCGCGGTCCTGGCCAAAAACAGTGTCCGTTTACAATGCCTGTACTCGTCGGTTTCCGGCCCTCTTGTCTCGTGATTCTGTTTCCTTGAGTCCCCAAAACTCTGCCCACCCCGTACTTCCCCGCCAACTGGGAGAACCTGTCGCCCAAACATTGAACTTATAACTTGGTGAACAAACTTATAACTTGGTGAACTTCTTCGGGATAACCCTGACTGTGATAGTGCCCGTGCCGCATCAGGGCGGCGGCAGCTAGTTGAGCGCTCCCATGTTATTACGTTGCAGATTAGTCCCCCCGTTGCGTGGTCCTTACCCCTTTTCGGTGAGGGTCCCCATCACGTCGTTATCTGCGTTGTTCGGGATTGAGGGGGCGAGGGTCGATCGGACTGGGGCCTCTGTGTGGGCGGTCCCGGTGGCGTGCGCCTCGCTCTGGACTCCGTGAGAACTTGGGTTTCCAGCCAGTCACATGCATCTTTGGGTGTGTAGAACAGATGAGTGGTGCCCTCATAGTGGACTTTAAGCGATGCCGAGAAGAATAAAGTGTATTTGATAGAGAGCGAGTGAAGTTTCTTCTTGACCGAGTCAAAGGATTGGCGGGCCTTCTGGACGTCCTTAGTGTAGGCGGGGTAGAGCCCGATCCTGTAGCCGTTATGTTATCGGGCCGGAGGCCCTTGCCATTTGTAGGATCGCATCTTGGTCCCGGTAATTCAGCAGGCGTGCGATTATTGTTCTGGGCGGGGCGCCCGGAGTTGGTGGGCCGGAGGGGACTCTATGCGCCCTTTCTATGGAGAAGAATTTGGACAGTTTTTTGGGGGCGAAGATATGAGCCAGCCAGTCCTCAAGAAAGAGTTCAGTGCTGGGGCCTTCCTCCCTCTCCGGTATTTCAAGGATCCTGAGGTTATTGCGCCGCGCCCTCCCCTCACTGTCCTCCGCACGGTATTCCAGTTGGGCTACTTTCCGAGTGATCGCGGTAAGTTGTTGCTTTAAACGGTGCACTGTGTCTTCTGTGTTTGAAATTCTCTGTTCCGCCTCACCAATCCTGGCCGATAGATTGCAGAGGTCTTGGCGTATAAGGGACACCTCTGTGGATAGGCCTCCCATTTTGAGTTCCAGTTATGTTCTCGAGTCCCCAATCGCTTTCATGAGGTCTGTCAGAGAGATTGGGGGGTCATGGGGCTCTTCGCTGGCACCTTCCTCTTCTGGAGTCTGAGTCCCCTGGCGGGGGGGGGGCCATGTTGTGTAGAAGTCCATTTTACTTTGAAGAGTTTGCCTTTTAGCTTTTTCTTTCCCCATGTCGCAGGTGGCGTGTCTGGTATGGCTGCAAGCCCGAGTATTCCACGTTGTCGGGCAAGTAGGATGGATGATGAGGCCTGGAGGGGCCCTGCATGGGTCAGATTGTTACGTCGCGGCAATACGGGGCACCCACGATGTGTCCATGCGAGGGCGGCGTCGAAGACAGTGAAGCGTGTTCCTCCGGAGTGTGGCCCCCTCCTTCAGGGCTGCTGGGTGCTTAGGGGTGGTGCCGTATGAGTAGGGGAGAGCTCGCCCCCGCAGTAGCGGTGCCCTGTAGGAGCTGTTCTGCGGGTTGTCCCCCACCGCAGTCCAAGTGTGCTGAGGCCTTTCTTAGGGAGGGGGGGGAGAGAGAGAAAACTGTCTTTCAAGGAAGTGCCGCTGTATTGTTCCCTGGCGTAGCACTAGCAAGTACCTATCTCCACCCTGTGCAGTTCTGTTCATGGGCTTCACAGGCCCTGTCGCCAGTCCAGGTATAGGGGGGGGAAACAGGGCAAACTCCCAGCCCCACACACACTCCTACTTCGCCGCAGCTGGGTCTGTTGCCCTCGTGTTGTCCACCAGCAGGGGAGTGCAGCACTCGATCTTCCTAGTCGTGCCGCGACTCGACCCTGGGCGATGCAGTCTCGCTGACGGGGGGGGGAGATTACTGGGGGAAGGTTGGCAACGTGGGCCCGGGCCTGAGGCGAGTTCTCCGGGTAGCTCGCGGGTCTGTGCGTGGGGAACAGTGGAGCATTTCCCTCGTGGTCCTTTGGAAGTTCAGGGAGGAGAGAGGGGGCTCCTCGAGTGCGTTGCACCACCAAGGGCGAGGGGGAAGCGGTGTATCGACGGCAGCAGCCGTTCCGATCCCGGCACCCTGCGGTGTCTCCAGGAGCAGGCAGGAGGGAGGGACCACAGTTGTGACTCTGACAGTGCCGGTGGAGCGCCCCGGGGGGGTTTTCCTCCTGTCGGTCTGCCGGCGTTTCTCCAGCGCGTGCCTTTGCCCGGGCTCTTCGGTGTCGGAGTGTCTCAGAGGGGGAGGGGTGGGCGGTCGCTTCCGCTCACGCTGTACTGGCCGCGGATCACCCGCCGGCGGTCTTCAGGCAAATACTGGAGTCCCCCGGTCCGATTCGTCCCCAAAATGCTGCGACGGCTGCACAAGTGTGTCCTCCGCTTCTCGTGAGCAGATGGGGTAATTTCGTGCCGCAGAAAGGGATTAAATTTTAGGATAAATGCAGCGGCCGCCGGGAGCCAAGATGTTTAGGTCCGCATGCGTCGCGCGCGCATCGGCAGACAGTAAACCCATTCTTAACCCTACATACTCAGGGTGGCTAAGGCAAAACCATAAATCATATGCATGGCAAGAATAGAGAAACATAAAATGTCTTGCTGTGCCAATGAAAGCATGCCTGTCCATTTCTCAAAAGCTAATGCTTACATCAGCAATTAATGCAAACTTTTAGACCATAAAGGTCTGAATAATCAAAGCACATACTTCTATGTGAGGGACCCTTAATGCATATCCTCATAGCCTGGTACTATGGATAGGCAGTATAGCTGAGCTGCGTGCAGCATGACAGGCAGCATGTATGTTTCTCTGCAATCAACACCAGCCTCCTTCTGCTTATAAGTAGAGCTTTTATAGAGTTCTAAATAATGGGTTTCTATGAGAGTGCTCAATGCCCCTCTGATATTAGAATAAAACTATGAAGCCTACGAATATATAAATTACATTCTATTAGCATCTTCTGTTAGTTTCTCCATAATCTAAACAATAACCAAAGATCTTATTGTTAAAATAAACAATCTTTCTAGCGCTCCAGTAAGGTTTTACCTACACACTTGATGTTATGCTCACCTGGTCTCCACAGGGGCGCCGAACGGAACTGGGTGGTATGATGTTGAATGGCTCCTCGTGCCCCCTCTGATTCTCTCTTCCGTCACTAAAACAGGTTTGCCTGAAAAGGTTAAAGAAAATGTTACCCAACCGTAAGGAGGAGGGCAAACTCCCACCTCCCGTGGCCTTCTTGTGCACCTCTCTGCTTTGTCTCACCTTAGTGTTATGAATGGCAGACTCTCCATCCTGTGACTGTATGCAGGCTGCAGAGTTCCAGACAACAGTGACTCAATGGGGTAAGTCTTTATACCAATGGTATGGATTGCCTTAGAGTTCAAGTTGCCAAAGGTTCACTTCTGTGCCTCTTTCTTACAGGTTTCCCCTTGATGCGAAAAGATGAAGCAGACTTCTTCCCAGGAATGTTGAGCTGGATTCCAAGGTAAGTTTCACACCAGCGTTATGCGATAAAGTCTTCACATGCGGTATTGTTCTTCTGCGTAACTAACCTGCTGTTTCTTTTGTATTCTGCAGGTGCTGTATCTCCGGGCAGAGATCAAGTGGTGGTGCCTTGCGGGACCGCTAGGAAATGCAGCCTTCGGGTGAGTACTAGCGCTGCGTAAGAGTTAAATGTCCAATGAGGCCTTTCCCCAATGCGCAGCTAACCTGATGTTTTCTTTGTGTTCAACAGGTGCGGCAGCTCCGGAGCGGCGATCGAAGTGATGGTGGCGATCAAGTGACGGTGCTTCGATGGATCGCTGGGATGAGCAGCCATCTGGTGAGTATTAGCGTTGTGCAGGATAGCAATGTATTTTACGTGATCTGCACGTCCAACCTGATGTCTTTTTCTTTTCAGCTCAGCCGAACAGAAACTCCAGAGCGATCGAGATGGAGCATCAGGTAAGAACCTTGTTCTGTTTTCTCCTCTCTCTTCCTTCCTTTGCAGGTAGCTTGTGAAGAACTGGATGGGTGTGGCTGAAGACAGGGCTGAAGTTAACAGACACGGTGAGCGTTACGCTGCAGGAGCACAGAATATTGCAAAGCGTGTTCTGTTCTAAGGGCGTGGTTTATATAGCTTTCAAGAAGTAGTTCCGAGGTAAAGTAGTCCCTCCAACCACACCCTAGCAAGTAGTTCCTCAGGTAAAGGAGTCCCTTCAGCCTGCCTCAGACTGGTCGGCACGTGGTTCTCTCCCTTTGAAACCTGCCTGATTTGTGATGGCAGCATGAGCCTGGCGCCAACGGCGCCAGGACCAAGTCCAGGAAGCCCTTATGGAATCCTTTGGGGCCTTAAAGGTCCCCATGGGTGCCAGTACCCTGGGCAGGTTGGTCTGTTCCCGATGTCTGGGGGCAAGTACTGTGACACTTGAATGTGCTCTTGTTGTCATGATACTTCCAGGTCTAAATGCCTATCACCCCATTTTTATAGAGGCAAATAGAGGTAGATTTAGGGTAGGCTTTGTTTGCAGAGTGATTTGAGTGTACATCACAAGTGCCATCTGGTGATTCTAAGGAGAAGAAAACCCTGGGAGTGAGAACAGCCTGTCTGACCTTGAGAAAAACACATGACTTTTGAATGTAACCTGTGGAGAGCTTGTGCCAGACTCATACATAATTTTTGTAGGGGAAAGGGGCAGAGATTCAGGGAGACTGGACATTCTATTCTGTGCCTAGAAAATGAAGAGAATGAACGGCATGCATGCCATTAGGTGAAAAAAGGGAGGAGGAGCAAGAGGAGCAGAGAATACCTGAGAGCAGCTTATGCACGACTCGGCCTCATGGGATTTTTATGGAGAATGTGCCAGGAGAAAGGGGGGTAGGCTTCACTATTCTGTGTCCCTCTCTTTGAGTGAGTGAATGAGGCACATGTTATTGGTTGACACTTGTGAGGAGGATCAGAAAATCAGCAAAGACTTTCAGTTTGAGACTCATGCTTACATGATTTGTGTGTGCAAAAGTAACATGATTCAGCAATGTGGAGATGCCATTTTGTTTAAGTCTCTTGAAGTGAGTGAATGAGACAACTTGGAAGGCGGAGAAGAAGAAGCAAGGGATCCCTGGAGAAGCTTGTAAGAGACTCAGTCTTGCCTTATTTTTGGGGGTGCAAGTAGAAGAGATTCGAGGGGGTCGGAGATACCATTCTAGGTCCAGCTTTTCAAGTGAGTAAACAAGACAGTTGCCATCGGGTGACATTTGTATGGATGAGCAGAGACTCCCTGACACTAGCTTATGTGAGACTGATTCTCATTTGACCTTTGTCAGGAAAGTAACAGAGATCCAAGACAGCACAGTAATTAATTCAGTGTTTGTCTCTTGAAGTGAGGGAAAGAGAAATGTGAAACTGGGTGACATTTGGGAGAAGTAGCAGGTGGAGCAGAGAATAAATATGGGAAGCTATGGTCAAGACTCATGCTCTCATAATCTTTGAGAGAGAAGGTATCAGCTATTCAGGTAGGCTGCACATACACCAGTCTGTGCAAGTGTATTAAAGTTGGGGAATGAGTGTTGTACCATCAGGTGACACTTGGGAGGAGCAGGAGGATCAGAGACGCACTGGGGCAGCTTCTGCAAAATGGACAATTATGTGATTTTTGTAGGTGAAATGAAAAAAAAAATCAGGATTATGGGAGACTCTTGAAGGGAGTGAAAAAGACATCTGCCTTTGGGTGACTCTTAAGAAAAGGATTAGCAGTCGTACTCTCAAGCGATTATTGAGATAGAAAGTAGCAGAGATTCAGGAAGGTTGGAGATGGACCAGTCAGTGTCTGTCTTTTAAAGTGAACAAATAAGACATGTACCATTGAGAGGACGAATAGGGGGAGCAACAGATACTCCCTAAAGGTTCCCTTAGACTCAGAATTGTGTGATGTTTGTGGAAGACAGCAGTGCTTGAGAAACATTGGAGTGATATTCATAGAAGAAACAACACCTTTGAACAACATGTCTGGTGCACCGAAATCAGCCTGGAGCAGGGGGAGATGTCCTGCTTGTAGAATTTCAACATCTGCAGCGGTACTTTCTGTGTGCACTGGGGATGGCAGAAATATACTTTTCCATTCTAAGGTATCAATCAAATCCATTGCACATTGAACTGGATTATATGCGGTATTGCACTACAACCATTAACATCCACAGGACAGACAGAGGAAGTTATACTTTTAGTTCTGCCCATTAACTCAGGGAACAAAGGGAGTGGTATACAAATCTGTTATATTGAGGATTGGGGAAGAAAAACACATGGGGTAGTTTAACAGTGGAATGGCAAAGGTCGAGTTCTCCAAAATAATCCAAGAAATAAGGCAAAATTAATCAAAAATGGACCGCATAACTTACAAGAAAAAAATGATTTTTATTTGCAAATATGGCCGGGGGAAGCATTCTGGGCTACAATATTAAACACGGAAAACCGCAAATTTACATTTTATCCAACTACAACTTTAATTCTAATCCTAACATTTTAATTGGATAGTCATCATAAATCCCGTAATGAACACTACACATGGAAAATTATGATCAGGAATTGACTTTCTTGTGATCATCAAAACTACCAACCCTCAAACATGACATTATTTGACAGTCATCAGAAAATGTTGTGTTGCCATTGGTTGGCACTCTTTATTGTACAATTGATAAAAAGCTCCGCCTTAATTGGATAGTGACACCTGAGACAGAATGGGCTGTAGCATCCCGCCGAGACGGACCAATAAGATAATGAGTACATATCAGTGAGGTCAAAACTTTGTTGCATCCCATGGAACACCACAATCCCTGTAGTTGCATTTGCCTTTCTGCCTCTTGCACCTGAGACAAGTTGCCAACTCTGGACCTTCCCTTCTAGTTATCTTCTCACAATGAATAGCTGTTTGAAGAAATGTGTGTGCAGCCCTGCTCCTGGAAAGTAATTTCTTCTATCTATTCATTGCACCAAGGCACTTTTACCTCAGAACCAAATGCCCTCCTCTCAGTGGGGGGTGCTGTGCTCACATCCTAGTTCTTCAATTTGGCAATACTACTGAGTGGGCTTTCTTGTGTGTCTGTGTCCTTCACAACCATTATGTATTAATTCATCTATCAACTGGGAAGGCCCCCGGTTGTCTCGAGTCTCATTTCAGGCTCCTGAGAACTTTCTCACAACAATAAACTGAACACTGTTCTGCATCTCTTGCCATCCTGACCTTGGCTGCTTGAAACTTTCTGTCCAAAAGCAGAAATAAACTAGCGGTTAAATGATCACAGCTTAAACATGTACCTAGCACACTATAATGGAAACATCTGCAGCCTTTAACAATAGTGTATTCTAAAATGGCAGACCTCTTGCTCAATACATAACCCAACAATTACACTTTATTAAAGTTCAACCTACACTATCCAAAAAGAACCAAACTACATAACCTCATCCAATAATATAAGTGTGATAAAAAGAATATAAAGAAATCATTTTCTACACATATGTTTTTATATGCAGCACACAGCCTAAAACTACACCTATGCTCAATTCAATATCACGCCACAGGAACACAAACACGTGAAACCTACATCACCACCAGGGGTCTTATGCCTTGCTAAAAGAGTTTTCATATCTTGTACTTGCACACTCCTTTAGGTGGTTGGACATGCATGTTTACAGAGGAGTCTGACAATTCTAGGTCTCTTCCTCCCCTGGCCTCATCCACTGAAAAGTCAGACATAAATGATGATAAGGAGGACATGGATTTGTTCTAATTACATTTATTTGGTTGATAAGAATCTGTGCTGCTGATGGAAACAGTAATACTGTGGAGAGTGACTCCACAATATAAGCTTTAACCACACCTCTGCACAGTCTCTGGGAGAAGCAGTCTTGTAGTCACAGATCAGAATGTGCATCAAATCATGACATGGCATAAAGAACACCGCCGCCATCGGCATTATCATGCCAAGATAGGTCCAGCTTCTCTGTTGCTAACCCACAGTCAAAATGAAAAGTGCCACTGTATTTCACGCAGACTAAACAGCAATTGAATCTGACCACTTGCACCATCTGCAGGAAAACAGTATATTAAGGAAAGACCAAGACCAACTTGTGTTGCATATTTATGTGGTCCCATATGCTGTGGCAGCATGCAATGACATTGGAAGACATGAAAAGATCTGAGTTGCAGACTCATATCGTTAGTCAACCAGAATAACAAGACCCGTCTGCACAATCAGCTGTGAAAATAGTTCCACTGTGTCAACCCTATGCCAGATGCAATAGTGATTAATTGCATCGATCCCTCATTGTGTCAGCCCACTGTTGTGGAATGATATGAGTAGAGACAAATATATGTCAAGTCATATGACAGATGACAGACAGGGTCTGCTTGATGCTAACTTGTATATAATGTTGGCAAAAGACTTTTTGCCTGCCAAATACTGGCTTACTGAACCTTAATGCAAAAAGCAATCACTACTCGGAAGTTCTCAGCTGCTGCATTTTCTATTACAGGGACATACCAGGATTTTACCACAAGGTTATTAGTACAATTACCTTGATACTACAACATTTGGCCAAAAAATAAATACAACTAACTTCATCATGGTCAAGTGGGCCAGTGGTCAGAGCACTGACTAAGTGACCATCACAGTAGAGTGGGTGGCTTTTCCTTCCTCTACCAACTAAAATGGGCCATTGAATTAGGCACGTGTGAATGGAGTAAGGAACTAGAATGCATTTTGCATGCAGAGGTGTCAGGGCAGAAGCTATATTAGTACCCGGCAAGGGGTGGGTGGTGTCAGAAGCCCAGCCAATAAGGAGGCTTGGAATTGGGGGAATTGCCACATGTAATTCCCGTCTATTAGCCTCCTCGCACCTGAAGGCCACCATCTTCCCCTGTCGGGATTTAGGTAAGTGTTCTACACCCCTCCCCTCCACTCTCTCCCTCGACAGATTTCACTCCCCTGCCCTTCCTTCAACTTACCTGCTTTTTTTCTCCTCGTCAGGAGCAGACACGCTGGGAACACTTCTGTCTCCAGAACATCTGCTACAGGTCTCCATCGAAAGGAAGAAGGGAAAACACGTAGTCCCTTCTCTCCTTTTAATGGCGGCCATTATTTTTGTTTACTTTTTTCCTATTTTTTTGAATGGCTGCCATGGAAAGGGAGAAAGGACTGTGTGTTCTGCCTTCGCTCAGGTCTGTAACTATGGGCCCAGGGCATTACCTGAACTGGTAATGCCTCCCCCAATCAGGGCTTATTGCTTGAGTAGATTTGTAATATGGAACACGGTGGAAGAGCAGGATTATGCTTCCTTTTCTACTCCTCCTTTTCCAAGTCTACTCACAATGCCTAAGGCTTCCCTGCTGATTATGAAGGCCGGAAGTGCTGCATGGCTCCTCCCTGTAAACCTGTGACATCAAATATCAAAAGGTGCCCACCCTCCTTATCAATCATGGAGAATATCCTCCTGTATCTATGAATTCATCTCCTCCTTCGGTCCTCACAGCTCATTCTTCTCTCAGTGTCACAATCACGCGAGTCCTCTCCGAAGAGAACTAGACCTTTTTTAAACTAGCAAATCAGAGAAACAAAAAGCCCAAAGAACCGCACCAAGAAATAAGACGCAGCTCCAAACAACACTACAGTATACAGATAAATACAAAAGAATGACAAACCAACACAGCAAAGAAATGGGCAGATGACGAAAAGAACAGGCATGCACGGGTACACACAAAAGGGTAAGCAACTTTAGTGTTTTGATGAAAGAAATGGGAACAGGATTTTTTTTTTGCTTTAAAAGATTCATACGGGTAAACAAAATGGAAGCGTGACACGAGAAAAGGGCAGGTTTGCTTTTGTGTTTTATTATAGAGATATAAATAAAACACTGTACATACACTAATATGCCAAAGGGATATACAGATAGTGCGAACAACAAACTACAATGAAACACACGCCAACATCTAAAAACTGCTCCTAAAACTGGTCATAATGATCCTAACACCCCCCAATTGTTAGTCGGCCCTGTTTAATTTCTTTACATACAGCTTAGCAAGACCTGCAAAGAAACAGGACAGGAACTTGGCTATGCATACAGCTCCAAACCTCCTTTAGGAGATGAGATGGCTCCGACTTGCTGAACAAACTTGATGAATTAACCTGAGAGGTATTTGGCTAAACAAATCTGATGAATAAGCCTACGATTCGACCCAAGATCATAGGCTGATGATTGGATCGGACTGGTTTCCAACCTGTGGATCACATTAAACTTCATCCAGGTTTACCGAATTGCAATGGGTCATGGATCCAAGAAATACTGCATATGCTAACTATAGTACTACATGGAGTATTTATGAGAAATATACCCCGAATGTGCTTATCAGGTCCAATATTTGAAATGGTTACAATACTACAGTACAACACATTTCCTTGACTTCAACATGTCTTCACAACCCTCAAGTTTAATGTCAGAATAGCGAACACTTAATTTTAATAATCAAAATGTAATTATATTCAACCACTCAGAATGCAACCTGATTTACCGTGTAATGTCCTTACAAAATACAGTAAAAGGTGGATTGTGCTTTACAATTAATATCAGCAATAGGTTTGACATATTGAGCCTTGATTGCAATTATGTAAACCTGTTAAGTGCATTCTCATCAATTGTGTATTTGGAAATGTATTTCTCCAATCATATTATATTGTTGCAACTTATTTGATTATTGAAGACATTTAAAGTGAGGATGCTAGGAAACATCCACAATTTTATCTGAGCCCACCTTTGCATAGCATCCTGTCTATTCACAGTTGACAAGGTCTGGACAGATATTTTGTTTTTGGCAGCTTAACACATTTGCTGTGCCAGGTCCCCAAACAGATGTTGAATGTATCTTGCGACCTCTGAAAACATGTCATGATTCGACATCTAAAAATAATTGCATGTAATATTTCTACAAAAAACAGTCTCCCTTTCAGAGGATAGAGCATTCACTTTGCCCAAAGGGTAAGTCATCCACCGAGACAAACAAAACGAGCTCTAATTACTAGAGAGAATTATTGAACCTGGCTGCATATCTGCATTGCATTTTCAGATCTGCAAATGTCAAGTATGAATTGTGTACCTAATTATTTTCATTCAAATTACTGTTAGATGTAATTGTAAAGGTTATAAAATAAACACTGAGATGTCCGATCAGTTAACATGATATAGTGCCTCATTTAGAGTTTGGTGGTATTTTCTTTGAAAATACTGCCAAACTCTAATACCATTACCGCATGCAGACACTCCAGTTATTACCCATTCTAGAGTCCCTTTTGAATCAATTGTGATTGCCCCCAAAACAAAAAGGTGGCTATGTATCCTTTTAAAACTCTGAATGTGTTGGTGTGGTAAAAATGATGGTAATACCGCTACTTCCATTTTATTTATCAAACTCTAAATTAGGGATTTAGCATTTGATTTACAGTAGATAACGTATATGTGGGCCCTACTAGCAAAATGGTAAAGACCGTGCTCATCTAGAGGAAATCCCCAACAGAGACCATGGGGGCAATTCATAGAGTTTAGCGCACAAGTGGCGCACGTGTCTGGCGCAGCGACCCTGCAGCAGCGCCAGTTACGTCCCCAACCTCGCCCCATGCGCCAAAAACATTGTACAAATCCCCTACATGGCGCTACATGGCGCAAAGGCCAGTGGAGCAGAATACAGCCACCCAACCACGAAAACACATTTAAAACTCCCCACGCACCCCTCGGATTATGCATACCCTGCTTGCGCCAGCGAAAATGCATGTAAAACTCCCTGCACACCCCTCGGAATACACGTACCCCACTCGCGCCAGTGAAAACGCATGTAAAACTCCCTGTGCACCCCTCAGAATACACGTACCCCGCGTATTCCGGGGGGAGGCGCGAGCGGGGTACCTGTATTCCGGGGGTGCGCGTGGACTTTCACATGCGATTTTGCTGGCACGAGTGGGGTACGTGTATTCCAGGGATGCCCGTGGACTTTCACACGCGATTTCGCTAGCACGCGTGGGGTACGCATATTCCGATGGGTGCGCAGGGAATTGTACACGTGTTTTCGCTAGCGCGAGCAGGGTATGCATATTCCGAGGGGTGCATGGGAGTTTTACACGTGTTTTCGCTAGCGTGAGCAGGGTACACATATTCCAAGGAGTGCGCAGGGAGTTTTACATGCGTTTTCGCTAGCGCGAGAGAGGTATGTGTATTCCGAGGGGTGTGCGGGGAGTTTTACACGTGTTTTCGCTAGCACAAGCATGGTACGTGTATTCCCGGGGTGCACGTGGACTTTTACATGCTATTTCGCTGGTGCGAGCGGGGTACGTGTATTCTGGGGGTGCGCGTGGACTCAGCCAATCATGGTAAAGTGCGACTTGGGTTTCCTAGGATACTCTGTGCAGGGGGTGACTACACCCCTTCCCCACAATCAGTCTACCTAGACACCCAGGCGCCAAGAGGAGGTCTTCTCTGCAGAAGCCCGCCAAAAGACAGTGAACAAAGAAGGCAAACCTAGTTTGCCGCGCGAAGATCACACCGTTAGACAGTTCGCGATTCAGCATAGCCCAAAAGTACTTGGAAATTGTCAATGTTCGGAAGCAAAAGTTATGAGAAGGAGGGAAGACAAAGACGAGCCTTAAGGATGAAGAAAAGGGATTAACCCAGTTTCCTCGAGTAGAACACAGTACCTTATTTCCACGATGCAGCTGGTGCCCTGGCAGTTGTTCCTGTTGGTTTCCCGCAGACCCACGATTCCTGGAGCTTTGTTGTGAAGGAGGACGTCTGAAGGGGGTCTGCACCACACAGGGATGAAGCCGGCAGTAGCAACAACAAAAAAGGTGTGCTCCTTAAAAACAGGAGAGGCTCAGCAGGTGGCTATCCGGACCACTACAGCAGTGTGCAGCAATTTCGACTACGGCGGAGATCTCTGGCTGAAGAAGATGGGCTGGTTATCCCCACCAGGCTCAAGGGAAGAAGACTCTGGACTGGATCTCCTCTTAGTTGTCGAAGGGTAGATAGCTCAGAACTGCAGCAGGGGTTCACCGGGACGGGGTAGTTGCAGCAGCTGTCATTCTCTCCGCTTCTCTTCGGTGCCTTGTAGTTTCAGAGGCGACTCTGACTTCTAGCCCAAGAGACCTGCCTTTTATGTGCAAAACCCCCATTCACACAGCCTGGCTGTCAATCACGCAGCAGGGGGGTTGTCCAGCCGGGACAACCACCTCAGCCAATCATGGCAAAGTGTGACTTGGGTTTCCTAGGATACCCTGTGCAGGGGGTGACTACACCCCTTCCCCACAATCAGTCTACCTAGACACCCAGGCGTCAAGAGGAGGTCTTCTCTGCAGAAGCCCGCCAAAAGACAGTGAACAAAGAAGGCGAACCTAGTTTGCCGCGCAAAGTAAAACACAAGAAGGACTTTAACAAAAAGAAATGGTGAATAAACCCAACCGGAGCCAAAAGAAAGACGATTTGGTCAAGCGGGTTTATGTTCGAGGCTAATATAATAGCCAAGAACAGAACCACGTTTATCTAATATAAACGCGGTAGAAAAGTTAGGGTAGATACCACTGCCACCAGCCAAGTCTAAATGTTAAAAGAGCAAAACAATGCTCAGGGAGGTACAGACAGAAAAGGGGTACAATTTAGCCCTTTCCAGTACTCCATGTAAGATGGGGTGTACTGGGCCTGTGGTAAAAATGACTAGGTAAAGTAAATGGCAACTTTACCTTTCTCTCGGGGACAGTAGTCAGCCCCAGCGAAATGGAGTCAGAGGGAAGTCTTAAAGACAACCCTGGGTTACTACACTAAAGGTGCTGTGTAACCTGTACAAGAACAGGGGCACCTGGAGTGGTGTGCTCCAGTGTCCAAGATCACACAATGAGTAAAAACGCATAGGCCAAAACACATGTAAGAATCGAAAAAGGATGTACACTCTTACCAGGTGGAAAAAATAAACTCCAGAAATCTTGCAAAGCTGCTGGAGGACTCACTAGGTGAGGCAAATTAGCCCTAGAAGGAGGATTCTCCCTAACACTCACCCCCACAACCCCCAGACTAAGGGACTGGAGGATTTAATCCACTCCTGGATGGATCTCATACCTCTAGTCGGTTACAAACATTCTAGAGAGACCATCAGTGTTTTGGTTGTGACTTCCTGCTCTGTGTTCAATGGAAAGATCAAATCCTTGCAGGCAGATTGACCACCTGAGTAATTTTGGGTTTTCCCCTTTCATTTGCATCAGCCATCTCAAGGGTTGGTGGTCAGTCAGAATGATGAAGGTAGATCCATACAAGTATGGTCTAAACCTCTTCAGTGACCACACAATAGAAAAGCATTCTCTTTCTATTGTTGCCCACCTTGTTTCAGGATCCTTTAACTTCCTGCTGATGAAACAAATGGGGTGTCCCCTACCTTTCTCATCCAGTTGACTAAGGACTGCACCTATACCTACATTAGAAGCATCAGTTTGTACAATGAAGGGTTGGTGGTAGTCAGGAGCTCTTAGGACTGGAGCTTGACAAAGGGCTTTCTTTAGACCTTCAAAGGCTTGATTGCACTCCTCATTCCACCTGACCTTTTTAGGAAATTTGGGAGAAGAGATGACATTCAAGGGAGAAGCTATGGTCCCATAGTTCTCTATGAAGTTCCTGTAATTCCCAGTGAGACCTAAGAAGGCTCTCACTTGGGTTTGAGTAGTAGGGGTGACCCAGTTTTGTACAGCTTGTACTTTGCTAGGCAATGGCCTTATTTAACCTCCTCCTACCTCATGCCCAAGGTAGACCACTGAACTCTGACCAATTTGACATTTGCTTGCCTTTATGGTAAGATATGCCTGTTCCAGAGCCTGCAATACATAACCTAGGTGTTCAATATGTTCTTTCCATGTAGGGCTGAACACTGCAATGTCATCCAAGTATGCCATTCAGAATTCCTCCATCCCATTCAGAACTTGATTGACCATCCTCTGAAATGCAGCAGGTGCATTCTTTAATCCAAAAGGCATCAACTTGAATTGGTAGAGGTCAGCTGGAGCGGAGGATGTAGTTTTCTCATTGGCATGGCCTGTCAGGGCTATTTGTCAGTAGCCTGACGTTAGGTACATTTGCTGAGGTACTTGGCTCCAACAAGTTTATCCACCAGCTCATCTGTCCTAGGCAAAGGGTGGGCATCAGTCGTGGTGACTGCATTTAGAGCTCTATAGTCCACACAGAATCTCAACTTCCTGGATCCTGCCTTTGGTACAGCATAACTGGGCTAGACCATGGGCTAGTAGAGGGCTCTATAACCCTGAGTTCCAGCATCTTGTTGACCTCATTCCTTATGTGGGATCTGATATTGTCTGACATTCTGCACCCCCTGCTTTTGACAGGTAAACAGTCACCAGTGTTTATGTCATGCTGGCCCCAAGGGGTCAAGCCTGGTGAAAGTGAGAACAGGGAGGCAAACTGATTTAACAGTAACTTGCACTCATCCTGCTGGTCAGATGTGAGACTGGAAGAGAGATTAACTCCTTCGACTTGCTCATCTATAGGTAAGCCTCTGAGGAGGTCAGGCAGAGGTTCACTTTCCTCCTCCTCTTGAGCTGAAGCTAGAAGCAGAGCTCCTATGTCAGGTCTAGAGACATAAGCCTTTAAACGGTTGGTGTGAAAGACTCTGGGAGCCTCCTTAGGGTTGCCCAAGTCCACCAGATAGTTCACATCTCCAAGTTTACCCACAACCTTGAAGGGTCCTATCCATTTGTCCTGCAAGGCCCTCTGCCTTGTGGGGACCATAACAAGAACAAGCTGGACTTGAGTAAACTCAACCATGTTAGCCTTCTGGTCATGCCAATGCTTGACCAGAGCTTGACCAGCCCTCAAGTTATCACTTGCCTCTGCCATCATGTGTGACATTCTCCTCCGGAGACCTATCACATAGTCAGTCACTCTGACTGGCTTGGGGGAAGGAGCACTCTCCAACCCTTCCTTAATCAGGGCCAATGGACCTCTGACTGGATGGCCATAGAGAAGTTCAAAGGGACTTCTCTATAAGCAAAGAGAAGGCATGGCAGCAGAAGGTCCCACTTTCTTCTAAGGGGTTATTCTAAAGCACCTATCATGCTCTTCATAGTTCTGTTAAACCTGTCTACCAGTCCATTGGTTTGGGGGTGGTAGGCGGTGGTAGGTAGTTGAGAACTTGTAGCTAACTCCACAGGTTTTCCACATGGTTTGCATTAGTGGGACATAAAATGTGATCCCCTGTCAGATATCACCTCCTTAGGAAAACCTACTCTGGTAAAAATACCAAGTAGGGCCTTAGCCACAGCCGGAGCCGTAACAGTCCTCATAGGTATGGCTTCAGGAAATTTAGTGACATGGTCCACTACAACCAGGATAAACCTGTTGCCTGAAGATGTGGGAGGGTCAAGAGGACCAACAATGTCAATCATCACCCTCTCAAAAGGGACTCCCACCACTGGGAGAGGCACTAAGGGTGCCACATTCTTGGACCCACTCTTGCCAGAGGTGTGGCAAGTGTGGAAGCTTCTGCAGAATTTGTCTACTTCTGTATCCATCTTAGGCCAGTAGAAGTGCAGAGATAGCCTTTCCTTGGTCTTCTTAAAACTTAAGTGACCAGCAAAGGTACCTCATGGGCGAACTGCAGAAACTAGAGTCAGTTCACTAGAGTTACTACCGGTCTTTTGCAGTCACCAGGGGTTGACTCAGTTGGTTCACTGTAGAAGAGGCCATCTTCCCAGTGCAACCTATACTTCCCAGGCTCAGCCCCATTGAGCTGAGAAGTGGCCTGTTGGCGAAGACCTTCCAAGGTAGGACACTCTCTTTGTCCCTTGCTGAAATCCTCCCTGTTGGGTCCACCTTCTGCCAGTAAAGACTGCATCTCAGGATGGTCAACAGGGTCAAGATCTCCTACCAAGGTAAGATCCTCTTCTAGATCTGATTCCTCAGTGTCTAATTTGACCATACAGGGTTGAACCTCACACTCAGCTTCAGCTGGTGTGGGAGTCACAGGTGTGACTTTGGACAGTCTTGGAGATGTCCTCCTGGGCACAGGAGTGCTTGCTGGTTTGTTGCTGGCAGACTTAGGTTTCGCTTTTGTCTTTTCTTGCCCTGCAATGGCAGTAAGTAAGTCCTGTGGAGTTGGGGTGATAGCTTTCTCTATCATATCCCCAGGAGAGCCTCTTAAGGTTCTCTCCCTTGCAGACCTTGTGAGCTCCTGCTTCATTCTGCTGGTGGGTCTTGGGGTACTAGACACAACTCCAAGAGTTTTAAGGTCATTACCCGGCAGGACCCTCCCAAGTACGTTATTTTGCACACTTACAGGTATCCTGACAGTTATGGCATTACACTGGATTGTAACTGGGGAACCATTTGCACAGGGCCTCCAGCTAACCTGGTTAGGTGTTTGGGTGCCTTAGCAACATCCTCCACCTTGAAAAAACATTCATCAACAACAGTTATGCTGGCTCCAGTGTCACTGATGGTAGGGGTCTCCTGACAATTCACAAGCACACTATCTTTGTAATACTCTTTAGTATTATCTGTGATTGAGTTGTAGACATCTAAGTTCTGTTGTTCCCAAAGACCCAAGGACACTAAAGAAACACTTGCTGAGACTCTCATCGGCTCATAAGCTAGTAGCTGAAAGTTTCCACTTGTAATAGGTACTTCATCCACCTGGGAGAAGGCTAAGGAGACAGTGTTGATCCCTGACGGTTTACCCTTACACATGGGATCTCCTTTCAAATGGCCACGCAATCCACAAACGAAGCATTTCCCAAATTATCTCTGGAATGGGGACTTGCTCTGACCTCCATCTGGTGTGGAACCAGATGGGACACTAGCCTGATTCGGGTTACCTTGTGGCTTACCCTGTTATGTTTGGGGCCCTCTTTTGGATGGGAATTATTGGAATTCTCCTTGTTGTCTTTCTTGGACTACTTTCCCTCTTCCTTCTTCTGAGTTGACCCAGAATCCTCGTGAGTAGCCCTGTGGGCAACCCACAAGTCATCAGCCTTAGCTAACTTCTTAGGATCCATCTCCTTTGAATCAACCAAGTGCTGTCTAAGCTCAGGCGAGCAGGCATCAAAAATAGACTCCAACATTGCAAGATGCCTCAAACCTTCATAAGTGTTCACTTTGTAACCCTAACCCAACCATCTAAGTTTTTCAAACAGTAAAACACCCAGGTAGCCCAAGGGGTACCATCATGCTTTTTGAGGGTTCTAAACCTCTTAACATACTGGTAAGGGGTCTTCCCAAACCTAGCTATTAATGCTAGTTTCACACACTCATTCTCTTGCTTATCCTCCTCCCCCAACTCCATTACAGCATCACTTGCAACAGGGGGAAGCCTAGAGAAAAGCCAAGGAATCAACTGATTCCCTGAGATACCTTGAATCCCATAATTGTAGTCAAACAGTGCTAACCAATCCAAAACATCAAGTTTAGTCTCATACATACCAATCAGTTCCTTTGGCATACGGGGTCTCTTAGGGCTGGAAGACCTAGAAGATTCTGGGAGAGAAGCATTTTCTAGAGACAGTTTCTTCATTTCTAGTTCACAATTCAGCTCCATTTCTCTGAGCCTTAACTCTTGATGTTTCATGCCAGTTTGTGCATCAATACATGTCACTTCTAATTCAAGTCTCATTTTCTCAAGTGCAATAAATTCAGGAGTAAGTGTACGACCTGTGGGAGTCCCTGTGGACAGAGGTTGTGCATGCTGAGCAGGCAAAGGAGTTGTAGGGTTTCCTAGAAACCCTACTCATCTACAAAAAGTCTCATCTACTTCTTCTAAATTAACACTCTCAGAATCAGAAACATCAAAATCCACATTGGCTGGAGTAGTAGGCCCTTCTGACCGACTCTCCAGACTTTTTCTCATTAACTTTGCAACCGGTTCAGATTTCTTTCCTTTACCAGAGAGATTCTTATCCCTACACATGGTTCTAAGAACCTCAGCAGTATAGAGTAAAAGACTCTCTTCATTGTAGTTTTCCATACTTGACATGATTTCTCAGTTAAATAGATTTAGTGGTGTTAGCCTTGTGGTTAGTTGAACCCAAGCAATAGCAGTACTCTAAGTGTAATCACTCTACTTCCAAATCCTCACCACTGTACACCAGTGTTAGGCAGAATTCTGTGCAGTGCCCTTAGGGACCACTACACACAATTAAGACTATAGGTGGTAATACAAGTTTACCTTTGGTACAAGCCTGTACTACTAAGTTATAGTGGTAGCAGTAGCAGAGCAGCCAGGCTTATCTCAAGAGGATCTGAGCAGTACAGGGATTACACAAAGGGACCACAATTACTGTGACTCAAGCAAACACTGACTCAAGGTTTCAGGTCAAAAATATAAGTACATCAACATCTCTATTAAACTTTAAACAAAACCACACGTTAAATATACTACAACTAACCAATTCACTTTGTACAGTACGTCTCAAGGTAAGTACCCTGTGTTTGAATGAACCGGTGTTATGAACAAAACACGATACAGCAGATACGGTTGCGATCACTTTTTGACAGTTCAGTCTACTCAATAAACGCGTATCCGTGACATGAAATGCTACCGGGGCAAAAGCACACTTAGCACCTGAGATACCCAGAGGGAGTTGGAGGCAAAAATCACAGGCAATATTTAGGTTAGGCAGACAGAAACACTCAGAAACAGGAGTTCAAAAGTCAAAGGGTCGCAGCCAGCTTTAAGTGACACCGGAGACCTGTGCCGAAGATCACACCGTTAGACAGTTCACGATTCAGCGTAGCCCAAACGTACTTGATTATTGTCAATGTTTGGAAGCAAAAGTTGTAAGAAGGAGGGAAGACAAGGACGAGCCTTGAGGATGAAGAAAAGGGATTCACCCAGTTTCCTCGAGTAGAACACAGTACCTTATTTCCACGATGCAGCTGGTGCCCTGGCAGTTGTTCCTGTTGGTTTCCCGCAGACCCACGATTCCTGGAGCTTCGTTGTGAAGGAGGACATCTGAATGGGGTCTGCACCACACAGGGATGAAGCCGGCAGTAGCGACAACGAAAAAGGTGTGCTCCTTAAAAACAGGAGAGGCTCAGCAGGTGGCTATCCGGACCACTACAGAAGTGTGCAGCAATTTCGACCATGGCAGAGATCTCTGGCTGAAGAAGATGAGCTGGTTATCCCCACCAGACTCAAGGGAAGAAGACTCCGGACTGGATCTCCTCTTAGTCGTCGAAGGGTAGATAGCTCAGGACTGCAGCAGGGCTTCACCGGGACAGGGTAGTTGCAGCAGCCGTCATTCTCTCTGCTTCTCTTTGGTTCCTTGTAGTTCCAAAGGCGACTCTGACTTCGAGCCCAAGAGACCTGCCTTTCATGCGCAAAACCCCCATTCACACAGCCTGGCTGTCAATCACGCAGCAGGGGGGTTGTCCAGCCGGGACAACCACCTCAGCCAATCATGGCAAAGTGTGACTTGGGTTTCCTAGTATACCCTGTGCAGGGTGTGACTACATCCTTTCCCCACATTCAGTCTACCTAGACACCCAGGCGCCAAGAGGAGTGCTTCTCTGCAGAAGCACGCCAAAAGACAGTGAACAAAGAAGGCGAACCTAGTTTGCCGTGCAAAGTAAAACACAAGAAGGACTTTAACAAAAAGAAATGGCGAATAAACCCAACCGGAGCCAAAAGAAAGACGATTTGGTCAAGCGGGTTTATGTTCGAGGCTAATATAATAGCCAAGAATAGTACCACGTTTATCTAATATAATCGCGGTAGAAAAGTTAGGGTAGATACCACTGCCACCAGCAATGTCTAAATGTTAAAAGAGTGAAACAATGCTCACAGAGGTACAGACAGAAAAGGGGTACAGATTAGCCCTTTCCAGTACTCCATGTAAGATGGGGTGTACTGGGTCTGTAGTAAAAATGACTATGTAAAGTAAATGGCAACTTTACCTTTCTCTCGGGGACAGTAGTCAGCCCCAGCGAAATGGAGTCAGAGGGAAGTCTTAAAGACAACCCTGGGTTACTACACTAAAGGTGCTGTGTAACCTGTACAAGAACAGGGGCACCTGGAGTGGTGTGCTCCAGTGTCCAAGATCACACAATGAGTAAAAACGCATAGGCCAAAACACATGTAAGAGTGGAAAAAGGATGTACACTCTTACCAGGTGGAAAAAATAAACTCCAGAAATCCAGCAAAGCTGCTGGGGGACTCACTAGGTGAGGGAAATTAGCCCTAGAAGGAGAATTCTCCCTAACAACAGGCACATGCCATCAGGCCCAGACTCATGTCCTCCCATTCCCCCATTGATGGGCACCTGCCAGCAGGCCCCGACTCATGTCCCCCCACCCTCCCAACCACCACCATAAACGGGCACCTGCCAGCAGGCCCCGACTCATGTCCCACCACCCCCCCATTGACGGGCACCTGCCAGCAGGCCCCGACTCATGTCCCCCCACCGCCCAACCACCCCCATTGATGGGCACCTGCCAGCAGGCTTACTCATGTCCCCCCACCTCCCCCATTGACGGGCACCTGCCAGCAGGCCTCGACTCATGTCCCCCTACCCCCCAACCACCCCCATTGATGGGCACCTGCCAGCAGGCCCCTACTCATGTCCCACCACCCCCCCATTGATGGGCACCTGCCAGCAGGCCCCGACTCATGTCCCCCCACCCCCCAACCATGCCCATTGATGGGTACTTGCCAGCAGGCCCTGACTCATGTCCCCCCAACCCCCCAACCACCCCCATTGAGGGGCACCTGCCAGCAGGCCCCGACTCATGTCCCCCCAATCCCCCAACCACCCAAATTGACGGTCACCTGCCTGCAGGCCCCGACTCATGTACCCCCAACCCCCATTGACGAGCACCTGCCAGCAGGCCCCGACTGATGTCCCCCCAACCACCCCCATTGACGGGCACCTGCCAGCAGGCCCCGACTCATGTGCCTCCACCCCCCCAACCACCCCCATTAACGGTCACCTGCCAGCAGGCCCTGACTCATGACCCCCCAACCCTGCAACCACTGCCCCCCATTTGACGGGCACCTGCCGGCAGGCCCCGACACATGGCCCACCAAACAACATGTCCTAACAAAACAGACCCATGGCCCTAATTCCAACCCCAATTCCCCCTGCCCCCCAGTACAAGCATGAAACCATCCACTGCACCCACTCCCAAATTATTATTATTATTATCTTTATTGTTTTTGGTTTATTTAAACCTTTACAAAAAGTGTTTTTTTCAAACATAGTACAAGAAAATTGATTACAAAAGTACAAAACATTTCTTATCTAAAATATTACTTTTCTAAAACAACTACATACAAACAATTACAATTACACAATTATACACTTGAATCCAAATACAGAATAAAACAAAATGTTTGTACCCGAAAAGACATAAATAATCAGAATTTCCTTGAGAGTGTTAACAGTCCAAAACTATGCATACCAATATTAAAATATTCTCCTGAATACATAAGACACTTAATCAAACATAAGCAATTTCATATTAGTTCACAGATAATTCTCAAAAATTCATTGATTCGTATTTTTAAAATCGTTGAGTAACCATGAAGCATTTCATACTATAGGTTGGATCTATTCACATTGGAGGTATCATGTACAAACATTGCAAAGTATTCGATTCTTTGATTCAACAATGCAGGACAAACCACCAGCAGGTGCATTAACGACTCAATAACCCCGTTCTCATCACAATGACTGCAAAACTTAGTTACACCATTCCTATTCCTTATGTTCTGGATTTCATGGATGTTTAAGACATTAAAACAATATCTCATGAACAGATTCCTATGTATTCTGGATGGATATTTTTCTAAATATTTCTCAGGGGCGGGTTTCCATTTCCAAAACGGTATAACTTGCATATACAGCAGAGAATTTAAAATCACCACATTATTCTCCAACCAATCTGAAGCTTTTAGCAATTCTTTCACTTTTGCCGGATTCCTTTTAAGAATCTCAATGGATACACCCAGGTCGCATAGACTTTTGGCACAGTCTCTTTTTAACTCACACATAAAGGTCCCTTCCAAATCTGTTCCCAAAAAATAATACAGCGTATTTACATCAGACATAAGACACTTGCGTAATAATGATAACTTTTTCCAGTGTATGATACTTTTTAGAGGGCAAGCCCAACTCATAACATAAGAGTTCCATAGGTAAACATTTTGGTAAATGCCTTAGGACCTTTCGCCATACTTGAGCTTCAATTGTTTTCAAACAAGGTACCAAATTCTCTGAGAAAAGCTCAAGACCGTATGTCAGACGTGGAATTGCTTTTGTGCGATAGAACAGGCTACATGGGGTTAAGGTAAATCTGCCATACCTTTTCTCCACAATTGTCATCTGATTAGCAATAGCAGAAGCTTTTATACTAAGATTCTTTTTTAAAAAACCTAATGTGTGGGTAGATGTATAGGTGTACCCCAAATATTTCAACACATGTTTATTTTTTAACTTAATACCACCACAGACAACCAAAAAAGAATCTTGTTTTATAGTTTTCACTCCTGTGTAAAAAATTACTGTTTTATTAGGGTTTATCAGCAATTTCCTATCCCGTATAAAATCTTCAAATGCTACAATCGTTCTTTGGAAGCCAACCTAGTCCCATCAAATAAGAGAAAATCATCCGCATAAGAGATCCATTTTATTCTTATTTTACCTAGTTTTGGAGAGGCTAAGCCAATAGGGTCCAAAAAAGTTCCAGCTTTAGATGCATAAAGGTTAAACAGCGTAGCTGCCAATCTACAACCCTGTTTTAAGCCGTTATAGGTTATAATTCGGTCAGACAATAGACCACTGGTATTGAGTCGCACCCTCAGCACAGTATCCAAATATAAAGCTATTATCAGATCTAGTAAGCTTTTTTCAATGCCAAGGTCATACAGAGTCCTCCAGAGGAGTTTCCTATCGACCATGTCGAACGCCATGAATAAATCCATATAAGCTAAATATAGGGGTTGCTTGTCTTTCATTCTGGCCATACTTTGTATATTCGCTACAACTGACCCACCCATATCTATACCCATGGACTGTCTGAAACCTATTTGTCTAATGTCTAATATGTTGTTGACTTTTATCCATATGTTCAAATCATCTAGTACAATTGCCGCAAATATCTTAGATTCAACATCTGTCAGCATAATTGGTCGTTAATTCAGGGGACTTAGTCGATTACCCTTCTTAAATATTAGAATTACATATGGCAGCTTCCAGGATTTAGGGATTTTCCTCTCAAACAGAATGGAACTAAACATACAATTCAATAGACCTGCCCACATTGCTACTTTATATTTCATTGTGATACATGAGAGATTGTTAGGACCAGGAGTGGTTGTAGCCTTAACCTTATTTATGTGGATAGAAATATTTTTGATCGAAATGTTCAGTGACCACAATTGTTTACTAATGTATGGAGTTGAGAGATGAACATCAGGATGTTGGTATAACTTCTCGAAGTGTTCAACCCAAATGGTACCAGCTATGGGATTCATTGACAACTGCAACTGTGTTACTTCAGTGCCGTTGATAATTGACCATATGTTCCTGGTGTTCCCGTGTTCTAAGGCATTGATCATAGCTTCTCCATCCTTTTGGGCCATAATTGCTCTATAAGACTACAACCAATTTTTATATTTCTGTTTAAGCTGCTTTGTTATATAATACAAATATGTTTGATTTAGATTTTGCTTTTTAATGGTACATAATTCTTTTCTTAGCAGAGCCTTTCTATTTTTTACTTCAATGTCAAAGGTGTGCAAGCATTTTTTGTGGGGTATTTGTGGATTCTGTTTAATAATATTGGCTTTACCCAACATTTGAGCAACATAGGTCTTAAAGCAATCACCTGAATAAGTTGCCATTTTCCACTCTAGCGGGAGGGTTGAGTAGTCATGCAACATCAGAGTATTTAGCTTAATTATGTTGTCTGGGGTCCATTTTACCTTAGTACCTGCAACATTCACTCTAACATTCTCCATATTTTTTACCACCACATCTTTATTGGCTTTCAACCACGGTAGATTTGTTGAGATGATTGCGTTATCACTTTCAACAAGGCTAGTCACCTTCAGGGAGCATAAAGTTTCCTGAAAGTGATGGCTCACAAAAATGTAATCCAAAATGGAGCTAAGACCCTGTGCTTGCCAAGTTGGAGTAGTGTTATACAATGACTGCATGCCCCAGCTAAACATGAATTCCACCCACAAGCTCCCTCTATACACTTTATTAGAGGCCCCCGCCGACTCAAGATCTGTAGATGCAAGAATCCAGGATGCAACGCCATATTCCAGATTGCAATCTGCATTCAAATCTCCCGAGAGCAACAAAGCACCACCCAAATGTATATCTAGCCAGTCACATATTATTTGGTGTAACACAACGAAAATATTTAGAAGCTGTACATTTGTGTGATTAGCAACATTCCAGTAAATATTCAACAGCATTATATCAATGTTACCCCTATTTGTTGACAAGATAAAGGTACCAACAATCGCACAGTCCAGGACCTGTTGTTCAGTAACCATTGTGATATTAGTTTCTGACCAAAGCAAGACCGCCACTAGTATGGCCAATTGCATTCATGTTGATTATACCATAGCCATCCCACAATAAATTACTGGTTGCCCAGGTCTCTTGCAATAGCACAAAGTCATAATTTTCCAACATTTTAACAATTTTTGCATTAGCCATCAAATGCGAGCATCCCCTCGTATTCCAGGATGCAAGGGTAAATGGTGGTTCCCTGCTAAAGTGGATCCTTCATTGATTTTAACTTGTCTATGGACTCCTTTAACGATAATGCTAACCATCTCCATTCTTGCATGTCAGAAAGATGGGATTTGGCTTCTGCCATTGACATCATATCTCCTTCCTTTCCAACACTGGCCTGTGACTCTTGAGATTTTATACCTTGGTTAGTGGAATACTTCAAGTGTCCTTCGCTAATGCCGGGGACTGCACTAGCGAAGATTGGTTCCTGGAACTCCATCACGTCAAATACTCTTTTTTGAAGAGCACCAGCCTCTTTTAATATTAGGGCTCTAACCAGTGGGGAGTTTATTATGAGTCTGACATAATCGTATCTTTCGTTGTGAATAAAATCAACAAGCTGAATGTCTGCAGAGGTTATCAATCTCAATTCATCAATGTCATTAAATAAGCTTAATATATATCGCCTATTTAGGGAGCATGAACCACCCTCGTCAAAAACATAATAAAGCACCAAGCTTGGTTCATTTGGGTATGCTGGTTGTCTCAGGTTTTGAGTCTCAATCCTCTTATTACCACTAACCAAGGAGTTGTAATCAGGAGGTGTGTTATACTCCTGTCTTCCTTGAATCAACCCACTACCTGCTGTAAAGCCCTTCTAGTGTGGCTCATTAGTGGAAACAGCTTCTAGCTGCCCACTATTTGTGCTTACACTACTTGGAACGGTCACACTAACATTTTTCCCCATAGAAAAGCCCGCAAGGCGTGGTAAGAGTTTTTTTGTTTCATTTAATTTGTGTTTCAGGATATCTTCAATAATGCTGCTAACTAATTCCCTGGACAATTGTGAATGTTCAACCGTATATCCTGAGACTTGGCTTTATCCATGACTGGGTGTGTAATTTCAGCAATCTTTGTGTGAGGAGGCAGAATAGGTGTGTCCTTCAATTTAGGACCGGACAACTTACTCCGCTGTGATTCCTCAGTAGTGTTTCCACATATGTTGCCCCTGCTGCTCTTATTATCTGTTATGTGAGCTAAATTAAGTTCTTTATTTTGTACAGCAGTAGACAAAGAACAAGAGGGGGGTGCACATTCCAGGGCAGTGGGGGTCTAGACAGAGCATCCGGATTCTTGAAGATATCAAATATGTCTTGGACCCCCCTTTCTAGGGCACGAAGGTTACTATCTATCCTGTCAGAAGTTGCTTTATTTTTAAGCACCTCTGACAGCATAGAGGTGCCTTCTGTGTATTCTGAATTTGCAGGACTACGTGCGTCTGCCATTGATAAGGCTGCCATCTTTACTGGGAGTTCAATTCGAGCTGGTTCTGTTTATTTATCATTAGCAACAACCTTGACAGATCTAACATTGTCTTGCTTGTCTAACCAGGCCTCACGTATATCCAACATTCTCATGAATTTGTGAGATGTGGTGGGACAGGCCTTCGCTTGTTTGTCCTGTTATTTCCCCAAAAAAATCTCCTTTTTTTTCGAGATTTTTTCAACAAATACACCTTTCTCTTCATCACTGATCATAGTTACACCATCTATTTTCTCGACACCGACTCTAGGGTCACTCAAATCTGTAACAACATTGTTAGTCGCGGCCTTATCAAGCACTTTACCCTGGGCAGCCATTACCATAATTGCATCCATAGGCAACTCTTTTGTCTTTGTTAATCCACTTACATCTGGATGCTTATTAGCATGATTTGACTTTGCGCCACATTTAGTAAATATTTCAATAAGCATCTCAGGTAAAGCTGTAAAGGCCAACACCATTTCTTTAAGCAACCTAGTATGTGTTTTTAGTTCCGATAACACCAACATTTGTAACTCTTTACTGCATGTCTCGGGGGCCATGACCGTGTTAACACTATTTGGCCTTGAATCTATTACAATGTCGCAATTAACATCTTGTTCTAGATGCTGCGACACAGCCAGCAAAGAGATTTCCCCTGTGTTAAAAATCGGTGGAGTAGGAGGCTCTCGTTCAGGTTGTTGTTATTGCTAACGAATTCAACTTCCTGACTCACAACATCAGTATAGCCCTCCTCAGCAAACAGGGATTGGGAACTTTCCGAAAGCTAAACATCATTGACAACAGCCCTTGGGCTGATAGGCAATTCTTGCTTCATTGAGCAGAGCTGTGTGCAATCCAACAGCTCTACCTCAGAGTTGGATAAGTCGGATGCAGAAACAGCCATTGCACGAGCAACACTCGTTCTAGTTGCCATATAAGGCACTAACACCGCAGCTAAGTGGTATTTGGTTTTGACTGATTTTTTAACAGCTTTTTTAGCAGATTTTTTAGGGCTCATGGCTCATTATTTACATCTGCAGTGGGACTCTAACAATAACGATACCAAAGAAAAAAACTGGTATAAATACTAAAATGTGGCCCTCAGTCTCAACTCAAGGCTAGCTTTCCAATACACACTAGCACGATAACGCCGCCCGCAGCCCCTCCAGACCGAACAGACACAGCAGGCTACTTCCAAGGCCACTTCGCATGGGCGCGTGTGCGGCAATTTTTATAAAAAAAATGCTCTGTTGGGGCGTGGCCAAAAGTCTGTTTGATGTTAAAAAAATGCAATGAAGACTGCAAGGCTTCTCTCATCACGGGCTTGCTTTCACGGGCGAGCAGGAGCAACAGACACAACAGGCCACTTCCAAGGCCACTTCCCAATTTACCCATGCCATGACAGTCTTAAAAGAACCACCATGCCCAAGCATAAATGCACAACAGAGCCACACAGTGGCAACACATGACTGAGGGAATGTACAATGAGACATGCACAAAACCAATGATTCTACACAACACCAATTATGAAGTTTGAATAAATGTATTAAAAACATAATAAAATAACATAAAGAAAATCAAACTTGCAAATTAATGAATAATGAAAGCTATTACCAAAAAAAAAATTGAAAATCCATAGAAAAAAAAGATACACGGCATGAAAAAAGAATAGTGGTCCATCGCCAATGTCAACATGAATTAAATAATCAAAAAAAAAACATTGACCCTTGGGAAATGTTAAATAAGAAAGTATGTACAAGTCTTCAACTATATACAATCCAAGTCCAAAGGGTCCATGATCCCCAAACCAAATGAAACCTACAAAAAATGTCCTATGAATAAAAAATGATATACATGAAGTGGAGCAAAGTCCATGAACGCCAAAGAAAAAGAAAAAACAAAGGAAACCTAACCCTAAAGTACTATGTACAAAGGCGGCGGGCAAGTCCAACGGCTCACTTGTTGATGTTCCTTGGCCAGGGCATCATCGAACTCCACGTCGATGTTCCGGAGGCGGGCCTCTTCATTGGCCTCTAGGTCTCGCAGGGCTGCAGCCATGGCCTCCTCCAACTCCCTGTGAGTTGCCTCGAGGCACTCAGCCAGCTTCAATGCCCTGTGCATGGAGTTGTCCGCCCTGACCATAGTGAGCCATGCCTCCTGCGCCCGCCGCTGCTCCACATCTATTTGCTGGCCCAACTGCTGCCACACGGAAGACACTCCCAATCCAGGGTCCTCCTGCCCTCTGGCTGATGCCTGCCCCTGTGATGTTGTTGGCCCCGAGCCATCATCGCTCCCACCATGAGCCTGCTGCTGCCATGCATGTGCCCTTCTTGTCAATGCCTACACGTCCTCCTCTTGCTGGGGTCCAGTTGGTTGGGTGGCCACCCCTGCTGAGTCCTCCAACTCCCGACTGTGGCAGGGATGTGTCCTCCACCAGCCTGGCCGCTGGGTCAGCGGCAGCGCCACAGGGTGCCCAGGTGATACTTGGGCAGGAAGATGGCACAGAGGACGACTGGCACATAGGGGGTTCAGTTGAGGAGGGGGTCACTAGAAGATCCAGCAAACGGAGGAACCCAGCACTGGTGGCCTGTCATAGTAGGCTGACGCAGTCAATCAGGTATTCGAAATTACATGCATTGTCCACACGAGAACTCTGCATGTCATCCCAAATACCACGTTGACGCATCACCACCCCAGATAGGACAGGCTCAATCCGGTCATGGATTGCCATGTCTGCAGGGAGAGGAAGGCCAGTTGTTGTTCGCGCATCCCCTCCCTGAAAACGGGTCTGGATGAAGGCATCCCCGCTGGTGCGGGATAATGCAGTCACAGGAACGGGGACAGGATTACAGACAGGCATCTCCGCGGAGGCCTGTGCTGCCTCCTGTTCCTGCCCCTGGACTGCATCACTAGCACCAGTAGAATCCCCCCCTACAGGCCCTGTGCGTGGGCCTTCCCCGGCCTCCTCCTCAACCAAACCCCCCACCAACCTGGATGACTCCGTGCCATCTTCCTCCATAGGCCCCTGTGAGGGCTCAGCTGCCCCTAATGCTGCTGAGGAGTCCACCTTCAACCTCCGCCTCTTGGACCTTCCATCGGCAGCTGCTGCCATGGACGCTGCACCAGACTCCTCACTCCCGGAAGAGATGACAACATGGGAGGAGAGCTGGGCCTTGCGTCTGTGGCTGGCAGTGGGTTCCCTGCCTCTATGCTCCACAGCACCGTCTCTGCCCTTTTCATCATTCGACGCTGCAGACAGGGAGAGACAGAACACAGACATCAGGGCACTGTTCAATGATCGGATAAACACGTGACAGTTGCACATGAGTGGCAGTGTCAAACTTCACAGATGGCATCACACTCCCCAACACTCATATCATTTGAACCCACACACATGCACAAAAGGACAGGAATTGTGCAGAAGGCAGCAGCATCCATACGCACACATCAGCATGAACATCCGAAGCATGGCATGACATCACAAGCAACATGGGGAGTGCCAACAGACAGACATGCATCTGTACATCTCCACCACCTGTCACAGTGCACATCATCGGCAACTATGTCACATCTGCCAATCGGGTTACTACATGTCTGTGTCACATGCATCCATGGTGTATCACTGTTGCACACATGTGAAACACACACACACACACATGTATGCCATGCACATACATGAAGGTGGAACCAGCATCCATGTGTCACACCCCAACCATGCCATAGTACATACCCAGAAATACTAACATGTGTGCATCTCCACATGCAGTTGTGCATCATGCTTTGGAACACATACACCATTGATGTGTATCACACATGACAGGACTCACATGCAGCACGGTCATGTCCCTGCACATACACATCCATACATGGACCTTTTCAGACATATCTGCAAGCTGCACACTCCTGGCACACCTCAACATGGACTGCATCCAATAAGTAGGCATGGACACTTACCGCTCGACTACGAACCAGTCTCCCTCTCGAGGACCTGGCAGTGAAGCACTGGGTTAATGCGTTCCAGGACCCTCATGTCCTTGGTGGTAAGGTGGGCCCGGCGCCCCACTGCATCCACTGCTTCCAAGAGGCGCCAGGCCTTCCTGAGGGTCCTGGACCTGAAGTCCTCCCAGCTCTTACGGACGTGTTGTATGTAAGGGGTTGCCACCCCCTCCGTATTGATGGCAACCACGATGTCCAGCCAGATCCTCACCCGTCCATCCTTGTTGGCGCGTCTTCTTCCCTAGAGTCGATCATAATGCACCAGGACTTGCTCCACCAGGATGGCAACCTCTCCTGCTGAGAAGCTGGCAGCCCTCTGCCTCTCTGGCTGGGGGTTGCCAGTGGTGTCTGATGGTGTTTCCCCCGACATGGCAACTGGGTCCTGGTGCTGGGCTGTGGAGCGATGACGTCAGTCGGGAGTCTTCTGTTCCAGCAGGGGTGGTCACAGCAACAGGACCCCTGCAGATGGCTGACATGCAGGCACCAAATGGCAGGGCAGGTGGCCAGCAGGCTGGCAGGCAGCAGCAGATGGAAGGTGGGAGCCTGCTCGGGGCTCTGGGGAGCAAGAAAATGGCCTTCCGAGCAGGAGCGTGGTCTTCTGTGTGTTGTCGCTTGGCCAGCTTGATATGGAGTGATTTGGCATGTGAAAAAACAGCATGTCAGCATGCAATTCGAGGAAAGGCCCTTAGCGCGTAAGCGCATGTGTGACGTAACACACGCGGGCGTTTCCCTTGTCACAGGTACATAGTGATTCACCACGTGAAAAAACAGCATGCCTGCGTGTTAATGCGTGTAAATCGAGGAAAGGGCCTAAGCGTGTAAGTGACGTGATGCACGCGGGCATTTCCCTCAGCACTGGTTAAAGGTGTTTGGGTCCGGGCTGTTCGCTCTACGTGCCTTTAGTGGAGACCAACGCGTGTGTTGCTACTTCTGGTTGTTTCACGCACCATCACAACTTCACAGAGGATCACGGACGTATCTCTTCTTTTGGCGGGGGTATTGACTATGCGTATTTTTTCATTACCACGGTGAGTCGCGCACGCTATTTTTCCCACTGCGGGTCCCCCTGTGTATCTCATACCCGTTTTCGAGGTCATAGTAGCCTGCGTTTCCCACATGTGTGTGTTTTCCGTGTCCGTGGATGCCACCGCGTACTGTGGGAGTTTAATTCCATACACATGAGCTACCGGGGGTTGCATGCACGGTTTTACTGCAGTTTTGGGGTGCCTGAGCGTTGCGTGACCCGTCATGTTATCACCGGGGTCACATACAGCCTTGCAGGTGCACAGGGGTGCTGTTAACATCTTGTATCCAACCCCCTTCACCCCAATTGCCCATGACAATTGTATACACCTCCCATTGGCCGGCACCATCTGTGCCATGGTTGGGAGGCCACGAAAGGTGAGGGGCGCCTCAGCTGGGCTTACTCCGCGAGGTGGGCATGGTCAGGGACGTGGCCGGGATGACCAGGGAGTAGGGGGACTCCAGGGTGTCCAGGGTGGCTGCAGAGGAAGAAGAGGCAGGGGTGCGCCACATTGGCACAATGTTGTGCCACGTGCTGGTGCAGTCATGCCACCACCCCCTGTGGTTCCGGGAGATGCAGCTCTTGCATCTGGCACTGGTGCCCATGTGACCCGGCAGTCCTTTTCATCGACTGGCATGGGCCCAAGGGTATTGGTAGCTGCAGATGTAGCTGTGGACACCACCACCCAGGCTCAGGGTCGGCCGGCGCATGCTGCGTTGGCACCTGAAGAGTCCCAGGATTATTTCCAGTAGGTCAAGAGGCACACGCTAAGTGCACGCAGGGCTGCCCTGACCGAGGCACATGTCCCTGGTGCAGTATTGTCATCTGCTGCCCCGAGCAGCCATGTGTTGGCAAGTGCATGGGCAGATGCAGCCGACACTACCCCGGCTGTGAGTCTACCATCCAGGACAGTCCCGGTCAATGACCTTGGCACAGCAGATGTTGCTGCGCAGGGTCCAGACAAGGGCACCCAGCAGCCACTGATGCAAGTCATGGCTTCCGTCCTTGTTCCACCTGCCACTCCCTCGGTTCAATCCACCAGCGCCACTGCCCCTACTGATCAAGGCGGCATTTGCCAGTCAGGGTCCGCATCACTGCCCAAGAGGAGGAAGGTTGCATCTGTACAAGAGTCTGGAACCCCACACACGGCTCTGGCCTCCGGCACATTGAGGAAGAAGCCTTTCTGCAAGCAGGAACATGGCCTTCCTTGTGGACTACTTGTTGGGATACGGCCGTGATATGCTAGTGGGCCCGAATTGTCACACTACGGCTGCCAAGTGTTTGTCCTACTGGATGCATGTTGTGGAGGGTGTCAGTACATTTGGACATGAGGTGCGCACAGCTCAGGAGTGCAAAAAGCATTGAGATGACCTCCGACGCTGTGCTAAACCGAATGGTGCCTCCAATTATGCCATGACTCAGGTGACTGGCGGTGGGTCACCACCTGAGGAAGAAGATCTCACTTCGCACGAGTTGATCGCTGCAGAGTTCATACCGGCAGAATTGTACGAAGGAGTGGAAGAGATGCTGGTCTTTGATGCCCCATCCAGTGAGTGTTGTCACGTGTTTGTCCAGACCATGTGCGGTTGCTTGTGTGATGTGTTGTGCTTGACTGCCACAACATGCTATGTGTACATGGTTCTCATGTGCGAGTCATGCAATGCTTCACTGATGCATGCCTGCTGTGCAGCATGCTGGACATGTAGAGCAGATGGGGAGTGTCCTCATCACCACACTTGCACCCTACTCACATGCTAGTCACCTGGCTGCCCCTCCAGTCCATGTTCCAGCTCACTGGCCCTTCTGCATGTAGCCTGGGGTGTCTTTCCACTCAGCACTCTCCCCTGCCCCTTGCCAGTGTCCCTATGTCTCCCCTGCCCCAGCCAGTGTCCCTATGTCTCCCCTGCTCCCGCCAGTGCCACTATGTCTCCCCTGCCCCACGCCAGTGTTCCTATGTCTACCATGCCCCCTGCCACTGCCCCTATGTTTCCCCTGCCCCCTGCCATGTCCCCATGTCTTCCCTGCCCCTGCCAGTGTCCGTATTTCTCCCCTGCCCCTCCACCAGTGTCCCTATGTCTCCTGTGTCCACCGCCAGTGTCCCCATGTCTCCCCTGCATCCCCCTTTACCATCCCACCCCCTCTTCTGCACCCTCTATTTTTCCATAGCCCCCTGTGCTTTGCATTCTTTTTCCCCTACTCCCCTTCATGCCTTTACACCTTAGCCCCCTCCTCCCTTCCTTTTCCTCCATCTGTCTTTTCCGGCACTGCCCCAATTGTCGTCAGGCAGAGTAATTTCGAGCCACCGGTCTTCGTAGATGTTTCCCCCTCTCCCTTCACCCCCCCTCAGATCTAAACTTCTTAGCACTTACTATTATCATCAGTCCCTTGACCAATGATAACAGCTTGTCTGTGTCCCCTTTCCCTTCTGTTTCTTTCTCCCCCTCCCTCCCCAGAATTATCTTGAACAGTCATCGACTTTCAACTGATAGTCACTTGTTTTGTTCCTCTCCTCACCTCTCCTCTCCGTTCCTTTCACCCCCTTCCTTCCCCCTCCTCCTGTCACTCTTGCACTGCAACAATTGCCATCAGGCATAGTAATGTTACTGATTGTTTTGTTTTCCCTCCTTCCTCCCTCGACTCTCCCTTATTGTTACATGCACTTGTACTATCTGTTATGATTTGATAGCTATTTTTCACATTCTGTACTGTTTCAAGGACTTGTATGTATGTGCTTGTATTCTCCCATGTTCCCTCCCTCCTTGAAGCTCTTTGAAACACATTGTGTATAGGCGCTATACAAATAAACAATCAATCAATCAATCAAAGCACTGGTACTATGTCATCCCATGACTGAATGGCATGTGTGTTCTGCCTGCATGCGGGTACTCTGCGTAGGCATGCTACCTTGCCCCTCTACCCCCCTGCACTCCAATTTCACCATGGCACTGGTGGGTATCATGTTGGACTACTGCAATGGCCTGTTCAACGCTCCTGTGTATATACACACTTCCCCCTGCCAACCTCCCAGACACATACAGTGGGGTACATCCTTTGTCCTTGATGCAGGGTATCTCATGCGGACTGTGCAGATGGCAGATGCTACACAGGGACATGAGTGCCCTTTCATGCTCCATGTGCATTCCATGCATGCCCCTATGTGTCCTTGGCAGGATGAACATTGTAGTACGTGCCCAGGATGACATACATTTAATGGCATTTGATCATCCATTCCATGCCCACTCTGGCTCAGTCCTATATCATGCACATGTTTAGGGTGTCATAGTCTGTGTGTGGCACAGGCCTCCCCCAGTTTCAGGCCCCCTGACTCTGTTCAACTGGTGTAGTGCCTTCTGCAAAAATGGGTACTACTGAGGGTTCATCATGTGTCCTGCTTACTGTACCATTCTCATCTGTTGTGTTGTCAGTTGACTCAGATGATGCAATTGACACTAGTCAACACTCTCTGCCAATACACAGTTCTCTGGTCAACCTTTCGCTGCCATGCAATGCCTCCCTGCATTTTCACTAAGGGGGGGGGTGTTTGCCTGTAGCCATGCAACCCATTTCATGCACATTGCATGTGATGTCTGAACTTGCCCTTACACTGCCTTCATAATTATTGATTGACATCATAATGTACTTGTTCATGTAGATAGTCAGTAACGTACACATGTTCTGCACTGCACCAACCCACTTCTGAGCCGTGTTACACCATTCTACATGCCTACTCACTGCTGCAATGTCAAAGTGACCTGGCATCTATGGTCAGATTGTCATCCCTTCACTGTCATGAAAGCCACGGGCACAGGTGCGTCCTGTGACACATGTACTCAGTATTGGCACACCGTAGCGGGGGTTTAGCAAAGTTGATTGTTCAATCTGCGGCCAATAACAACTGGTATAGGCTGCTGATTGATTGTAGCCTGCCAGTCAGGTTGTAATGACTGTGGAGCTGCCGTCACGTATGTATATGTACACTTTCACATAAATCGAAGCAAGCAGCGTTGTAGCTGCTTGCTTGGCTGTATATGTTGCTGTTCATAATTACCATACGGGTGTATATGGACTCGGGTGTTCTTGAACACTTTCACATGTACATATGCAAGCAGCTTCAACATTGTTTAGTGCATCATTGCAGCTACTCACTCATGTGTGTGTGAAGGTGTTCATTTACACATGTGTTCTCTCTAGCCTTTTGGTTGAATGACTAAAATGTAGTTGATTAACGTTACTGCTGCTGCGATTTCAGCATTGCGCCTGTTATTTTCTACTGGCACAATCCTAAAGGTGCACTGTGGTGCAGTATGTGTACACCCACGCCCACTCAGCTAATCTGCTGCGGCCTGCATGTGATGATTTGACACACTGAATAATGGTTTAGGGCACAGTCAATGCACAATGTGCTCAATCAGGCCCTGAGGGGTGTTCTGGAGGCTTCATGGCCGGCAGCTCGGACCGTACTGTGCTTTATGGTCCCTCATGCCTGGTTGCAGGCCCTCGCTTTGCTCGTGAAATTCACTATGTCTACATTGCCCATGAGGCCCGGTACGGGCCGAGCTGCAGATGGATGAAGCTATATTGGTGATGATGGTTTAGTGATGCATGTGTACATGCATATTACGTGTGTCATTGTGTGTTTGGATTCGCTTGCAGCTGTGGCCATTTTTGCAGTTCAGACATGGTTATGGTATGTGCCATCTCTTTGTTGCCATCTGTCTTTTCTGCCTGTGACATGTTCATGACAGAGGTGTTGTGTGATGGAGGTGATGTACTGCTTCTGTACATTTGTAGGCTTTGCTATTTAGACACATCCATTTCTGCTTTTGGGATGTGTTTGCATATCAATGCCACTGGATGCATGCAGATTTTCATTTTTGTGTGATATGTCTGCTTCATGTGTTGGCTGTCGATGTGATATCTATGTGTGTGCGGGTTATGTGCTTCTGACATGTGTACTCATGTTTGTTTTTTCCACATTGCAGATGATGATGCAATGGAGCCAGAGGATGGTGTTGTCATTCCAGACACAGGGTTGCTATCACATCATCAACCTGGCACAAGTGGGGGTGGTGGGGTGGTAGGCCACGAGAACCCATTTGTGCTCCAGACCATCATGTCTAGGGCTGGCAATGAGTCTACCCGGATGATCACTCAGACGACAATGTTGAGTTGGATGCGCGTCATATCCATTCGTCGACAGTGAGTGATTCAGATGCGGATGATCTTCTGTCCGTGACACCTGCACTTAGGGGCCAGACGGTGTTGGAACCTCCGCCTGTGGTGGATCGGGACGCATGGTCACACTCCACACAAGTTGATGATGTGCCTGGCGCATCACGTCAACGGAGTGATGTATTCCTGCAGCCGTGGGTGGTGCCAACCCAGTGAGGACCATGGCTCCTTCGGCCCGTGGGTGTCAAGCCTGGCAACACGGTGGCCGTGCGCCACCGGGGTATACTGATTGGGAGCACACCATGTGTGCCAATTCAGAACAACAGGGGGCAGCAATTGATAAGATCACTCAGAGCATGGAACGTGTGGCCCAATCTGTGCTCCCCCCTGCCAGGCAGGTGGAGCTCCAGCAGCGGGCAGCACAGTCCATGGCCACTCACTCAGGCTGGGCATGGCAGCCTCAGACAGGGCACGCCGGGCTGAAATGGCGTCTCTGCGTCAAACACTTGCTGCTCACTTAGAGGCACACAGGGAGGCCCTGAGGGATGACCATCGATCCCTCAGATCAACTCTGGATGTGCTCTTGATGTCCCAGAGGCAGCGGACAGAGGAGAGGTTGAAGCAGCTTGAGAATACCATCTCGGCTGAGCTGCGTGCATGCCAGAGGTGCTCCAGATGTCATGTCAGGCCAAGCAGGAAGAACTCTGTGTTACACATGCTACCTTGCAAGAGGAAGCACGCGTATCACGTGAGGTTCTGCATGCTGACCTACGTGTCATCGCCGCACAGAACCAGGCTCACCAGTCCCATAGACTTGCTGCTGAGCCAGGGCAAGCTGCGCATAGGCATGGTCAGGGTACTGTGCCACGTCCACCTTTTGAGTCAGAGGGTGAGGAGGATGACGACTTATCTCCCACACAGTTCGGGCCGTGAAGTTTTTGAGCCCATCAAGGTTTTTTTGTTGATCTCAATATCATCACATGTGGGTGTTGAGGTGCACCCTGTATCTTCCCCCTCCTGGGTGCTTCCCCCCCGGGTCGTATGTGGCCATTTTTTATTTTTATAGTTAGTTTAATTAGTTAATGTAGTTTAAAAATGGTTTGTCTATTGTGCATTCATGTGACGGTGTGGTGCTTTGTGGCTTTTGAAAGCATCCACTGTCTGTTCCAGCTGGGCCCTTCAAGCTTGTCTCGTGTATGTGTTTGCGGCTTGGGGTCCTGACTCACATATGCCACTCCTGCTTCCCCTATCCATGGGCTCGCAAGGATGGTTCAGTGTTACAACCATTTACACAAGGGCATTGGACTTTCGTCAGATCTGTGGCCTGTCTGCTGCTGTACTACTTATGTTAACACCCCTAGTGGGGATTATGAATGTTTTCTGCACAGCATGTCTGCAATCAATTTTGGTGAGTACATTATTGAAATTTCCATCTATTGATGTTGATTGTGAAGTATGTTCTTTTCTTGCCTGTATATGTGCTTGATGCACTTCATGCTGTGGACAATAGCCTGCACCCTTTGGCTGTCAAAGTCACACTGATGGTGGGAAGGGGCCGGATGTTGACAATGTCAAGTTGGTACATGTTGAGTTCAGTCCCTGGGGATTGTGGCAAAGGAGGATGCATTAGGAATGTGACCCAAGAGGCACAAGTCATGCTCCAGTCCTTACCTGAGATGTCCACCTATACTACTACTACGCTCCATTCCATTTGGACGGCGCGTTGTGTCTGTCTTCCCTCTTGGACTTTGATAATGCCTGAGGGCCCAGTCTTCCTACTGGACTACTGATCTTTTACTTGTTTTTCACACTCTGCTGCCTTTAGTCCCTGTTCTTCTTCCTGCTACTGTCCTTGTTGCAGATCTGTTGGCCTGTCTCTCGGGCTGTTATTTCCACATACTCTTACACTGCCTTGGTTTGCCTCTGTACAATTCTGTTCAACAGCATCTTTCTGTTACTCCTCCTGTCTTTCATCTATTACATCCATGCTTTTATGTTGGCTGTTGGCCTTTGCCAATGCTATTCAACTGTTGTGGCTCTTAACTTGCTGTCAGCTGTTTCCGGCTATCTTGCATTCTCTGTGCCTTTCAAGACTTCTGCTGCCTCTGCCTTTCTTTTTTCACACTATCAGCTCAACCATTCTGTTGTGCCAGCCTCCTTGGTTATTTTCGACTCAAGTTCCAGCTCTACCTGTCAGGGTACAGAGTCTGGGGTTGGGTGGGAGGAGGTCGGATGTAGGTCTGAGACATGGCCCAGTGACAACCATTATGAAGACACACACACAGGAAACCTTCCAGCCTTATTAAAAGTTTTTATGCCATTTCTGCAGGAAAATGAGCCTCCAGACTACCTTTCCCAGCAGACACCAGGCCAAGAACTACAAAAACTTGGCCACGTTGGGTGGTGCACACGTGCACATGCTTTTTGGAAGCAGAAGCACTGGGCTTGTGCTCAGACGCCCAACAGAAGCAGTCGTGTTTCCAGGAGCTCCAAGCAAGGTGAGCAGCACAAGGGGCCACTCCCTAGCCGACCTTTCTCCAGGCCCCTCGCACATGCAAGCAGAGTAGCACCAGTGCTGGTGAACTTAGCCAGGCGTTGGGGGAGATGCGCTCAGTACAGCTAAGCCGCACTGAGGAGCAAATGCCAGGAACCTTTCCCAGTTGTCAGGGGCACCCGCAGGGGGCATTAGCCATATCCTCGAGTCCCCCCTGATACATAGAAGCTAAGTTATTAGCACAGTAGCGTTCCTAGCCACAAACTGATACAGCACAAGGGGGGGCACCCAGCGAAGCACAAACTCGAGTGAAGTGCATATCATTAGCATATGCAATTAGCCATGTGCACTGCCTATAGAAAGCCGCGGGTGGCAGACCGCTGCTTGTACTGAAGTTGCACCTCGCCACATGCGTCTAGCAGCACATCCAAGGCACATTCTATCATGTGTGATTCTTAACACATGGTCTTCCGTTTAATGATGGGACACGTGCGGCTACCTTACCGCATTAAAAGTGTATTAACCTTCATGGGGGCCAGCAAAACTATACAGACAAAACAGCAGACAAGAGTGCTTGTTTGGGGAGGAGTCACTAAGTTCGAGACATGAATGGTGTTATGTGTGTGTGGGAAAAACACACACAGAATAGTAACTCATGATCTCTTTGCAGCATTGAACTGCTCCTGTTACCGGACCTGAGAGTGCGCAAGCAGGAGGGCAGCACTCACCCCAGAGATAAATCTCTCTTTTGCTTGCCTTTGAGCCATATTGTACAATGTTCATGAAGCATATGGTTTCTCTTATTGAGTATGTGTAATTGTCAATAGCTGTATTTTGTATTTTCACTACTTTCCCTTGCCCATCCACCTCCCCTCTCCTGAGCCTCTTTCCAGTTATCCTAAATACTGATGCCTATCCAACCAAAGGATCCCTAACCCTCTTTCCCCGCCGGGGTCTCGGAGGCCTGTGTAAGTTTTACCTTGCAGGCGCCCAGACCGCGGAGGGCGTGGTTGGTTCGTGCCACTCCTGCGACTGGAGACTGGAGCTGTGACAATACCCATTAGTTATTGCATCCTCATTGATTATTGTGTATTGAAATTGCTACCCATCCTGTTGAACCATTGTTCAGCTGTGCTACCTTGGTATTTATTCTATCATTGGACATGTGCTTGGCCATATTCAGCAACTTCAAGTCATCTACTGGAGACTCTTCCAGGGTTTTTTGGTGCCTACAGGCTTTTTACCTGGCTTGGGGGTTTGGCTCCTTGGCATTCGCTGCGCTTTTGTATTTTTACCAGTCAAGGTGGCCTATGAGGGGGCTGGACCCTATTTACACGAAAGGTAGAACAAGGAAACCAAGGGCTAGGGGGATCGTGAAGCCAGGTAGACTAGAAGGAAGAAGCCAACGGACCCCAGACACAGTTCTTCTGAATGTCACGGTAATGAGTAGAAGAGGGAGGGCCTTTTGTTGTCGACAGTACACTTGGGCTACAGTGTTTGGGCACTCTCTGACATTGTCATTGTGGGGTACTATGTACATGATGTGTTCTGCTTGACAATGGCTGTTCCTGTGTTGTGTTTACTTTTCAGGTGTCAGGGGATTGTTGTGGTTTGACATACCGGGGTGTACACATGGCCTATGTTCACATGTGATGTGTACAGGACACTGAGTGTCACTTGATTTCACATGCATGTATTGAGCACATGTCCCTACTGACACACACACACTTACACAATGCTCCACCACACATTCAACCACCCTTACATGCCCACACGTGCACACAGTTTGCCTTTTCTGGCATGCTGTGTCCCTGCAGCGTATGAACACTTACCATTTGGGGATTGTGTACATGCATCAGTAGGTTATTTGTGTTGCTTGTCTTTTTTAAGTGATGCTCAAGGTGTATCCCCAACACAATGGCTGCTCACTGTGCTGTGTGTTGAGCGGTGTGTTGCAGGAGACACACTCAGCACACGGGTTAGGGATTTGCGGATTTGGATTGGCCAATATGCATGCCAAAAGGCATTCTGTCTTTTGCTGATGGTACCACTGGTGGCATGCATTTGTGTGTGACTCTGTATGTGTCGGATGTTGTTGGTCAGTCATTTCATCTGATTCCATGTCAGGTGTGATTGTCTCAGGCCTATTTCCATTTATCACATGTCACTTCGTATGTAATTGGTCATGCGTTGTGCTTTTGGTTTCCTCTTTTGCTGTAGCATGTCATGTCATGGTGTATCCAACAAGGGTGATGTGTGTTGGGAGGGTTTGGGTGACATACCACTGATTGTCATGGCCTGTTTTGCAGGGTGGTGGTGCTATTTACACCTTGCATGTGTTCCTTTTGGTCACACAGGATTGGTTATGTTTAAGTAGCTAGGGATGCACACAATGTGGCACTTCCGTGGCAACATTCTCAGGCTGGTAAGGTTGTGACAGTTGACTGTCACTTTGTCATCATTTATTGTCACCTGTTATGTGCCAGGCCTGTGTGCACTTCGCAGGGCTGGGAGTTAAGGTGAAAAATGTGGCCACAAGCTGGGTCCGGGCTGCCTCGCCACGTGCCCTTTCCCCTCCCATGAACAGCATCTGTGCCTGTGGTTGGGGATGTGGGGGCACCACCATGTCCACCGGTATGCCCCGCCGTGTTGCAACATTGTGCAGGACACATGGTGCCACAATGATCCTGCACACTACTGGGGGTGCATATAGGAGCTGGCCGCCAGAACGGTCAAGGGAGCGAAAGTGTGACTTGAGCACTCCGAATGTGCTCTCCACTATGTCCCTGGTTGCAATATGGGCAGCATTGTATCTTACCTTGGGTGGTGTGGTGGGGTTCTGTATTGGCGTCATCCTGTGGTTGCTCAGAGGGTAGGCACTGTCCACTGGGGAGGTCATAATTGTTGTGATTAGTTGGGTTTGTGTATTTGTCTGTGTGTGACATGCATGCATGTGCAGAGACATTTGTACTCACCAATGAGCCATGTGTCACCATGCTTCCCAGCTTCCAGGTCCCGGCTCAGGGTGGACATTCTGTATATAAAACTGTCCTGGGTAGACCCAGGATAGTGTGCATAGACAGAGGTAATGATTCCATGGGCATCACATACAACTTGGGCCTCATTACGACCCAGGCGTTAAGGGTTAACGCCGTCGTTAACCCTTAACGCCTGATTCTGATTTTAACTGCTGCTTTTAGCAGCGTTTAAAATCCATGGCGCTAAACTGCCATGATGCTAATTACGCCACCGTAATTTACGGTGGCGTAATTAGCGCCTTCCCCACTCCCATTATGCCCTATGGGGCAAAAATGGGAATGGGGAAGGGAAAATGGGAAATGGGGATTTACCGCCCCACTCACCTTGGAATGGGGCGGTAAATCCGCCATCCACCATGGTGTAAACGTAGTTTACACCATGGTGGTAAAGTTGGCACAATTAGCGCCTGGGTCGTAATGACCCCCCTTGTACTTTGATGGAATGCCAGTGCTTGCGGTTTCGATAGATGTGCTCAGTGGCCCTAGGTGGACGTAGGGCCACATGGGTGCAATCTATGGCACCGAGCACCTTGGGGAAGTGTGCCATCCTTGCAAAAGTCCTGGACCATGGCCTACCTTTCTGCAGGTGTTCTGGGCATGTATATGTGCCTGCGGATTGAGGGGCGCGTGGTCATGATTGCCAACACCTGGTGTAGGCAGCGTGACTGCGTGGCCTTTGAGACAGCCCCAACTATGGCAGCTGTCCACTGAAATGACCCAGTGGCCAAACAATGCAGGACATTGAGCACCTTTTCCAAGGGGCTCAGTGCTTGGGAGCACAAGGTGGGTGATGTAAGGTCATCCTCCCACTCCCTGACCAGGTCTAGGATGATATGGGGTGGAAACCTGTACCTGCCGTAGACCTGGTCATCAGGCATCCCAAAAAGGCTGGTCCTGGGCAATAAAATGTGGGCCATGGCTATACTCCTCCTGCGGTGTCCCACGATCAGCGCTGCGAGAAATGGGACATTTATCGTAGCTGTATATACGTGTTTGTTGTTTGCGCACACTTTTATACTGCGCGGGGGCGCTTCCGCCTGCCTTCGTGTGGCATACGTGTTTATGCCTGTGCGTGTCATTTGGCATGCGCGAGTGTCCCCTATTCAATTCCATGAATACGTGTTGTTAGCGTGCGTGTGGGCGTTCTGTGTATTTCCCAGCAGTCCTTCCCAAGTTACGCCTTCTTTTTCACACGTTGTTCCCCATTCCGCGTGTTCTGCCCAATTTTTGGTGTGTGCGCTACACGTTGTGTGCTTTTGCTGTGCGCGTCGCACACAGCATCCGGGATGTTGCAGTGATGTACGTGCCCGTGTGCGCCACATGCGTATTTGGCGCACACACACGCAGGGCCTTCCATGAATCGCACGCGTGTGCGTGCGCTTGCTTTTTCATGCTTACGCTAGCTTGCCCCACGGATTTCGGCGCACATTTGTTCCATGAATCGGCCCCCGTGCAAAGACGTAAGCACGAGTGGAAGATAAATAGAGGCATATCAACAGAAGCGGGTACATATCAAAGTGGTGTTAGGTGTCTTGACCAATGCAACAGTTATACCCACATAAATGGTATCTTCAACACAAGCACACAGGACACCATTTTAATTTGTCATTGTATTCTGTATATCTGTATTAATAGCACAAGGTACCATACCACCTCCTTCCATAGGAAACTATTTCTTCTACTGAGCACATCGGTTATGTACTTGCAAGTATTTAAAGAAGGCAAAGTGAAGGCATCACAGGGCACAATCGAGTCTGAAATATGTCCGTCAAGCATGCCAATTGAGTAATGATGCATTTTCCATAGGGTTGGTAACGTGGTAGGGCACTTTCCCGTTTATAATACATACACTGCGGCGCCTTCATTACATCTTTCCGGCTGTCATTTCACGCGAGACGATTGTGCTCCATCATGCGGTGCAAATAGAGGCATAAAGGACACACGTAGTGTTGCTGCACCTGATAATCATTTGACCTTTAGCCAGAGGGTCTATACTCCATGGAATAGATGTACACGGACGAAACCTGCAATTGGACAAAGATACATTGTTTATTATCTGATTGATCTTTGGATGGAGGGTGACATTGTTCCCTCCACCTTGCTCAAGAAGAAACAAGGACTACGTTGTGCGCATTTCATAGTGGGATGTTGTTAAAAGTATTGAAAGAAATAACGAAACACCCTACAGACATCTATTCATCATGTCTTTAAATGTATACTTGTCTTATATGTTCCCATGTCCTGAGGAAGGCGAACATCAGTTTTTGAAATAAAAACTAGACGTGCTATACGTCGAAACTAAATGTGAAGGGATATTCGGTTTTAGAGGATTAATACTTTTCTGTCCTTTTCAGAATACCTTTAGTTGACTCGATTTAGATATCGATCTTATTTAAACAGCTTGCACTTTTTTGTGATAAGTAGAAGAGGATATATATGTACAATACTGAGGGTCTTAGAACCATCTGCCTCTTACATATCATTACAGTATTTAGCACTTGTAGCACTTTCAAGCACTTTTTCGATAGATTAACACTTTTTATCAAAGTTTAGATAAACCGGTTCAGGTTTTAGTAATTAAATGACAGTACGACCATGTGGTATTGTTTTACGATACTATGTTAATATAAATATCATATGAATCGATGTTTACGTTTTCTGACCTTACACACTCCTTTCTACTAGTCTGAGTCCTCTAATTGGATACATTAAAATTGAATGTCACGTGTGACATTACTCACTGCTTTTGAACCAATATTTTCGCCAATGTCCACGATGTAGGGGGCACCCATCTCTATGAATACAAGCATACCAATCGAACCATAACATCGCAACACATTTCTAAGTGATCATGGAGAGCATGACTTTGTGGTAATGGTACAAAATATCTTGAAAAAGCACATCATTTCAGTTTTCATGCAGTCCTTACAATGAGGAGGCTTGAGCTGAGGAGTGTCACTTCTAATGGAGACTCTCACCACAGGACATGTTGCCAAAGTGTTTAATTTCATTTAAAAGAAAACGCCTACCTAGCAATGTTGCTAAAAGGGGAGTTCCCTTTCTAACAAACTATACTAATATGCCGGTCAATAGACAGAATAAAAATATAGTCCTCTGTTGAAACCTACAATTTAAGCTGGCCCTACTACTTAGAAAACCTATGATAGGTTATTTATAACGCACTTAATACCCAGAGGTTTCTAAGCGCAGACCCGGGTATCGAACCTGTGGTGTTCCGTGTTGTCTTTCTCCCAAGGTGAGCACATTGCCACTGAGCTATCCTCCCGAGACAATGGAGACTATGAAAGAAAACCTAGGCAGACTGCCCTTCGATTAGAGTTGTTCAAGCCAAACTCGCTCAGGGCTTCCTGGGATCCCTCCTGGTTTTAGATCCAATTGTTATGTAGGGTAAATCCGAAATCCAAATGAGCAAATGAAGTGCATGGAAGCAATGAACATAAAATGTTCTATTACATGCAACCGCAGATGGGAATAATTCATGAATCATTCATCATTACATCATTACATCATTACATGGTAGCTTTTATAATGAGACATGGAGTTGCTTCTTTAACAATGTTTCAAGATGTATTTGAATTCACATTTGCAGGATTGGACAATATTGATTGCTCTATGGGCGATTCTATACAATGTCTAGACCTATTGTCTTACCTATCCCTCATGACCATTCTAATAACTACTTTGTGGTAATGATCTCATAGCAGAGTATCTAGTTTTACACAGTTTTGATCGGACAGTTGATATGTTAAACGTTTTCACATACAACTTAACTGCTGATTGCCTTTGTCCTTTCCGATGTTCTGGGGTTGGGCGCTTACATCAAAAGTAAGCAATAAAAGTGTGATGAGTGCACAGTATGGCAACAAAAATGAATAGTTCACATCCTTTCCCATGAGACCCAAAGGTTGGCACTGACTTACTGGGGGTCATTACGAGTTTGGAGGTAACCATGGCGCTATTAGCGCCATGGCTGCCTCCAAACCCATACCGACTCCGCCCTGGTGAATGGAGCTATTACCGCTCCATTCCAAGGTTGGCGGGGGCGGTAACTCCCCATTCACCAGGGCCCTTCCCCATTCCCATTTGAACCCCCATAGGGCTCAAAGGGAATGGGGAAGGCGCTAATAACGGTACCGCAAATTGTGTTACTGTTATTAGCTCCAAAGTTCCTTTGCGGGTCCCGTCCTTAACGCCTGATAAAACCAGGTGCCGGTAATCCCTTACCGCCCGGGTCATAATGAGGCCCACTGTCCTCACCCTTTTTCAATAGACAATTAATATTGCAATTTCTCGTTTAAACATGTTACCCTTCTACTTCCTTTCGCATGATGTGCCTACATGACTACATGCGGCATGCTCTTTGAACGCTTGCTCTTGCTCTGCGACCATGTGCACAACTAAATAGTGTATTCAATGAAGGTGTGTGTGTGTGTGGTCCGAATATCTAAATGCAGGTGTATAAGTGCCAGGAAACTCAATGTGTTATGTTCCTACATTATTTAATGTATTCCTTTGTTTCTGCAATCTTGCTTGCCTATCTCTGTGTCTTCTTGCTAAAGGTGCTCATATTGGCTGGTGCTTTCCTTTTATTCCTAGGCAGATATTTTCCTACAGGGAGCAGTGTGAGTCTTCTGCCTGATTGACTTTGTATTGTTCACATCTCTGTACATTTCTTGTTCCCACCAAAAGGTGACCTTGTATTTCTTAGTATTTAAGGACATGGGACAGAACTTTATTTGTTATATGCTTAAATGTTTGGGACCTTGCGGCACCTGCACTGCTTTTACAGCTTCTCTTCATGGGGTGTGCTCATAATAGCAACATGCGATTAAGGCATACCTTCCTACTTTATCCATGGGAAAGGACTTCACCTCATAGTTCTGACCAATCGCAGCACAGCTTTACACACTGTTCGAGGTTGCTGACCTTGCCTGCGTGTCTCTTCTGTATGGGCTGAAACCAAATGCATTTTACTGTGTGGAATAGTCGATGTATTTCTGAGGATACTTAAACCTAAATGGCCTACAAACTATCTTTACTCTGAGGTCTACTCTGTTTTCACACCTAAATGATATGAGTTATACTTATGTCGTGCTTTATATTTGCTACCATTTAGGGCTTCTAATTAAGGCCTACATTACTGCTCACGTCTTGGACCTGTTCATGTGCACATGTGCATCTGTGTGTTTGGTTAATCCTAATGTGTGCTCACATGCTAATTGTCTTTATCATCATTCTCCATGAACTAAATTAGAAGTGTATATGTGTACGTTTTACTGGCTACTGCCTATATTATACTGAAGGGGGATCTCAGGAGTGGCGGTATGCTGCACATGCTGTCCAGGCCTCTCGCCTTAAGTGTGGTTTCAGGTTTTTGTTTTATGGGGTTTCTTACTTTACTCTGATGGGTGGGATGTTGGACGTTCGTCCCAAAAGTTATCTATTTGAAAAATACCTGGTTTAACAGTTCTTGCAACATTCCAAGTATGTCTCAAGCTCCAGAATAGACCAAATGTCCAAGGTGGGATATTTCCCTGATCCCAAACCACTACTTGGGTTGATTTCTTCCAACCTGGTTCACTTCTTGGGAGCCTCTGTGCTCCTCTTGAATCTGTTCTTTACTTGTGTTATTGGGCCCCTCTGGTTCCCTTTGGTCTCTCTGTTCCAATGCCTCACTTATCTCCCTGAAGTATTGGTAGCTCCTCTTTCCATATGGCTCTTCTTGGTTACTTGTCAATTTCTCTGAGCCGCTCAGCTGATTATATTATTTGTGTTTGGTGGGATCCCGTAACCCTTGACTTCATCTGTCTCAATGTCATGATTATCTCTCACTGGGTGTGGACAACCCCTTGTTCTATGTTTTTCTCTGAGAACTTGACAGGGTTTCTGTGATCCATCCGGATGTTTACACTCATCAGGTTTCTTGATCTTTCTTGGGCTGTTCTTTCTCTCACCTATCCATTTGGGATATATGTAACCCCTCTTTCCATATGGCTTGCTCAGTTCTTGATGTTTTCTATGGTATGTCTGTAGGTTTACAACACTCTGGGCCTTTGTGCACCAGAAAGGGGTTTAGGGTAATCATTCCTTGTCCTGTTGCTCTCTCTTCTCTCCACCCCTTTCCACTCCAAGCAACAAGGGTACCTTCTATGTCACAGAGTCTGCTCCATTGAAGCAGTGTCTGCTCAATGGCTTTCCACTGTCCCAGTCTGTATATGAGTGGGTTAGCGGTTCCTCTTGTATCACCATTTCTTGCTTCCTTGGCGTTTCAATTGAGATAGTATACATTCCATCCTACTGCCCTGGTTTCAGCAGCAATTATCAGATGCCAAGCACACCACATCAGCTGCATGGTTGTGCCTCTAGGCAAGTCCTGCATTACTTTTACTTGTCATTGCAGACTATGTGTGGCTCTGCACCTGGTCAGCAGTAGCACCTTTTCTCCCTGGCTTTCATTTGAGCCACAGCCAGCTCTGCTGTGCAGTGCATCTCTCTGCTGGGCTTGCATTGTCTCTCTTCATCTCCTGCTTCTCTAAGCTCCACTGCCAGCTCCACTGTACAGTGCAGCTCTCTGCTGGGTCAGTGGCATCTCTCTTCCTTTCCTGCTTCTCTCTTTATCACAGCCAGCTCCACTGTGCAGGGCAGTTCCAACCTGCAATGACATGCTCACATTAGAGGATTGCCTTTTCCTAATGTTCCTTCACCACCATTCAAAGGTGATTGTGCCTTTATGCGCTCTAAATTACCAAAAAGGGGCATGATGTTAATGTTCAGTTGTCAAGACTATGGACAGACCAGCATTGTATTCAGCCGAATACCCAAAGGCACTATCAATAATTGTTTGAGACCCACACTTGAATGTGACTTTGTTTCCCATGTATGCAGCTATTTTTTTACAAGTAGGGAGTTCCGGCTGGGAATGGGAGTCCTTGTCCCATTGAGTAGAGTCACTCACAGTGTTGTCCCATTTTCCCAAACCTCTAGGGAGGGTTTTGCTGAGCAGGCACATCCCCTTCGCCTAAAAGGGGGTGTCTCGCACTAGCGAAAAAGGGACACAACCTCCAGAATCGTCACATATCCATCCTGTTAAAGAGGAGCTCCCCTTTTCTGAGGTTGTGGTGCCCCTCTTAATACAATTTTCGAAGACTCACATCAATAATCGTTGTTTTCGGCAAAGGTTTCCGAGGAGGACAAGGGGGATTACTTCCTTGAAGGTTCTCTAAGAGGAGAGGGAGAAATCAATAGGGACGTAAAGGTAGGGAAGTCCGTACCTGGTATGAGTCCCTCCATTTGAATTGGTACTTTCACTGCCAGCACCTTATCATGAGCTGTAGATAAAGCCAACCGGCAGGAGCAGAAATGGTGTCTAACTTCTATATGAGTCCCCCATAAGGTCTTCCCTTGTTGCCCTTCTTGGCCAGAGTATGGTGAATGTGAAATCCCTCAACCTGAAGGGGCCAATCCAACCAAGTCTCCTGAAGCAGGAAAACATCAAAGTTTATCAATGTTAACATTGACCCATGCTCTTGCAATAAGTGACTGTACCCCTGTTTGTTCCAACTGGCTATCCTAACCAGTCAGTGCCCCCCCCACCCTGAGGGCAAAAAAGGCCCTCTGCGCTAGCCAATGAACCCAGCAAATAGCTTTGTAGTCGGAGTACACATCCCCCTAGTCACCCGTGATACCTGGTGTTCCAGGGCGAGACCACCCCGCCTTGACCCATCTTTGCATGTGTAGTTTGTGCCATGTGGCCTTGATTGAACTGAACCCTGTGGCCAGCTAGAAGCTGACAGTTCACGGCAGACCCTGAGTTTCAAACCCATGTTAAATAGAGCATTGGCATTAGCACACAATTGTGCTACTGCTGTAGTAGATGCAAAACAAATCGAACCCCAATTATTTGGACTTCCCCATTTGGAAAGCTCAATTTGCAACATATCCTTGGAAGTAATCACTGAACCCCGGGACCATGGCTCAAAGCTGCAAAAGGGATGTTCTATTTAAGAAAAGGCTAATGTTAGAGGTGTAGACCTCCTCCAACCTTACAGAGGAGCCAAGTCACAAATGACCCTCCACCCTGATACCAGAGGTCACACAATAAGGACCTTTGATCAGAAGTGGTATTTAGTAGAGGGGAGGGGGCTCTGTGTGGGGTCCCAACCCTGGGGTGTCAGGCAGCAACCACATCAGTTGCTTTGACTGCTTATGCCCAGGTGGCGTATACACACTCTGGATCTCCTCCCAATGGTTTGTGTGAGGCAGCTGCTCTAGGGATAGCACATAGAGCCTTTGAAGCCCGTCCCAAGAACCCCCAGATCCTTTACCCTGTATCAACCTAGAGCGCATAGAGTGAGATGGTGATGGGGTAGCAGGTCTGGTTCCGGCCCGCTTGTCCATTGGTCCACAGAAGGACATTGTGCGCTTAGATCCAGCCCCCAGTACCCTGGTGATTACAATGGGGTCTTTTTCCACTCTAGAGGGATTGCCGAATTGGCACATCAACTGCACCCCTATTGTAAGTGTTGGTTGGGAGGTTGGCTCCCTCCAGGTCTTTCCCCAACCTTACCTATGGGTTACATCCAGCTTGCTGGCAGGCGGCAATGCTTCAATCATTAATAGCTCAGCACACAGGGCCTCTAAGGTATCCTTCTCTGTTCCAGCACCGACGTTAACTGAATCTTGAGACCTCCATGTTACATCAGAGTCATCAGAGAACAAAACCAAGTCCTATTTCTGTCATCGCTTCCCTGCCTGACTCCTCTACCAGGGTGTCTTGTCGCATTTCCGGCTCCCCTTCCTGGTAGTTGTCAGAAGGAGCCGGATCAAAGACTGCCATGGCCATCGACCGAGGCAAAGTAGATGTAGCGAGAGTCACCCTGTTAAGCTGTAACAAGTTAGCCATCATGGTGTGCAGGGTCCGATGGTCAGTAGCCACTACAGAGCAAAGGGCAAATAGGGCATCCACCTTTGCCAATTGCTAAATCATCAGGTTGGAGGGAGTGTCGGCCCCTCAGATGCACTCCGAGTCAGGCTGATGCGTAGGTTCCTGTGACAAGCCACCCTGGCCTACCCCCTCAGATGGGGATATACCAAGGCCTCAAAAAATGGGACTGGCAGACAGGTTGGAAAATTGGGATTCTTCCTGTGTAGGTATTTGCTGACCCAGGGAGTTATGAAGTATAGTTTTGCAGAGGGACAACAAGGATGCATTGTTGTCCAGGGAATGAACAGAGCAAGAAAGTTGCGAGTCTGGGCTTGCCTCGTTGGCTGACCCCTCCGAATGAGAAGGCCCTGAGTCCATAAAAAGGACAGTCGATGCAGCATTGGGAGGGGTGGTGGGTTTTAGAAAGTTACCAATACAGTTCCAAGTTCCAGCAAAGTAGCCTGAGATCCTGGGTTGGATATTGGACCCATTGGCCCCTGAGTAAAATAGACACACAGCATAGATACTGGTCACATCCTGGGCAAGGACGCGTACCAGCAAAAACATAGATACTAAGACATGAGTTTTACATGAGCAAATCTTACTGCAGCAGGTGATTGACTCCCTGTTACTTGTTGATGAAACAATGACTTCCTGGGTAGTGAAAGCAAGCGTCCCCAAACAGCACGATCCTCCCCGCAATGAGAGACAATGAAGGACTCTCCCAAAATGGGAATAAGGCCAAGACAGAGTGCGGGTGAGCGTAAATGGGAGTTTATCAATCAGAATTGGGCATGCAAAGAACTCTGCAACCTCCGAGAGCGCTCTGTCTGACAATAGCAAAGACAGGCGTATATATTTACAAAAAACGTCATCAAAACCTACATACTATAGGGGGCACAAGTTCATTGGGATTGGGTGGCGATGACTAACTATAGGTGCTGCTGCGGTGTGGTTGGTCTTGGCTGGAGGACGTCACTGGTCACCCTCGTGGGTTGGGCTGGGCCTGGTAGGTCGGCTTGAGTTCATCCGGACGGTGTTGGTGTGTCGAGGCGGCCTGTGGCAGAGATGAATGCCTTTTCTGACTTACTTGCCCTCTGCCATGCACACTGCAGTCATTCAGTCATTTACAGTTTTATTCTCTTTAGTAAATCTTTTAATAGGTTAATGCAACACAGGAGGAATGCACCTTGTGAGGGATCTGGAGATAATATATCGTGGCCTGGTTACTTGTGATCTGTTGACCGGGACCATAGGTCGAGGGGCTAAGCTTCGGGGACTAGGGCGGGTGGTACATGTCTTTCTGTCTTGTTAGAAGTGATTATGGATGTTTCGCTGTGTGTTGTCAAAGTGTTGGGTGTCCTGATTGCACAGGGCCATAAGTCTGAGACAGTCTGGTGGGTTGTGGGGTTTATGAGGGGGCGCTTGAGTTTAGACTAAGGTTTACTGCTGTGCTGTAAATAATGCAGGTGGCTGGCCGCGGCCTTGGGTGCTGGTGTGGGGCTACAAGTCTTTGAAGCGACTCCAGTCAGGTCGGGGGAGGCGTGATAGCGCAGAGCGGGGCTCTGTTCTCCTGTCTTGGCAGCCTTCTGAGGGAGGGAGGGGGATACATCGAGACCTTGTACGCTTTCACAAAGGTATCTCCCTCGTGCGTTGCGGAATATAAGTAAAGACATCGCAATCATTTGAATACTTTCTGTAATACTTATTTAAAATCACTTCGAAACATGCATTTAATCTTTGCTGGGTGCGTTTCGATTATACCCAGTTTGAGCATCATACTTGTACATTAGACTCTAGCAGCTACAGTGTTTCAGTTACATGCATGTACATTCGTAGTAAATGAGGTAGTGGTTAGATAAGTGGAGTACATAGAAAACAACCCGCCACTGTGCATGACGGTGGTGGCATATGAGGAGCTCAGACATTCACACATGATACGTGCACTCTCGCGCATTCTTTTCATGGGTTCATAGTATAGTTGCATCCGCTTTCTCGTGTACTCTAGCAGCATTAGCTTTAGCTATGGCGCGAAACCACGTGAGGTAGGCTGCCCAGTAATACACGCAACGAACAGATCCCTGGAGCGTTCCTTTATCTTTGGCATCCACCAGTGATGGTGCGAGCTCGCCATAGCTTATATCATGGGAGCATACTCTCTCATTTTAATACATTCTACAGGTATTTGTATTTTGTGGAAGAAAGAAATAATGCAAGAGGTCTTGACATTAATATATGCATATATATAAAGACTGTCTTCCATCAGAGGACCTTTTTACTGTTCTTCCCATTGTCCAGGCCTGCTGGCCGGGTCAGGCTGATAGTGATGGTACACTGCGGGAGGTGAACTGCTACAATGTTGGCGTATTGCGCTAGCTCATGTCCGTCTTGTTCGTGGGAATGTGCTCGCAGCGGATCTGCCAGGGTGCTGCGGCAACAGGGATGTTCTCCAAGGGTGGGGGCCGCGCTACAGTGCGCTGAGCTCACACCATTTTTACCGGGCAAAGAATGGTTTTTGGGCCTAGCTAAATTTGTGTTGTGATCAATACATGTGGGCATTCGATACGTGTGGGCGATGTCTCCAGTGGGTGGGCCCTCCAGCACCTGGGCCCGGGTGGCATGAGGGAACGCCCAATGGGCCATAGCCCTCACCTGGGGAAGAAACGCAGGCGAGAGGGGTCTCCTGGACCAGCCCTCCCCTACATTTCCCCCCTTTCGTTACTTAAGTAACAAATTCTTTAACTCCTCTATCCTTCTACATTCTGCTTCGTCCATCACCGCCTCATCCCATGCAGGAGTTCCTTTGATAGGCATCCATGCTCTGCACACCCCCCTTAAACTCTCACCTCTCCTGGCGTATTCATCTGGAGTACACGTAAGATATATGCACCCACCATCTCCTTCCAAATCCACCCACACTTCCTCGTACCATTCTAGTATGCGGGGCTCTTTGATGGTGGTGTGCCAAAGCTTATCTACAATTTCCTTGTCGTGGTACATGGGCACCAGTTGGTACCTGGGTGTGTTGTCTACCCCTGTTTGCACTTGTGCTTCTTGCACCGTTTTTATTGTACCGTGTGAGTTGCCCATTGTCACCATCATCATTGCACCATTTGGTACTGCGTTAGCACAGACTCGAAGACCCACCTGGCATAGGCAGAAAATCAAAAGGAGGAACACCACAGCTGGCATCAAAAATTTCATCGTTGTTCCAAGCCATGAGGGGACCCAGGAGAAGAGGTTATCGAACCATGTACTATCTACTGCTCCGCCTTCCATCTTCATTTTTTCTCCTAGGTTATGGACTGCTTCGATCACATGGGACAGGGAGCCGTTCTCTGCGTCTTCAGAAGGTACGAAAGTGCAGCAGGCACTTCCTATTTTTCGGCAAACACCGCCGTCCATCGCCGTCAACAGGTCCAGGACATACCTGTTCTGCATGGTCATCAGTCGCAAGGCTCTTAGTTCGACCTTTATTATGTTACAACCTTCTTCGGTGTCGTTCGCCAGCTGAATTAATTCCCAGCGGGTTATCTGGAGCCATTTTGCGTTAGCCCTTGCTTGGACACTTGATACGAGCGAGGCAAAAAATGTTTCTGCTGAGCTGAATAATCGATATTTGTCTGGGATCTGGGCCAATAGTTCTGATGATTCCTTTGATATATAGTTTGATGCTCGTCTGTTGCGGGTCAGCACCTTTTCCTTGCTTCCAGAAGACAGGACATAGATTTGTGACTCTGAAGTTGGTTGGGCCATACTCTGCTGCATGCGCTCCTGTGTCCTTTGGCTCCCCTCGATGTGGCTTTCTGGTATCACCATCAGAGCTGAGTGCAGAGAGGCCATTGAGCAGCTGCCACTCCACGACGGGGGGAGGTGTAGGTATGCCTGTTTTCCACATACCCAATACGTGTCCATAAGGGCCGCAGTCCCTTTTCTTAGGTCTGGGATAGTGAGGGTTTTGTTGCATTTCCTGTTCGTCCCCATGGGCGTTCTCCCCTCTCCTTTGAAACATAGTTCATAGTCTATTTCACTCTGCAACTTGAAAGGCTTTTCGATGGGCGTAACCCAGGTTAGTTTTGAAATGTGTTCTCTCCATACGGGTGTGCATGTTTCTTCTATCCATTGCAATTTCTCCGGTGCCACACCCCTCAGTGCTTCAGCTTTACACATTACTTCTTCATTCCTCCACTTGTTATCAGAAAAAAGTGTCCCTTCGATTGCAAAAAATGGTTCTCTCAGACATACAACCCCTGACGGTTTCGGGTAGCACGTTTTCTCGTTCTGCAGCATTTGAAAAGTTACTTCATGTGCCTGGAAGGTGTTCTTAATTCTGCACAACGTGAGATGAAGGAGACATTGGGCATCTATAATCGGCAACTCTTTGGGTAACAGTACCTTGGGTGTACCTGACGCGTGAGGGATGAGGGAGCAAACATAACAGCTCTCGTTTGTTGTTTGTCTAGCTGTGGCACTCATGTCTGCATACCACTTATTTGTTTGGTGGGGGTGTCGAGGGTCTTCCATCTTATCTAGACCTAGCCCGTAGTACTCATCATACTTCCTCCTTCCTGCTTCCCTCTTCCGTCTATTGTTCTTGTTCCTCATATACTTCCCAATTCCCTGGGCTAGAGACAAACTAGACCCCCCTTTCTCATTCCCGCCCCCCTTCACCCAGTCATCATATAATATTTCATGTGTTTCTCTCATTCTTTGATTCTCTATGGCCGTGGGGGCAGGTTGGCTGGTGGGGGTATTATACAACCAGGATATGGCAGAAGGATTTCGGTCGTTTAAGCTGTGAGCATTGTAATTAGACATCTCAGGTGGGGACAGTGTGTTGTTTTGTCTTTCACCCTTTGGCCCTCCATCGTGTGAGATGACAACATTGGATAACGTAGTATAGTAGCCCCACACAAGTTTAGTTCCATCCCATATCAAAAAATCACCTTCCCTTGTAGTTGCATTGACACTTGCAGTTGTATTGGTCCCAGTAGTTGTGTTTCTCCCTCCCCCCTCGTTCATCTCGATAGAGATGAACGCTATGAACCAGTATGTAACCAGACCAAATAATAATGTAAAGAACAATATAATGCATGCAGATAGTCCACATTCATACGAATATATACATTTCACAGTTAACCATTCTCTAAGTCTAGTAAATCTGTCCGTTGCAGGCCGCCCGTTAGATGCCATGGAAGCTCCTGTTTTAAGATATAAGAGTGCATTGAGTGCATACATGTAAACATTTTTGTTGGCACCATCAGTGCCAGTATACATATGACGGGGAATGGAAGCGGGTGGGGATACGGGGAGAGGTATTCACAGACAAGGGTGTATACAAGCTCATAGTTTGGCATTTTATTCAAAATATATATATATATACATATTCACACTCAACAAGATGAAAGTTAAAAAAAATGTATCAGTTGTGCATTTCTTAAAATTCAATACCAGCACATACACGCAAGTTCATATTCAGTCATTCTGTTCAGTCGCAGCGTTTGCTGTTGTCTGTGCCTCCTCATCTACCTCATCTTGTACGTTGCTATATGCCTTCCGTACATCGGTCAAGTGCACCCAGTACCTCAACCCTTTGACCTTTACCGCTGTAGGCGTGCAAAATATTACTTCATATGGGCCATGGAATCGTGGTGCATTCCACCGACGCACAAAACTTCTGACATATATCCAGTCGCCGGGCATTAGCTGTAGTTGTTGCCCTGGCTCCGTGTCAGCGCCTGTTGCGTTTCCCTCTTCTCTAGTGAAGGGTGGGGACAATTGCTTTGCTATCACGCGCGCTGCTCTTGTTAGTTTCTTTAAATAGTCTGTGAACTCATCTCCCAATATCGCGGCGCTTCTGTGAGCGTCTGAGTGTTCGCGCAGTGGTGAATGTGCTGTGTTCATCCGTCTCCCAGTCACGATCTCGTGCGGGGACAAATGGTGGTCTTTGCTTGGCTGGTTTCGTAACTCGAATAGCGCAAGCGGTAGGCAGTAAATCCAATTCTTTTTTAATGAAAAGCATAGTTTTGATAACCTGCCCTTCAACAGTCCGTTCATCTTTTCCACTATGCTGTTACTTTGAGGATGATAAATTGAGCATAATTTGTGTTTTATTCCCAACAATGTAGTCACTTCCTTAAAAAGCTCATTCACAAAATGAGTGCCATTGTCTGAGCGGATCACGTCACAAATTCCCCAGCGCGGGAATACTTCCCTTACTAGGAACTTGGCGGCGCTTTTGGCATCGGGGCGCGCGCAGGGTCCTGCGTCCACCCACCTTGAAAATGGGCACACGACCACAATCATGTATCGTGCACCATTACACCTTTCCCCCATATCTGCATAATCTATGTGTAGTTCCTTGAATGGGCCAATGGGCTTAGGGATTGTTCCCCGGAGAGTACGTAATGTCATCCCTGAATTGTATATTTGGCATGTTGTACATTCCATTGCCAATCGAGACACATGCTCCTGGAGACAGGGTACGAACCATTCTTCCTGTATTTCTGCTGCGATGTGTTGTTTGGTGTTATGTGCAGGGAAGTGTAGCTGTTGGAATGCAATCTCTAGTAGCTGAATTGGCATTACCACCTTCCCTGAGTTATTTTGCCTCCACAGCAGGTCTGTTCCTGACTTGCTGCACCCTCGCTTTGTCCACAATAGTTTTTCCTCTGCACTGGCTCCTTCCTGTAATTCTATTATTTGTGGTATGGGCATGGCATTATATCCCTCTGTGGGCTCTTCGTTTGTTTTGTCCTTGAGCATGTATTCACCTGTGTCATTTTTCTGAAAATAGGAAGCTTCCTTGGTGGCAGCGTCCGCTGCCGCGTTCCCTAAAGACACAACATCTGTTTTGGACGTATGTGCTTGGCATTTGACTATGGCTACTGCAGTGGGGTTTTGCAGGGCCTCAATTAACTCTTTTAACAATTCTGCATGCTGTACAGGTGTTCCATCCGCCCTCCTAAAGCCCCTCCGCCCCCATCTCGCTAGGCCTCCATGTACTGTCGTTGTCATGTAAGCTGAGTCTGTGTATATCGTCACTGCACAACCCTTTGCTGCATGTAGTGCTTCTATTAGCGCAATCAGTTCTGCTGCCTGCGCGGAGTAATGTGATGGGAGACGATATTGTACCAGTGTTTCATACTCACCGTCTTCTAACCTCACCACTGCCATGCCAACGTGTTTTTCTCCCGTGTCCGTGTCAATAGATGCGGACCCATCTACAAAGTACACTTCCCCTTCGCTTAGAGCGTTCTCACACACCACTGTCTCCTCCCCACTTCCTCCTGTGTAGGTTGCGCAATCGTGGTTCTGCATGTCTTCGAGTGTGCAAGCTTCTGTAATGAATGTGGCGGGGTTCACTGTCTTGCATCTCACTATATGGATGTTGGCACTGGACAGTATAATCTCGTAGGCAGTTGCCCGCTGTGTGGTCAGTGTGCTTTTTGATCTCTCGAGTATGGCAAATAATGAATGTTCCACAAACAATGTCACAGAGCAGCCCATTACTATTGTGGCACTTTTCTCAATCGCAAACGCGGCTGCAGCGAGTGATTGCTCGCACGCGAAATGGCCCTGCATCACGACATCTAAAGTGCCACTATAGTAAGCCAATGGCTTGTGTCCTAAGGATGTTTTTTGTGTCAGGACTGCTGTCATCAGTGTTTCCTTGCAGTGTGAAAATAGGTAAAACTCGCGTCCATAATCAGGGTTTGCGAGTACTGGGGCGCTTGAAATCAACCCTTTTAGTGCTTGGAAGGAGGAACTCATCTCTTCCGTCCATTCCACCTTCCTGTTCTCCTGTTGGGCCACCTTTAGTGCATGTAATAAGGGCCTGGTGTATGCTGCATAATCTAATATCCATGCTCGGCAGTAATTGCACATTCCCAAAAATTTCTGCATGTCTTTTACTGTTGTGGGTTCTTGTACTGATCTTATGGCTTCTACCCTGTCTGGTATCATTCTTTTCCCATCTCTCGAAATCAGCTGTCCTAGGTACAGGACCTCTGTCAGACAGTATTGTAGCTTTCCCTTGTCCACTTTGTACCCTTTGTTGGCCAGCAAAGTCAATAATGTTATTGAATCTGTTCTGCATGTCTCTTCGTTTCGTGCGCAGACTAGTAAATCATCTACGTACTGAATAATGGTGCTCTCAACTGATAGGTTTCCTAAGTCTTCATGTAATACGCGATTGAAGATGCTCGGGCTCTCGCAGTAACCCTGTGGCAATCTGCAATGTTCATACCTTTTACCCCCCAGTGTGAAGGCGGTAAGGTATCTACTCTCTTCAGCCAGGGGAATAGAGAAAAATGCGTTTTTCAAATCCACTACTGTGAAATGTGATGCCTCCTTCGGGATGCTGCACAGTATTGATGCGGGGTTCGGGACTAGAGGGAACTCCTTCTGAATTACATCATTGAGGGGGCGTAAGTCCTGTATCATCCTCCAAGACCCCCCTTTTGCTTTTTTGATCGGATAAATACACGTGTTACATGGGGAGTTTGAAGGCACTATTATCCCTTGTGTCAGTAGGGCATTTATTGTCTCTTTTATCCCTTCTTCAGCTTCACGAGACAGAGGATACTGTTTAACTCGTGGTAAAATTGCTCCTTGCTTTAATTTTATTACCACAGGCTGTACTCCATGCAACAGCCCCACATCATGGGGGCCTGCTGTCCATAAGTTGTTTGGTACGAGCCTCATGTCGTCATCAAAAAACGACGGTGGTGCTCCTACCACTGTCATCAAGTGGACGGGAGTCTCCCTTGCTTGTATTAAAATATCACAGGGCATCGCTATTTCCATCACTATTTCACCATCCCCTTCTGAATCTGAGAAGAGATCCTCATCTGTTACCTCTCGCAGGGCGATGTTGGCGTTTGTGCATAGCACTGTGCGCCACTCACACCCTTCCTCGTCCACTCCGATCACAGCTATTCTTTCTGCTGACACTTGCACAGCGTGCAAATCTAACGATACCACTGACCCTGGTGCTGCGTTGGGGCATACTATGGGGCGGAAGAGGAACTCCGCCGGGATCCTCCAGTCCATGCTTCTCAGCTCGGGAATTATGAGGGCCAGAGTCTTCAGCCCTTTGATAAACATTTCCTCATTTTGTGGCAGTCCTCGTATTTCCTGCGTGGTTGTGTAGGCTTGCACTACCAGCATTGCACGCAAGGGGCATATCCCGGGTGTGGAACACACTATCCCTCTCTCGGTAAATGATATGGTCATGTTGAGTTTGCTCAGGAGATCCCTCCCTAGCAAGTTAATTGGGGAATGTTCGTAATATAATAAGGGTGCCTTCACTGTCTTACCCCCCACTGTCACATCCAAAGCTTCTGTGTAAGGAACTTCAACTACAGCCCCAGAGAACCCCTGCGTCTCTAACTTCCTGTTAGATAACGGGAATCGGCCCTCTCTGATACATGATTTCTCCGCTCCCGAATCAACCATGAATATAAACTGCTTGTCTCCTATCTGCGCCCCTACCAATGGTTCCTCTGCTGCATTGTAGGTGGTGGATAGAACTGGACACGCAAGTGTTCTCTGTGGGCTGTCCTATGCGGGGTATCTCGTCGCCCCTCCCTCAGTAAAGACATTTCCGGAGATAACCGACATTCCGCTGTAAGGCGCTGGCGCGGGGGCCCCGTTTGCTGTTGTCGCGAAAGGGTTACCTGGCGTGTATTGCATACTGTCATTGTTTTGGGGGTGGTTCTGTGTCCTATACTGGTGTCCTTGTTGCTGGCCCGTGGTACCCTGGCCGGGGTTTCTTAATTGCTGCTGTCCCATTGGGAGACCATATGGGCTTCCCGGGTGTGGATGACCATAAGTCTCCCCCTCCTGGAACCCATTGTTTGCTCTACTTCTGCACTCCCTGGAGTAATGACCCCATCGTCCACAGTTCCAGCAACTCCCTTGGGGGCCCCTGGGACCCTGCCATCCATTTCCTCCCATTCCTCCATACCCCTGTCCACCTCCTCTCCGGCCCCTGTACCCACCTCGTCCCCCTCGAGGGGTCCACTCTTGCCACTGTGGGCTTCCACCTTGCTCTTGCTCAGTCCACTGCCGCTGTGCTAGTCCTGCCCAATTAGTTGCTACCCTTCCTTGGAGTGCTATCAGCCCCTCCTCCTCCTCCTCCTCATCTCCCTCCCTACTGTGTGGGAGCGCGGCTACTGCTGCTGCAACCTTCACTAACTTTGACTGTACTAACTTCGCCTCGTCTGCCAATCTTTTCTGCGCCACCTCCTTCTCCCTCTCCTTGATTCTTTTACAATGGTGTACTATTATGCTTTGAATTTCTGGCCATCCCTTTGCTTCAATACCTGCTATCTTGTCAAGCGCCTTCTGCACTTCCTTTGGGAGCCCTCTCTTTATAATGAAATAGAATAAAGATGTCGATTGATACCAGGGCGTGCCCGTTTCTGCTCTCCACATCTCTTGGACCCGAAAAATGTAATCCATAGCCTCTTCCCCGTCATTCATTGTACACTGCATCACTGACTGCAAGTCCGGTGTGTCAGGGAATGTTTCGCGTAAGGCATCCCACACCCTGGCACGCACCGTGTTAAAGGATGCCCCATCATGGCGGTCGCAGTCTAACGTTACTCCCGGGAAACCGGCTTTAACCCATACCCTTTCAGCCTGGTCACCTACCGCTGATACGAGTAGACTTTTCACATCTCCTATGGCTAGGGGTACCCCGGCAGTATGTTTCTCAAAGGCATATATCCACTTACTTGCCCCTCCTGACAAGGGGGGCAACAGCTTCAATAAATTGGCCTTATCCATCTGTGCCCATGGGATATAGTTAGGCCTCCCTCCTCCCCTGTGTATCAATGGGAGCTGTAGCCTTCCTTTTGTCGTTCCGTCCGGACCCGTTTGATCTGTTGATGTCCCTAGTGATGCCATTTTTCCCACTCTGTTCCTTAGTCGCCCCGTCCACTCATCGTCCAGGGTTCTCAGTGAACACGTACCTTCCCCCCCTTCGCTTCCCCCTCCTATCGCCATACTCAACCTGTCGCTTTCTTCTACCTCGTCCCTTATGTCACACAGCAACTCCTCTCTAATTCCCCCCCTTCTTTCTTCGCTTGCAATATCTCCCTCTCCGGGCCCTACTTCTATTATTCGCGTTGGTTCTTCCTCAATTCTGAACAAAATCTCGCCCTTTTTCCACCCCTCTTTGGGCTTTCTATTTTCACCTTGCGCTCTGGACGTACGCCCTGATCTAGTTGCATCTAGTGCTGTTCGTTCACATATGTCTTTTATCCTCGAGAGCTCATCCTTTGCTATCGTCAGTCTCGATTCTAAATCATCTGTGAGCTTCTCTATACCCACCCTTTGTGCGCCTGCCTGGGCTCGCTCCCTCGTGCTTTCGTACGGCGGAGGTGCCGTGGGCCGAAGGGGTGTGGTATCTCTCGGGGGAGGTATGTAAGTGGGATCACTGTACCCCTCTGCGGGCACAGGCTTCTTTATTATCGGGTACAAACTTATTACTTCTACTGGTGGCGCTACACTTGAGCCTTCTTTGACATCTTTTTGTATTAGCAGTGGATTGTCTGTGGTGGACGGGAGATCAGGATTTAGTGCTGATGTCTTAGGCGGTGGTACCTCTTCAAATAACCTCCAGAGATCTAATATTTCCCTCCTATTTTGCAGCTGCTTTCCTTTGTATTTTAGATAAATGCATGTGGCCACTGTATCCAGGACACTTTTATCAAACGACCCTCCCTCGGGCCAAATCTGAGGTAACCCCTCCCCCTTCAGCTCGGTCACCCATTGGTCGTGATATTTTTTAATCCGCTCCACGTATCCCGGGAGATTCTTACAAATATGTGATAAGGGTGTTTCAGCCCCCATCTCTGTGCCCTCCTAGTGCTGATGTGCCTCGTGTGTTTGCAACTACAATGTAAGTGTTGTATCAATATTATTCTTTATATTTTACTTCACATGCAATGTTGGGTCCCTTTGGGCTCTCCCCCTCCCTGTCTGCTCAATACAAAAACTGGCCGTACACAATATCTATTATGTTCTTTTTGAGGGGCACATACAAGAGCAACCCATCCTTTGGTTTGACAATGTCAGACTGGAAATCAAAAAGGTACTCACTCACTCCACTATATTGGCGTTGTCTGAAGAGAGGAAAAACTTTTATCCGACCACACTTATTATGACCATTTAACTATTATGCACTTATAATCGTTCACACATTCACAACGTCAAAATCTCCTCTAGCACATACGAGGTGCACACACCTCTTGGCACCATTCACCATTCAAGCTGCCCTCCCTTTCCTCCCTAGCCGGCTGTCCCTAATCGCCTTATTTGAGTATCTAGATGCCCATATGTATATAGATATTAACCCGTTTTCCCCTCCTTCTAATAGGACTCTTTTTCTCTCACTGTCTCCCTAAGTCTGTGCTAATCACAGTTCTTTATTCGCCCCCCCCTACCCTTAAAGAAAAGGAAAAAAGTAATAGCGGTCACTAATGTACTCTCAGTGTCCCCTTTTGCTGAACACTTTTATTTTATACTCCACTTCTTCATATATTCCCAGTACTAGTTGAGATAGCACTATGCGGCGCCGCCTTCCACCCCCTTTCGGAGCTAGGTTCCCGTCACTTTTATCTCTTATTCACCTCTTAATCCTAATGGCCATATGCAAAGAAAAAAGCAAGGAAAATTTAAGATGATCTTTAGTAGATCTGCGTACCCCCTCTTCGTTCCTTGTCCTACACTTCACTCCCCGCTCCCTTTAAGATCGCTCGCACTCAGTACTCACGTGCCCGTCTTGAACCGATATTCTCCGAAACTGGGTCCGTCCAGGCAGTGTCGCCGTCAGCTCAACGGTCAGCCCCGGCTCCGGCGAGCGGTACTCAAAGGGGATTTTTCAACCGGGATCCCGTACCCCCTTTCTATTGAGTGCGCACTTCTTAGTGTACCGGTCGCCGTTGGCGGGCAGCCTCCCGGAGCCGGCTCACCGTGCGTATCCCTTTTCGACCGGAGATTCTCGTGCCAAACGGGGACGGTTAGAAGGAGTTTAGGAAGAAATAAAAATCACGCTATCGGGGTCACCACTGAAAGCAAGCGTCCCCAAACAGCACGATCCTCCCCGCAATGAGAGACAATGAAGGACTCTCCCAAAATGGGAATAAGGCCAAGACAGAGTGCGGGTGAGCGTAAATGGGAGTTTATCAATCAGAATTGGGCATGCAAAGAACTCTGCAACCTCCGAGAGCGCTCTGTCTGACAATAGCAAAGACAGGCGTATATATTTACAAAAAACGTCATCAAAACCTACATACTATAGGGGGCACAAGTTCATTGGGATTGGGTGGCGATGACTAACTATAGGTGCTGCTGCGGTGTGGTTGGTCTTGGCTGGAGGACGTCACTGGTCACCCTCGTGGGTTGGGCTGGGCCTGGTAGGTCGGCTTGAGTTCATCCGGACGGTGTTGGTGTGTCGAGGCGGCCTGTGGCAGAGATGAATGCCTTTTCTGACTTACTTGCCCTCTGCCATGCACACTGCAGTCATTCAGTCATTTACAGTTTTATTCTCTTTAGTAAATCTTTTAATAGGTTAATGCAACACAGGAGGAATGCACCTTGTGAGGGATCTGGAGATAATATATCGTGGCCTGGTTACTTGTGATCTGTTGACCGGGACCATAGGTCGAGGGGCTAAGCTTCGGGGACTAGGGCGGGTGGTACATGTCTTTCTGTCTTGTTAGAAGTGATTATGGATGTTTCGCTGTGTGTTGTCAAAGTGTTGGGTGTCCTGATTGCACAGGGCCATAAGTCTGAGACAGTCTGGTGGGTTGTGGGGTTTATGAGGGGGCGCTTGAGTTTAAACTAAGGTTTACTGCTGTGCTGTAAATAATGCAGGTGGCTGGCCGCGGCCTTGGGTGCTGGTGTGGGGCTACAAGTCTTTGAAGCGACTCCAGTCAGGTCGGGGGAGGCGTGATAGCGCAGAGCGGGGCTCTGTTCTCCTGTCTTGGCAGCCTTCTGAGGGAGGGAGGGGGATACATCGAGACCTTGTACGCTTTCACAAAGGTATCTCCCTCGTGCGTTGCGGAATATAAGTAAAGACATCGCAATCATTTGAATACTTTCTATAATACTTATTTAAAATCACTTCGAAACATGCATTTAATCTTTGCTGGGTGTGTTTCGATTATACCCAGTTTGAGCATCATACTTGTACATTAGACTCTAGCAGCTACAGTGTTTCAGTTGCATGCATATACATTCGTAGTAAATGAGGTAGTGGTTAGATAAGTGGAGTACATAGAAAACGACCCGCCACTGTGCGTGACGGTGGTGGCATATGAGGGGCTCAGACATTCACACATGATACGTGCACTCTCGCGCATTCTTTTCATGGGTTCAAAGTATAGTTGCATCCGCTTTCTCGTGTACTCTAGCAGCATTAGCTTTAGCTATGGCGCGAAACCACGTGAGGTAGGCTGCCCAGTAATACACGCAACGAACAGATCCCTGGAGCGTTCCTTTATCATTGGCATCCACCAGTGATGGTGCGAGCTCGCCATAGCTTATATCATGGGAGCATACTCTCTCATTTTAATACATTCTACAGGTATTTGTATTTTGTGGAAGAAAGAAATAATGCAAGAGGTCTTGACATTAATATATGCATATATATAAAGACTGTCTTCCATCAGAGGACCTTTTTACTGTTCTTCCCATTGTCCAGGCCTGCTGGCCGGGTCAGGCTGATAGTGATGGTACACTGCGGGAGGTGAACTGCTACAATGTTGGCGTATTGCGCTAGCTCATGTCCGTCTTGTTCGTGGGAACGTGCTCGCAGCGGATCTGCCAGGGTGCTGCGGCAACAGGGATGTTCTCCAAGGGTGGGGGCCGCGCTACAGTGCGCTGAGCTCACACCATTTTTACCGGGCAAAGAATGGTTTTTGGGCCTAGCTAAATTTGTGTTGTGATCAATACATGTGGGCATTCGATACGTGTGGGCGATGTCTCCAGTGGGTGGGCCCTCCACCACCTGGGCCCGGGTGGCATGAGGGAACGCCCAATGGGCCATAGCCCTCACCTGGGGAAGAAACGCAGGCGAGAGGGGTCTCCTGGACCAGCCCTCCCATACATTTGTTCTCAGCTTGCCTCAATCGAAAGCAGGCAATGCTGGCGAGGTAGGACTAGCAATAGGAACTTTATCAGCAGACCCGACCATTTAGTCTGAGGTAGTCAAAGACGTAAGAGGTGTGTGTTCTGTTCCGGCTCTAGTGCTCCATGGTAACACAGAAGCACACATTGCAGCACACGGCTGTGCTCCGCCGTGTCAGGAGGCAATGAATGGTAAGCCACCTCCGACTGTGAATGCCACTGAAAGCAGACTTCTCTCGGGTCAAACTTTCCAGGAAACACACACTGCAGCACACTGCTGTGCTCCGCTGTGTAAGGAGGCAATGAATGGTAAGCCACCTCCTACTTTGAATGCCACTGAAAGCAGACTACTCTCGGGTCAAACGTTCTGGGAAACAAACACTGCAGGACAAATGTATTTCTTATATTAGAAAACTGGAATGAGGTTGGCCGTTATCAAGAAGTGCTGGGGCTAACAACAAGTTATAATGAGAATGAGGTAAATTGTCAAACAAACCCTGAGCAATATTCAAAACACGGGTTGCCGCACACAAGTGGGACTGGCAGTTACCTCAAAACTGCTGATTAGAAGCAAGTACAGACTTGGGTTTGTCACCGCTGAGAGGTTGCGCAGCCCTAATAATGCTTAACTGATGGGCAAATATACTGGAACAATGTGAAATCAAAAAAGCACAATGCAACACGTAATGTAATTCAAAAAGAGTTAATGTGCCAAAGAGCTATTAGAAGTAGTTTTATGAGTCAATGCGAAACAGAACTGCCGACACGTGTTTCGACCCTTAACAACAGGTCTTTTTCAAGGCAAAACGTGTTATAGATTGTTTGGATTAGTGAATGCGAAGCATATCGCAATAATACAAATCGGAGCAAATTCAAAGATTGCCTGCTGGGTCAAAATGTAGCTTTGGAATGCTGTGTAGCAAGGAGTCAGATTAACATGAATACCATCTTGATTATAAATCATAGTAACTAGAAATATGCAGGAGAATCTCCCAAGTCCCAGTTTTCATACGAAAGCTGCAAGTTGTGGGGTTGGATCCCCTGTGGAACTTTACTATCGAAGGGACGTGATCTTGAATGCCACTGAAAGCAGACTCCTCTCGGGTCAAACGTTCCGGGAAACAAACACTGCAGCACAATGTATTTCTTATATTACACTACATATCCATAGGTCTCACAGTGTTGACATGACCAAAGCCATTATTATCCAACAGAGTGGTACTCAATGTATTGACCTCTAAAGGATGTAAGGCTGAGTTGACCCTGCCAGGATTAAAACCTGCCACAGCAGACTGCGCACAGATATCAGGGGCTAGCAATTTGCTCACTGTGCTGCCTGACCGGCTAAATGGAAGGGATACCTGGGACTAGTTTGCAATAACATTGCACCACTGCATGTGCAATAATTCATGGTATTAGCGCTAGGCACAGTTGGATCCATAATGACCATACGCCATCATCTACTCTTGAATGTCAACTGACTACCTCAAAATTAACCCACCCAAGACTGAATACGTCCTCAGCAGTCCCCCGCTAAATAACAAATCGTCCAACAGTGGCTCAATGATATGCGCTTAGAAGGATTTGATCCAGAAGTCTCTGGTTCAGTGGAACCTTAGCCTTCACCTTGGACAGTAACCTTTCAGAAACATATAGCCAAGAAGGCCCAATTGGCCTGGCTCCAAATATCCACCCTTTGCAAAATCAAACACTTCATCCGAGCACAGGACTTCTGGACCATGGTGCAAGCCCCTGTGGTCTTGCACATTGATGGGGGAAATGCCCCCCAGACAGGGCACCCTAGTGCTAGTGCTCTTTTGGCTCCCCTAAACGCAGTCCACCAGGCTGCAGCACATCTTATTATTAAAGGTGCAAAATACATTGGCTTCCTTGTCAGGCCAGGATACTGATCAAGACTGCATGTATTTTCTATAAACCATTTACGAGCAGCAAACCAGCATACCTGGTGGCTAAACTCCATATTTATGGTGGCAATACTTCCTCACACAGCAATTCAATCAGCTGGATTGAATCACAACTTTCCTGCAAAGCGAGGACCCACAAACAATCCTTCTCTTGTCACACACTTACTCTTTGGTACTTAATCCCAGTATTCTCTTGGAAAGCCCCCACAATTCACACATTTTGCAAACTCTCAAAACGTGTTTCTTCCATAACACCTGGCCAAGGATGATTCCCAATGGATTTATAGACCAACACAGACTGAAACTCAGAGTACTGCGCTACTGTTAATAAAACACCCTGTACAGCACTCTGCTATTCTCGAGTTAGGTCCACGCTTAAACTATAAAATAAACAATACAAACGTTATAGTTACATAGCAGACTCATAATGCTAATTTGTCTAATTTGATATATTCTGAATTTTGGAATAAATTATGGCTGCAGCTTCATCAATGTGATTTACAGATATCATGTATGCCTATATTGTGTTTATAGCTTCATACAATGTATTTACAGTGACCATAATGACATACATTGGGCCACAAAACCAAAGTGCTTTACAACAGGACTGTTGTCATGTATTGTGGACTCAGCTTCATGAAATGATTTACACGGGCAATGCGGGAATATATTGTGTATGTAGCTTCATACATATGACTTACTGTAGCAGTGTTGGCGTAAGTTTTGAACTCAGGCATCATAACAATGTTGTCAAATGCTCCTGTGTACTGTTGGTGACATGGCATCTCCGAGATATTTTCATACACTGCCCACGAGAAACAATTGAAAATGGTAAGATTTTTAAACCCATTTTTCTAAAATAAACATGCTGTAAAGTGCACCATTTCAACAGATTATTTTAAGAATGTTCTAGGGAGAAACACTGGATTTTCCCATACATTAACTAGGGCTATGTTGCTATGCTTGCTCGCTTTGGCTAATTTGTGCAAGAAGTCAGTGTCCCTGCACTAAAGATATTCACCTAACGCCACTGACCTTGAATCATGAACAATTTTAGAGCCGTGTCATGAGCTGCCCAACCCCCTCACATCAAAATCTGCCTCTGCTACTGACATGTGCATCATAATGTTACTGAGTGCCTACAATGGTGGCTGAAACCATTTGGGATCCAATGACCAGATGCCACTTGCTTATTTCAATGTCAGGTTTAAGATGTAAGATTGGATTCAAAACTTTTCATCTTTCACCTAGTGCAGACAGTATTACGCCACTGCAGCATTGTGATAATTGTAATCATTGGGCATCAGCGGTTGCGGAAGCCAGCCAGAGAGTTTGTGGTATAAAATAAACTCTTCAGAGGACTTTAGGGGGACCTCGGCAGGGCTTGCAGTGGGGCCCAATCATTTTTGTAACATCACTGGTAGGTAGGAGTAATAGGGTCAGTATGTGTTAGAGATGGCTTTGAGAGTAACGTTTCTTTTTTCATGGTGTTTCCTTTGGCCATTTCATAGCCTCTACCACCAAAAGCCATTGCAGATGATGGGCCTCATTACGAGGTGGGCGGTAAGGGATACCGGGCACCGTTAAGGAGACCGGTGCCGGTAATCCCTTACCGCCCAATTCCGAGGTCCCTTAGCGGGACCCGTAAAGGACGTGTGGTCTGACCACACGTTCTTTATGGGACCTGTTAAGGGACCTTGGAGCTAATAACTGTCCCGCAATTAGCAGGCCCATTATTAGCGCCTTCCCCCTTCCCATTGAGCACTATGGGGACTCAAATGGGAATGGGGAATGGCATTTGGAATGGGGATTTACCGGGTCCGCCTTGGGCGGAATGTCCCAGTAAATCACCTCTCCACCAGACCGGACCCAGACACGATTTTGGAGGCAGCCATGGTGCTAATTTCACAATGGCTACCTCCAGTAGTAATGAGGCCCGATGCATTTTATTTGTTGGTCCTGGAAGCATGCTTCTTGGTGGTAGAAACGTTCTGTGTTCCTAGTATGATACCAGTCACCCACACAAAAGTTGAAAAGGTTATCTACAGTGATATTGAACTGTTTCTAAGTTTATTTTCTAGTGCTTTTGCTAATTTTCTTAACAGTTTCATTCTGTTATCGATGCGATAAACAACTAACTTTGTAGTTTGAATAGGCTGTCAATTGTTGCTTGTACAATTATTTTTTTATCATAATTGAAAAGTGAGTAATGTGACTTGTTCGATATTTTTAATGAGATTAGTGAGGACTTCTTGTAAAGCTTGATATTTTGAATTTCTTATTGGTACTGCAGTGATATTTGGTACTGGATGTCTCTAGTGTGTGTTGAATGTTGATGTTCTATTTAAACTGATTTGGAGGCCAGTTGTTTGAATTTCATTTTTGATGTAGGTGGAACAGTAAGCACTATCGTGGTGTTTGGTATATTTGGACTTTGCCTGGGGAAAGTTATCCCATCCCTATATTTTTTATGAATTCTGTAAATGGAAGGTGTGTGTATGACTCTCGTTTGTAATTACCAGCATTTTGATGTGTCTATGTTGTCACCAGAGCTGTGTTTGGTTGTCATTTTTGTATATTTTGGGGGAAACAAAGAATATTGAAACTTGATTTTTAGTAAAGTGTGTTTGAGATGTTAAATGACTTGTTGTTGTTAAACAGCAACAAAAGAAGAAGTATAGATTTATAAATCGGTAGTTACAAACTACAGAGTTCCCTGAAATGAGAGTAAAGGTACAGCTGTATAGGCTATCAGTCGGAAATTCCAAGTGAAATGCACTTTGTCCTTTAAATGAGGGATTGGATCCCTAAGAGAATTGTGTGAGTAATAAAGGATTACAATGAACAGGGACATTGTGTCTCGTGAGTGATTTGAATGAGAAGGAGAGTAGTAGGTTAGGATGGTGTTTGATGAGGAGAGGATTTGTGTGGGTAATTTAACAGTGCAATGTGGATTAGCTTTGCATAAGTAATGAGGTTCAGGAATGAAGAAGGGATGTATGGGGCAACACATGATTGCATGGAATAAGTAAGTGGGCTGTGTGGGAATTCTGCGGGAAGGACAAGAAGGGGACTTGTGTGTGTAGTAAAGAGTGGGCGATGGAGAGCAGTTGTGTCTGTAAATGGGGTAACGGGTCAGCAGGGGAGCTGTGTGGGTAATGAAGGAGTGAGAGGAAAAGGAATTGTGCGTGGACAATGAACATCTGAAATGAGGAGAAGACGTGCATGGGTATTTAAGGACAGTGATAAAGATTGAAGATGGGTGTACAATCAAGAATTTGATGTGGAGTGGTGTTAAATGGGAAACAGGAGAATGGGAATCAAGTAATGGCGTTGTACAATAGTGTTTTATACTTGTGATCAGATTGTCTCACTGTGATTGTGAATGATGTACAAGTGAAATGAGTTAGCAATATTTTTGGAAGAAATACTGGCAAGGTTCTAATGCAAATCTAAGTTGCCTCCTACCATATTTCATATCAGTACATGATGGATTTGTAATGAAGGTTCTAGAGGCCACCTATTACAGTAGTACTTTGGGTGAAAAGAAGTGAGTGTTGTTCTTGTAGATTTATCTCTGATTCAGGATTCTGTGGAAATTCTGAGGAGAAAATAGCGTTTGTATTGTATTTATGGAAATGTGTAATAGATGCCGACATTGACATTCTGTTTCAAACCCACTTATGTCTGTATATGTCTGCATTTAAGTATCCAATTCTGCACATTCAAATACACATTTCATGCCCCTTTTTGGAATAGCCAAAGGGGCAGCGAAATAAACTGGTAGTGTCTGATTCTCCCATGCTTTTTTAAGCACTTGAGCAATGAGGTACGGAAATAAAGGAGGGGAGTTGGGAGTGTAGTGAAGGTGTGAGACAAAGCTGTATTTTAATGATGGTGAGGAGGAGGCCCGCATAGGTAAATTAGTTCTTTAACATGTGTTAGAAAAATACTGTCAAACTTCTAATGGTCATTAATGTTGCCTCTCCCCTGACTGCATATACATATATACATATCATCAATTGTGTGCTGGCTTTTTACCACAAAATTAAGATCTGTAATTGTGATTCTAGTATCCACTGATTATGCTGAAGCACTTTCTTTCAGTGAAAATCTGAGATTCTTGTTATTGTAGAACCATCTGGTTGATTCAGGTGCATGTAGAAATTAAGAAGAAATTAAGAAGATATGTTATCGCTTTTGTGGAAATAGTAAGAATGTAAAACACATGCACATATTCACATCCTATTTTAAACACACATTCATATTCATATTTGTTAATTAGACATTATTGACATATTGAAATGGATATGTTATAGTGCAGCTGTCACCGCACTATAGTTAATGTGCATGTTGAGTACCATAGGAAATACAAAAAATGATTTCTAATAACTTATGACTGTTATAACGGTTCTGGTTACGCTTTTGCAGACAAAATTGTATGCATGTTCCCTCCAGACTGGACATTTTGGGAAATATCTGTGAGAAAATAAAAAAAAAGTTATTAAGATAACAAAAGAAAACAGTTTCAGACTAGTCCTCATTCATTTTCCCATGGCCAAAAAAGGCCTATTTTTGCTGGACCACACAGACAAAACTACTGGAAAGAGTAGGACCATGTATGAAACAACTTGGCCACAAAGCGTTGACTTGAGTTCTGGGGGAGGTTTGGGGTTATTGCATCCATTACTTTTTAAAATATTTGATTGAGATGGGGGTGCCCCTTTCTCCCAAAATTATAAAGATATCTCCCATGGTGCTTTGCAGGCTAGAGGGTTTTCAAAAATGAAAAACCGCCATTTTGTTTGTTGAATGAGAGAGATAGCCACGGTTCTAAAGTGAAATAGCCACGGCTACTCGGAAATTAAAAGTGTAAAAAATGCTATTTGGAGGGGGTGAAAGCATGAAATGACATCAGTCTAGAAGTGTGGAGAGGGAAAGAGGACATCATGTGAAATTGTGGAGTCTAGGACACAGGAAATAAGTTTGCCATGAAGACATTTTTAATGACCACGGCTATTCGTAAATGTGGACAGCCGCAGCTAAACATACCCATGGAGCCACGTTTAACCACAATTTTAAAAAGTTGAAAACACTAATGAAGAGTTTTGTGGACAGGTTCAAATGACATCATGCTAGAGGTGTGGAGGCGGAGAAAACAAGGTGTGTGAAATTGTGGAGTCTGAAATCCAGGAAATAATGTGTTTCTAACAAAGGAATTTTACGTGAACCACGGGTAGAGCAGTGTTTATAACCGCTGTTATACGCTCATAACATCAAATATGCAAAATGTAAGTGTGTCACAGGAAACATACTGTGGATAGAGAGGGAGTGCAGAAGACATCATAATGAGGTAGGGAGAGTGTTTTTGGCCCCGTGGAGCGGAAGGGGAGAATAATGAATGTAGTGAACATGTATAAACACTGGGATGAATTTTCATCAAATAACTGAGGCTACATACTGGTAAAATTTTGTATAACTGTGGTTATCAAGAAACATTTACAAAAAAGGGCCCTTTTCTAACACACACTGTATAAAATAGATCAAATTAGGGGTATTGAACAATTTAAACAGTTTGTGCTTTTTGTTCTATTTTTATAACTGGAAGGGTGGCTCTGAAAAGTGCCATTTTGGGGGTCGAATGAGGAGGGTGGAACTTGGATGGAGAGAACATTAGGGATGGAACATGTAACAAGGGGTTAAAAAAAGGAACATTTTTGTTTTGTCGTTTTTTAATGTTAATGTTAAATGTTAATGATAAAGATTATTTATATCATACATTATCACCACCGGAGTGTTCCCCTGGTGCTCTGGAAGATCAGAAAAGGATGGAGTGTGGTGTGGGTTAGTAGAGCATGGCGGGATGAGGTAGTGCGAGAGTTGTGATGTCCTGTTGACAGCTTCAGTTCAGTTTGCACCATTCGGTGAGCTTGGGATGCGATTTACAGCTCAGTATATTCCCATGTGCGGTTGTGTTGGACTATGTGTAGTTTGTTTTGTTGTTGCAGTGTATTGAAGTGCATGCAAATTGCAGTGCAGAGCAGGAGTTCTGTTTGTTTAGTGTTTAAGAGGTGTATATGGAACTTGAGGTTTTAGGGTTGGGTTAGTAGGGCTTTTCTTATCTCGTTGATCAGCGTCTGTGCCTGAGCTGTGCATTTGTAGAGGTTCATTAGCCGGGCTTCGCGCATGGTGCTAGCTTTCCTCTCTGTCTAGTGGTCTATGGTCGTGAGGTGGTGAAGGCCTCCCCATCGCTGGGTGGAGATGGGTATGGTTGAAGGGTTTGATTTTAGGCTGCCATGGGTGTGCCTACCCTTGCCTCTCTCCAGCCCTTGGTGCGGGGTCCCCACCCCTGAGGAAGGTACTTTAGGGCCTCCAAGGGTGCCAGTTATTAAGATAATGCTCCTCCCTCTGCAGCTATGGTGCACGTCCCTGGGGTGATGTCTAGAGTGTGGTTATTCTTTGGGGGTGGGTCTTTTTTAGTGTCCCTCCCTGGCTTTGTCCTTCCATGTGTGCTTGCTGTGGTGTGTTCTGTTTCCAGGTCATTCCTAGTCGTTCACGTCTGATTTTGAGATGGAAAGCCAGGTTTTAAGTAGTTTTCTGAATTTTTGGTTATTCTCTGTATTGCGTATTTCTTTCAGGAGGATGTTCCAAGTTCTTGCTACCAGGTGGGAGAAAGATGACCTCCCAAGTTTTTTTTCTTGTGTAAGGTTTTGGTTGCAGGCAAATGTCGTTGCTTGATCTGACTGGTCTTGTGGGTCGGTAGATCATAATTTTCTTTTGAAGGAATTCTGCTCCATGGCCATGTATTGTGATTTTATTTTTGGGGAAAATGGGTACAAAATAGCAAACAGAAACAGCAGAAACAACTTTATTCACATTTCTCCACGATTTGTTACTTTTAGAATTAAATCTCGTGGTTCACTTCCATTTCACTTCCATTTTTGCTTCTGAACTAGGTTGGAAAAAATGAAAGTGTTGTGAGAAAAAAGTTCCATGTGTTTTTCGAAATCTTGTTCCATCATCAAAGCCAGAGACATACCTTGTACATTTTTCAAATCATTGTCATCACAACGAATGAGTATGAGATCTGGCTGCCCTGTGTTTTTCAGACTCGACAATTTTGGAAAAATCAGGGACCATGGCATTCCCCAAAAACCAAACCATTTAACTCTACAATCATTACAACCCAGGTCCATGCCAGTATGCTAATTTTGACAAAGAATCATTAACCAAAACACCTAGTTGTCTCTAAAAACCACTCAGTCTTACCTCGAGCCATGATTTCTGTACTGTTGTGAATGAAGTATTATGATCATGTACGATGTCACTATTTCTGTGTTTGCCATTGGTAGCAGTGATTGTTTCCATTGTGTTAGTGGATGTGATAGGTTGAAGTGAAAATGCGTCAGCCATTTTGGTACTTTGAAAAGTTTGGTAGTGTAGGAAGTGTAGTCCTGTTTCATTGCCTCAAACATATGTTTCTTTGCAATGTGTCAAACAATGAATATATGATACTCCTCACAAAAATACATTTTGTAAATTATTTTTCAACCAAAATTGGTTAGTAAGACGTTAATTGCTTTACAGGGCTATTGTATCACCATCAAACAACATACATTTTGACATATACATGAAATTCATATTGTATAACATTTACAATCAAAGTTACATGAATACAAATCAGAAGCCAGGTCAGCAATAGGTCACATAAAGGGGTAAAAGAACAGAACAGAACAAAAAATAAAAAATACTCACAAAATCAATGAATTACCCAAATGATTACAGCTTACTATTTTCAAACTGCATTTATTATTAAGTATGCTTAATATAAATATTGTCAGCCAATATCTGTGCACCAACTTCACAACTGTACATTTGATACTAAACCTTCTTGATTCCCATGATAGAAGTGATGCCAAGTTTGTCATAGGTCCCCGGAGTAGTTAAGTGTATATTGGTCATTGTTACATAGTCTCCCCTATTCATCACAGCAATATTGCCCCCTTTGCCTGCTTGCTTACTTACCATGTCTGTGTCATACTTGGGCAAGTCCAGAGCTTGTCTCTCTGTTCTTGTCAAATTGCTGTGTCCCCGCCTTTTTTTGGTATTGTCTATTAACCTGTGTATGTCACGGGTGACAGCATTCTGAAAGCAATCAACCTTGTTGTCTGATCCAAAACAAGGGGTACATTTTGATTTGTCTTTCATTTTTATATTTGTCAAATGGGTGGGATTTATATTTAGATCCTGAAGGATACCTGCATTCTCAATGGTTTCATCATCTCTTTCTAGAGACATTCACACTCATCTGTTACTGATAACTGTAGCTATTAAATCACTATCAGCTCCCAATCTAGGTGTCACATCTTTTCACATTAACTTGTTGTGAACATTTTTTGCTTTCTCCTAAATTTAAACAGGTCCACCTGTGTATTAATCCAGTCATTTCGGACTGTGGAAGCAAATAATATTCCGTTATTAAAAAGTGCTATGTCTGTATCACTTAATTGTTTTGTACAAAGATTCAGAAATAGATTCACTGTCATCGGTTATGGTTAAAGTGGGTATTGGATAATCACTTTTATTAGATTGCACAAATTATTGTTTTTAGGACCTGTGTTGCTGGGAAATTATCCCTTCGAATAGTATACATTTTATTGTTTTGAGTGAAAAGCATGATTGTGAAGTTGGTGCGGCGCTATCGGGTAGGAATGTAGATATTAAGCCTACTTGGATATCATGAAGTTTGAAAATAATAAGTTGTATTAGTACCCAGCGAGGGCTCAATCAGAATAAAACAAGCATTCTGATTGGCCCTTGCTGGGAAATCAGGTATGTATTTTTCCTTCCCACCTCGCCACCCTACCCACCACACTTACCTTCTGCCTCCTTTGACCACGGCGAGCAGCCTGACAGCCTCCAGCTGTGTAGAGGCTCGGATCGGGGTCACACATTTTTTGACCCTCATATTTAGTACTTTACAAGTACTGTAGTTCAAACCAGTGTACTTTGCAATTTGCTCATTTTCTGTGTTTGTGTTACCATGGGTCTCCGACGCGGTTTGTTATGGAACCGCTGGCGGCTTCAACCAAAGTTGCGGCTTTGTTCATCCAAGATGGCGCCTGTGCTCGGAGTCAATGGTCTAGTTGTCAGGACGGGAGACGGAAGCGAAGCTCCGCCTCCCATCCCGGAAACGCTACAAGAATCCACGTCTCCTGGACAACAACGTGTTGCTACAGCTATCAGAGGCTTCGCTCCGTGAGTTGCCGTTAGAAACCTTACGTTACTATTTCCTTAGAACCTTTGAATCTACTAACCCTTGATTTCTCTCCTTTCATGTTCGAGCAGGGAAGCCCCGCCTCCTCTGTCACCCACGCTTGCGTTACCGACTCCATTCGGCCACCGAGACCGGTGTGTCTCAACCTCCACTCTTGCAAGCTCCTTTCCGTTTTGTACCCGGTAACCGGACTTATAGGTCAGGCCTCTCCCCCTCTAAATTTCTCTTTCCTTATTCCTCCCAAAGAAACCCAGCTTTTCAGCGTGCCATCCCGCTCCTTCTCGGAACCCCATTGGAATCCATCTCTAAAGGCACACACACATACAAACAGCGATTGGAAATCTTCTGCCGATACCCAGTTCCTACCACTCACTCCCAGTGGCTCTCAACCAGGTATTACTACTCTCATCCAACACTCACAGGAAATCCGCTATCATCACCTTCGCTAACTTCTATACGTTTATTCACAGTTTTTCCTGAGCCTGATACTTCATAGAAGAACCACTTACCTACCGTTAGAAGACATCATCCCGCAAGATCTTTGAGAGTTTGAAACCAGCTCTACACCCAGCGCTCTCTACCGGCCACCAGGTTTTCTTCCCCATGAGGGTTTCCCGGGAGTCTCCTTTCGATACCTGAGTTGGAAGGTGTCGGAAGCTGGTTCCAGGTAGATCTATCTATTCTACATTTCGGAACGAAGACAAGGTAGGCCTTGTTGTGTTGTTCTTGCCGGCGAGTTTGCATGTGGGGATTCTCCAGAGAGTAAAGAGTTGAATTATAACAGTTTGTTTTCTAAATCATTGGGTCTGTGGTGAAAAAAAAAATCCATGGTGGATTAAAACAAATTCTTCTATGTTGTGGTACAATATATTTCTTTCATTGTTTTACTGTTTATTTCTTGTTTCTTGCTAATCTTGTATCTGGTGGGTTGTTGCAGATTTTTTGGGGCAGTTAGATACCTGTTGGTGTATTCTAACTGTATAGTTCTTGTTTGATTGTAGTGGTATTTATTTATCTGTTTTCTTGTTGCAGAATCTTAGGGCAGTTAAATACCTGTTCGCATGTTCTAACTGTGTATCTCTTGTTATATTTTAGTGGTATTTATTTATCTGTTTGCTTGTTGCAGAATCTTGGGGCAGTTAGATACATGTTGGCATACTCTAATTGTGCACAGTTTTGAAGATGAAGTTTTGTTTATGTTCATACACAGATTACGTATTACATTTTTAAGAATATTAAGTAAGCGTTTACAAGATTTGCTGGTAATCTCTGCTTTAGAGTAATGGTACTATCATTATATTCGAACCATCCACAATTCTTTTTTATATATGCAGTGTAGTGACCTGCATTGGTTGTGGCTCCTGCGTGGTAGATTAAACTTATTGTTGTGAAGGTTTTGATACTTGACCATGTGCGAATCCAGTCAGTTTACAGTTGTTTTTGGTACCATCTGCATTTTAACGTAAAAGCATTACTATTACATATTTACTATGTGCCTGTATTTGTAAGGTGGAACGATTATCTGAATTGCAGGTAGTACATAATCTGCCATGGTTTGCATTTTGTACAAGTTGCTGAAATGGAATGGATTCACAGTTAGGTATGGATACATACACAAAGCGTTCATTAAGGACTTGTTCCTGTGCCACATGGCTGCAGAGAGTGCATGCATGTTTCCACATGTATGAAATCTGGAAGATTTCATTTATAGGTATTGATTTTGTTTTCCAGTACTTGTAGTAAGTCCATTAGAAATTCTTGTGGATCTTCTTGTAAGTGTATAGTGAATTTGACCATTCCAGCACAGTAGTCCAATTCTTGTCTTATTCCATGAACTCTGTAAGTGTTGTCAGGATTGTTGGTTGCATTTCTATGAAGGACTAATATTTGCACACACAATTGGTCTGTAGTGTGTAAGTAAATGTTGTCAATAATTGGTGGCAATCGGAATACAATATTTATTGCTACATTTGCGTAGCAATTTACACCAGTTGTATTTGAAAATTTGAATGGACCTGATAGTTCTGTTTCGAAGTCATTTGTTCGGCGTGTGTGTTGCCTCTTAAAGAAGTAGTTGAGTTACTTTGACCAGTAGATTCTTCTTTGGTTGTGGTACTTGATGAAGTATTAGTTTATTTTTTTTTCTTTGGAGGCATTGCAGTGAGTGTTATGCTCACCTGGTTCCCACAGGGGTGTCGGGTGGCACTGGACAGCCACGGTCTCCACCAACGTGATGCGTAGTGCAGAGATGACTGACTGGACTGGCCCAACTAGCTTTGTCTGCTTGACCCATAGAAGTAGTCTTCTAAAGGCGGAGAAAGGGAATTAGCCACCCGTGGAGTTGAGTAATAGCCCCTCACTGCGTCCCCATTTATCACCTCTGATATTCCCGTTCACAAAGCTCACCTCATAGTTTTGAATGATAAGCTCTCCATCCTGCGAGGAACGCAGGGACGCATTGATGGCCAGTTACTTCACTGGCTTGAGGATATTGGAAGAGTTCTAGACAAATCTTGGCTCCACAACTCCTGGCGAAGGGCCGTAAGTATATAGTTCTAAAGAGTTCAAAAATGTCTGAATAATCACTCTTGTCCAATTCCTTTGTTTATCTTGCAGCTTAGACCCAAAAGAAGATAGTTCTGTGGCAGCTGAAAGCATTCAGGTAAGAGTCTGTGCTATCCCACACTGTCCGTTAAATGATGCCAAAGTTTAACTCGCTGCTGTCTCTTTTCTTACAGGTGCGGCATAAGAAGATTTGGCGTGCTGGTGAATAATACCTCCGGCGGTAAAATCAGGTAAGTATATGGTGGCAAGAGATTGTCCTTATTTGTTTCCCCTCGGCTCACCTCGTTGTTTTATTGTCCCCCTTAGGTGCTGGAATGCGGCAACTTAATGATGGAGACAGCGCCGGATCATAGAGATGCTGCGAGGAATGGTGAGTATGGCGCGGCGCTGCTGCTGGTGATGCGCCGTGTTTAAAATAAAGTCTTTTTCTCATTAAAAGGTGCGATGAATCCGGAATCAGGTAAGAAACCCAATAATGTTCTTGTTCTAACATTTCTTCTTCTTTCCCTTCTTTCTAGGTGCTCTGGACTCGAGGCGGGAGTGGCACGAGGCTGGATCTGACTGCGGGCACGGTGAGCATTACGCTGCAGGATGCAGAATAATGCAAAGCGTGTGCTGCCCTTCGGGCGTGGTTTAAATAGCCTCCAAAGTAGTCCCAGGTAAGTATTCCTCCACAACCTCTCCCGAGTAACAAAATAGTCCCTAGGTAAAGTAGTCCCTTCCAAGCCTCACATGGGATTGGATCTCTTGCAGCATGGTCTGCATCAGGTAAGTTTTAACATATGAGCCATAGACGCCAAGACTGTACCCATATAGCCCCTAACAAGGGTTGCTGGGCTTTCTCTGGGTAACATGATGCCTGCTTCCGGGGTTGCTGGAATTGGTCTGGATACCCGGGGGTAGGCATCATGACAGTGAGATCCTGTATCGTTTCAGTTTGAAGTATTTTTCTTTTACAACGTTTTGATTTTTGTGGAACAGGATAGTTTTTAGATGGGGGTGTAGAGTGAACGCAGTCTATTGTATTCTAGAATGCAAGGGATATCAGCATTTACTTTACTTGCATCAAAGTTAATTAGAAATAGCCCATCAAGTGTACGTAAGCGTGATAGTGCTGCATAGCTTATGCCTTCTTTAAAGACTGTGCTACCAATATCTATCAATGCTTTATCTAGGGTAAGACCTTGTGATTTGTGAATGGTAACTGTGTATGCTAGAGTTAGTGAAATGTGTTATCTGAGTACATACATGTCTTTGAAAAGAAGGAAGCGGGCTGTTGAGTGTCCTATCCTTTTAACTTCTGATAGTTTGTCAAAGAGAATATTGACAAATTGAATGTTGTTGTCATGTGGGTATGCTTGAAAGCCAACAACTGTACCAAATGCTCCATTAACTAGTCCTAGCTCCACGTCAAGGTTATGTTTAAGCATTACTCTACAGTTTAAAGATAATTTTAATATTTTCTCCAAACCAGCTGTGTTGGAGATAGAGTTTTCTAAAGTATTTAGTCTTGTTGTGGCTTGTTGACACATGGGTAGTGTCATATCAAGTACGTCCAGTTTATCTGTTGAGCACATTTCAATTGTTGTTTGCATTTCTTTTTTCAACATTGTTTGTTAAATTCTGAACAGCTTGCAAGAGTTGGCATCAAGGACATACAATTGACATTTTTGTGTGCTAATTGTTGCATGACATCAGTAGCAAATGTGTTATGGCCATAGAGTGCATGAATGTGCCTGGATTTTAATATTGATTGTGCTTCTTGAGATAAGACACCAACTTTTTAGAATGTTGACGTATATGAGGTCCGCAGACTGGCACATGTATTCTGTTAATTCTCTGTATTGGAAATGTTGACAAAGGTTGACATTTCCTATGCTGCCAAGGGTTTTATGGCACAGTTTAAGCCGTAAGGTTTTAGAAATAGGTTCACCTTTCACTGGTGTCAATAGAAGAAGATCTCTGAAAACAATAATGTGTTTACCTCCAAAGAGCTCTTTGTAGTCTGTTTTAGAGGACCTCTTGTAATCTGAGGTGTATCAAAGCCAACATTAGGTTGGAGACCATTCTCACCTCATCTATTAGCAGCATTTTCATTTGTTTGAAAACTCTGCGTAGTTCCATTACTGCTTCTGTGAAAAGTTTGTAGTAGTCTAACTGCTTTTGGTGTTGTAATGGAAGGGCTATTATTCGGTGTAAAGTGACACCACCTATGTTGTAGTCAGCCAAACCTGTGGTGGCAGTTATAACAGTTGACAGTTTGTTGTTTGTCAATTGTTGGAGGAACTTTATGATGATTTTGATTAACAATGTTTTGCCTGAACCAGTTTCACCACTCACGTATAGCAGTATAGGTTTGTAGTCTTGGCAGGTACAGTTTTTATTTTCATGTTGCACACCATATTCAATTTGTTTTTTTTTATTTCTTGGAAAATGCTACGCTGCTCATTGTTCAGTTGTGATTTCAGTACAGCGAAGTCTTCTGTAGCTTGTTCATACTGACACATGGTGTTTTCTACTTCTGTCATGGCTAATTCTGCCTCATTTGCTATTAATGGCTGTCCAAGTGGTTCTTGGCTTCCTGTTACAGAAGGTTGACTACTGTCAGGAGTGTCCACTTCTAGTTGGGCCTGGAGTTCTTCTTCGTGTTGCTGTTCATTGTGCAAAGTTGTTTGGTACTGTGTAAAGTTTGTCTGTTATAGTGCTTTCATTTGCTTTGAAAGCGTCTTCATAGTAGTCGATGTATCCAGTAACACTTCTTCGTTTCTCCATGGTTTAAAAAGTTGTAGCAGGAACAAGTAATACAGTTCTTTATGTTGAGGAGTTTTTAATGACAACTTGACATGTTTAATTAAGCTGTGTTTGGGATTTTCACTAAGCTGCCTTCACAATTTACAACCCAGTATCTACCTTTCTTTTCATCTGGTTTAATATTATTTTTGTATGCGAAGTTTTGGTCTACGTGGTAGAGACACATGGTTTCCAAAGTGGTAATCCTGTTTGGGTAGTATGTGTCTCGTAAATTGTTTTTCAAAATGTCTTGGCTGTTGGAATAATTTTTGGCTATTGTTTCTATATCCTCATATGATTTGAGAACTCTTTTTCTAGATTTAGCAGAACCAATACTTAGCCATACTATATTGTCAGATTTTCCATACAAGGCAGTACCGGCCACATTCTCTATGAGAAGAGCATTTTTATGCCTAAGCTGTACAATTTCTGTGATAGTGTTTTGTCAGATGATATGTCATCCAGAGGTCCTGAAGTTCTGTTTTCTCTGCTTTGGTTAAGTAGGCTGTGAGATATCCTGCAACTGCAGTGGAATTGTCTGCAATGTACTGCACATCTATGTTTGCATTCCATAGGAGGGCAATGATTACATTGTAATCATTGATGTATTTTGATTCTTCTGTTTTCTATGTAATATGTGGTGTTAGGTGATTTACTTTTGACACTTTGTCTGACTGAAGACATGTTGCTGAAACTGGGCCAGGGAAACCAAAGCGGCATTTGGTGTAGTATTTCCATTTTTTTAAATATTTGTGACAACAATATTTCTCACATTTGTGTCTTTGAAATTGTAAAATGTGTACATCTAGTTCACTATGTGTTGTTTGTGAAGGGATTTCACAAGTGACATGTTTTTGGATGAACTGCAAAACAGTGGCATCACTGTCTTGACCAAATATAGGAGCACCCTTAATCCATTATAGCATGTGGATGTGTGGTGCTCCTCTGGCTTGGTATTCTTTTCTCCAAAAGAAGTGTTGAACTTCTCCGAGAGGAGAAACAGTCTTATTACAAATAAAGTGTAGCATAGAAATGAAGCGATGATGGAAATATCTTGAAATATGTACAGGATCTAGAGAGGAGAGTTCTCCTGGTGTTTTTATATCTATGTTTGTTTTGTTTTTGTTTGCTATGGAATGGAAATTGTGTAGCTCTTCCCATGCATATTCTGCACAACATAATGTAACAAACTAAGTGGGTGGGCCAAGGTTTCTTATCATACAGCATACATCTCTGTGACGTCAGAACCAGTATTCTATTGTACACGCATGTTTGCTAAAAGATTTGTAATACTTGACTCTAAAACCTCAACTTTTTCTTGCACTTTTTTTAATTATTGCGTAGCTGACATATTTTGAAAATGGGTACCTGATTGTAATGTGTGTGCAACTCCATAGCATAGAGTTGCTAGTTCACTTTCAAAGAGAAGGTGGAATATGTATTCCACGTTTTGTCTGAATCTGGGGTCGTCAGAATACATTCGTAAAGAGTGATATTCTGATGCTGTTATCTGTGTGGGTCTATCATACCTTCCTCCTTTTACAGTAGGCAAGAGTAGAGGAAAGGCCCGTGCGTCTATACTTTTTTCCCATATGCTGATTGGAGATCCTTTGGCTTGTCGCATTTGGTACGTTTCCAGTGCATCATCTATAGTGCCCTTAGAGTGTAAAGGATGAATTCTATAATGGTCTAAAATATTGGATTCTGTATCAGGATTTAGAAGTTGGAATTGGCCAGTTTTTGGTGACTCTTGAATTATTTCAATGGTTTCTCTCAGGTTTTAATCAAGATTAATTTCTTTGTAGTATTCATTGTTGTTTTTTAGATATTGCAGGGCTTGTCTAACTTTATGTATGTCCACGAGTTGTTGCCAACTTTTTTTGTCTTTTGTAGGTACACCATTTGCTACGATAATTAAAGGTTGATCTATTGGCCGTTGCACTCCTAGAGTGTGTACATTTTCTTTGAGATCTAATGGTAGGTATACTACTTTGCCACAAATGCCTTTCACTAATTCAGAGGGAGGTAATTTTGCTGTTTTTGGTTGAAGGTGTATTATTGCTTGAAATGGGTGCACTGTTTGAATTATGATGCTCTCATATACATTTAGTTGTTGCAGGGGTTTTGGTAGTTGGAATAATTCCAAGTTATTTGTGATAGCACGTGAAGGTGTTTGGTTGTTGTCAAGTTTTGCAGTGCAGTAATTGCAAAGTATTAAGGGGTCCGTCATTTCGTATTTGTTTTCTGCTATAAGGTAGAGAGCTAATTGGAACCATTTGGAATCTTCATTGTCTTCTATTTTGTACGTTATGCTCCAGTTTTTGTGCTACTTTTATAAAAAGTCCTGCGGCAACACATACACACATAGTTTGGTACTTCACCTGAGGTGCTTTTAATCTTTAGTTTTTCTTTTTGTATGTCTTTAATAGAAGGTTGCTATTTGTACAGTAGTTGCTAGTTTGTTTTAAAGCTATTGCATTTTGTAAGTGGCTTTCACTTCCAAGATATTTTCTCTGGATATGCTATATTTCTTCGAGTAGTTGTTTGGCTGTACCATGTAGAAGATTGTTATTTAAATTGGCTAGTGCTAAAGCAGGACTTTTAGCATAGTAGAGTTTATGGACCAGATTTCTTATAGTTGAATGATGTGTTGATATAATTTTGATATGATCAAAGGTGCTTTTGCAAATATGTCCTGAAATGCAGGCTAATGAATGTCCTTGTAGGCCTATGTATTTGCGCACTGGACAGGCATCCATATTTTGTTGTAGTGTCATTTTGAATGTGTCTTTGCCTTTTACATACCGATTGAGGAACTGGCGTAAAGATTTGAAAGTTTTTTGGCAATGTTACACATTGATGTGCATGGCCATTTGTAGACTGGACATTTTGGTTCAGTAGAATGGAGAGGTGATGTTGAGTTTTCTGGGGATATTTTTGTGAGCAGAGATTCTTGTTTCATAATGGTGTTATTAAGTTTGTCATACCCTCATCCACTGCTATGCATGGTAATTGAGTTTGTTTGCTTATGTTTATATGCTTCTTCAGTAAAATATGGTTCTGTGCTCGTGGTGTGACTCCATTCACCTCCACAGATGTTTATGAAGCTATTTTTGTTGATATTCCATTTATTGAGAAGTCTTTTTTGAAGTTTAGTAGTTAGTTTTTTTAGTGGTTTCATTCTGTTTAAAACTAAAATACATGACTTCCTTTTGAGAAGGATTGCACTGTCTATGAGAGATTGTAGGATTATTTTATTATGGTAGGTTTTAAGGGTTGTGCATGATTTCTCTGCTGTTGTTATAAGGTTGTGAAGGACTCTGTGGCGGAAATGTTTTTTGTTTGGTATGGATACTACATCAAGATTTATAGGTGCAGTGTTAACAATAGTGGTAGCTGAAGTCTTGTTAATCACTTTCTGTTTTGTTTTACATTTTGATAGAGGAGGCAACGTTTCTGTACTGGAAGCTGGTTTTGTTTCACTAAATGACTGTATTAGCTGTTTTGTTTGAACTTTTTGGACAAAATCTGCTAGAGATGGATGCTTATTTTGGACACTTTTATTCTGATTGGCTCTACTTCTGCGTTTCTTTCTACGGAGTTGCTTTTTGGTAGGCATTCTTTGGGGTCTGTTGGAGAAAAAAGAACGTTTGGGTTGGGCTGTTGTGCAGTGTATGCGTGCTTTATGCATGAATGTCTGAGTATGATGGTAAGGATGATTGTGGAGGTGTGTGATTGTGCAATGGGCAGCTACATCAAGTTGTGAAGGCTATTCTTGTATTTGTGTGTTGCTATACTGGGCTTCAGATGACAATATAAAGTATTCAGCTGGTGAGGGGAAGCACTTATACTAAATCTAATGGTAGAGGGTTAATACACATGTTTGTTCTACAATACTAAAATGCAAGTGTGTTTGAGTAACATTTAGAACATTATGGTAGTATTGTACTTACTTTTTTGTATGGAAAGAGTAGGTTTCTTCTAAGTTCTTGTTTGTACTTCAGCCACTGCTGCTTTTTAGGAGAGTGGTCTTCAATGCAATTGTAAAAGAAAGAAGTTAGTGAATATGTGTGTTTATAGCCTTTTGTTAATGTAGACATTGTTTTTTTTGTTTTTGTAGTAGTAGTGTTTTCTTATAACTGAGCATAGTATGTACATGCACTTTCATTTGCCTATGTGCATCCTGTATATTTTATTTAGAATCTGTTAGTTGAATATGTTTTAAAAACGAGTATAATATTAAACGTTGTACTCATTTGTAACGTTTTAATGTTATTCTATTGGATGTTAAGAGATAGAGGAAATAATTATATGCATTTGTTGCTATTTTTACAGGGTAGATGGCATAGATTGTACAGAAAAGCATGCAATGTAAGCATTTGTGAAGGTGTGGGAAATAAAGCAGAAGGATTTCACATATAGGCAGTTGTGTTGTTTGATCTGGGAGCCTTTCGAATGATATTGTCTGTGTGTTTGTTTGAATGAAGATGCATGTGCTCATCCTGGCTGTGTGTTATTTTATAACACACTGGACAGCCTTTTTCATAATTATACTGTTACTTCTCTCATCATTTAATATGAAATAAAACATTTTTAGATAGCTGTGTGTGTAAACAAAAGTTTGGAGAGAAAACAGGTTTGCAAGTGACACTTCATCATAGCACATGGGAGAAATGACAGTGAATTAATTTTACGGTTTATACAGGGTAAATTACTCTGTTTAAGTGTATTCCTAGAAGAGCTGTACATGTACTGTGTAGAAAATATTCATACCTGTAATCTGTGTTCATGCATGTGGATGTGCATGAATCTGCAAGTAGAAATCTTCGGGAGTTTTATAGTAGTTGTTGCTGTATTTCCTTTGCAGTCACAGCGGAATTGTACTGAGAGTGATCAATAGTACATCTAAAGTGCTAATCTGTGATGATAGAGTTAGATGTAGAGTTCTTGGATGTGATGGGTGGATGATTGTGTGACTGCTTAACAGTAGCCAATGAGGAAATGGTGCAGAGAGTGAAGTGGAAAGGGGTGAAGGCTGCCCCAGTGTTACAGGCTGCGCGGACACCGCGGCTGTCCGCGGGCAGGGCATGCCACATCCAAGGTTTCTCAGCAAATCCAGCATGGAAAGGGGACTCCAGGGATCAGCCAATCAGATGTTGAGGTTGTGGTTTGTGTTGAAAGAGGCTGTGTGTAGTGAAGATGGCAAAGGTGGAAAAAGCCAGGGTGTTGGTTGTTGGAGATATGTTTGTGCATGGTTTGGAGCAATGCAGGAATGTGGCAAACAATTTTGATGTTAAAGGAGTGGAGGTGCTGTGGAGCACCCTGCCTGGTTTCAATGTGCATGGAATTGTAGAAGTTTGTGGAAATATGGGCAGGGTGAACAGTTTTGCACTGTGGTGCTTTGCATTTGGGCTATGTCACTGCCCCTACTTTGTTGGCATATTTAGAACACTTGGTTCAGGCAGTAATGATAATACTTCCAAATGCCAAGGTTATTTTTTCTGGTTTAGTGCCTAGGGAATTATGGGACAATAGTTTTGTTTTTCGTCCTCAGCACAATATTTTTAGGTGTGCAATCAACCGAGGCCTGTTTGCTTTCATGCTTAGAGCTGGTATGTTCTTTTGTAATAATGAGAACATTGATTCTGGTAATGTTGTTAATTTTAAAGACAATGGCATTTCTTTATCTTTTATGGGAAATGCCATGTTGTTTGGAACATAAGGGTTGCTTTGGAGAAGCTAATGTGAAGATATTTGGAGGGAAATAAGAAAAGAAATACAAAATAAAAGGTGTTTCTGAAGCATCTGTAAAAACACAAAAAAGGGCTCTTTTTAGAGCCAACCTCAAAGGGTAAATAGGGCACACTATTTAAATTTTAATTCCCCAAATTGAGATTTTTCATTTTGTCTGCGGACACCACGGTTTTCCGCAGGCAACACATATTACATAGGGGGATTTTGGGGTTGAGAGGAATGCAAATGAGACTGAGCGCACAACTTCTCGCGCACACACCTAAAAAGGGGGTGGAACACAGGGAATGCGGAAGAACGCGTGAAAATGTAGACGTAACGTGGAAAGTACCACTGGGAAACACATGCAACGCCCACACGCAAGTAAACAACACGTATTCATGGAATCGAATATGGAAAACCCACGCAAGTCAACACACACGCACATGCACAAATACGCCCGCCACACGAAAGCAAGCGTAAGCACCCCCGCACAGCATAAAAGTGTGTGCAAACAACAAACAAGCATATACAGCTACCATTCCTCGCAGCAGTGATAATGGAACACCACAGGAGGAGGAGAATAGCCAGGCCCCGCATTTTAATGACCAGGACCAGCCTTTTTGGGATGCCTGATGACCAGGCCTATGGCAGGTATAGGTATCCACCTCATATCATCCTAGACCTGGTCACTGAGTGGGAGGATGAACTCACATCACCCACCCTGTGCTCCCAAGCATTGAGCCCCTTGTAGAAGGTGCTTCATGTACTGCATTTTTAGGCCACTCGGTCATTTTATCTGACAACTGCCATAGTGGGGGGTGTCTCACAGCCCACGCAGTCACATTGCCTACACCATGTGTTGGCAATCATCACTGCACGCCTGCAGAAAGGCAGGCCGTGGTCCTGGACTTCTACAGGGTGGCGCACTTCCCCAAAGTGCTTGGTTCCATAGATTGCACCCATGTGGCCCTACGTCCAACTAGGGCACCGAAAACATCGACCACAACTGCAAGCACTGGCATTCCATGAACATGCAGGTTGTATGAGATGCCAAGGGAATCATCACCTCTGTCTATGCAAACTATCCAGGGTCCACCCATGACAGTTTCATATACAGAATGTCCGCCCTGATCCGGGCCCTGGAAGCTGGGAAGCTTGGTGATACATGGCTCATAGGTCAGTACAAATGCTTGTGCACATGCATGCACGTCACACACAGACAAATACACAAACCCAACTAATGACAACCATCATCACTTCCCCAGGGGACAGTGCCTACCCTCTGAGCACAAACATGATGACGTCCATACGGAACCCCACCACACCACACCAGGTAAGATACAACGCAACCCATATTGCAACCAGGGCCATAGTGGAGCGCACATTCGGAGTGCTCAAGTCACGCTTACGCTCCCTTGACCACTCTGGCGTACGGCTACTATATGCACCCCCAGTAGTGTGCAGGATCATTGTTTCAGCATGTTCCCTGCACAACGTTGCAACACGACGGGTGTACCGGTGGACATGTTGGTGCCCCCACATCCCCAACCACATGCACAGGCGCTGCTCATGGGAGGTGAAAGGGTACGTGGCTAGGCAGCCCTGACCCAGCTTGTGGTCACATTTTTCACCGAAGCTCCCACCCCTGCGGAGTGCACACAGGCCTGGCACATACCAGGTGACAATCGATGATGACTAAGAGACAGTCAACTGTCACAACCTTACCACCCTGAGAATGTTTTCACGCAAGTGCTACATTGTGTGCATCCCTAGGTACTTAAACATAACCAATCTGGTGTGACCAAAAGGAACACATGCAAGGTGCATATCCCACCACCCCCTGCAAAACAGGCCATGTAAATCACTGATATGCCACCCAAACCCTCCCAACACCCACGACCCCTGTCCTCCATGCCATGCCATGGCATGCAACAGCTGACCAGCCAACCAAATGCACAACACATGACACTATCGTCATTAAGTGCAACATGAGAAATGTAAACAGGCATGAGACATTCACACCTGACATGGAACATGATGAACTCACTTGGCAAAAATCTCCCACACATACCAAGGGGTCATTATGAGTATGGTGGTGTGCCATAGACGGTACCAGTATGTCACTGGCACCGTCCATACCATACTGCCATATTATGAGTAACCCTGGTGGGTGCTGGGCTGTGTGGTCGTCGCCACAGCTGCACCTGCAGTTACCACTACTGGTGGCCCCTTGTCAGCACATGGTACTTACTGTTGGGTCATAAGGGTGCCAGGGTCAGCTGCAACAGCAGCATCACCTGGAGCAGCAGGGGGTGGTGGCATGGCTGCACCAGCACGTGACTGGACATCCTGCCCCTGTGCTGCACCCCTGCCTCTTCCCGCTCTACGGCCAGCCTGGCCACCCTGGACTCCACGTACTCCCTGGTCACCCCGGCCACGTGCCCGACCACTCCCAACACTGGCAGTATGCCCAGCTGAGCCCCCCTGAACCTTTGGTGGCCTCACAACCATGGCACAGATATACTAATGCCAATGTGAGCTGCACCAAACAGTTGTCCTGGTCAATAGGGGACAAGGGGGCAGGCTATGTGATGGTAGACACACCCCTGTGCTCCGGCAAGGCTGCCTGTGGACCCTGGGGATAAATGACATTCACACAATGCTCAGGTACCCCAAAAATACAGGAAAAACATATACGCAACCCCTGTAGCCCACGGGAACACAAAAAAGCGTACGCGATTAACATGCAGGATACTATGACCTCAATAATTGGGGTACGTGACAAACAGGGGCACCCGTAGTGGGAAAAATAGCGTGCAATAGTGTGCGTGACTCACCGTCTGCGTGGAAAAGAAATATGCGTAGGCACTGTAACTGCTGTGAAGTAATCACGTGTGAACCCCAAAGTAGGAAAAACACACATGTCGGTCTCCACTGAAAGCACGTACAGTGCGCTGCAGACCTGCGTGGATCATTTACACGTGCAGAAAGAAATGCCTGTGCACATTACGTCACTTACGTGCTTATGCGCTAAGTTTTTTCACGTGCCAATTCACTCTGCATCAAGCTGGCCACGCGACAACACACACAAGACCACCCTCCTGCCCAGAAGGCCATTTGCCTGCCCCCCAGAGCCCTGGGGAGCCTCCTACAAGCCATCTGCTGCTGCCTGTCTGCCTGCTGCCAACAGTGCCCTGCCATTTGGTGCCTGCATACCAGCCATCTGCAGGGGTCCAGTTGCTGTGACCACCCCTGCTGGAACAGAAGACTCCGACTGGTGTTCCATCGCTCCTCAGCCCAGCCCCAGGACCCAGTTGCCCACCCACAGCTGCCTCAGGGGTTGCCATGTCCAAACCAACATCATCCGACACCAGTGGCAACCCCCCCAGCAGAGAGGCAGAGGGCTGACAGCTTCAGTGCAAATGAAGTTGGCATCCTGGTGGAGCAAGTCCTGGGGAATTATGATGCCCTCATCACACCAAGGAAGGATGTAAGAGTATCTGGAAGGACATAGTGCCATCAACGTGGAGGGGGTGACATCAAACACATCCAGAAGCACTGGGATGACTACAAGTCCAGGACCCTCAAGAAGGCCCGGCGCCTCTTGGAGACAGCGGATGCAGTGGGGCACCAGGGCCAGCTTACCACCCAGCAGATGAGGGTCCTGGAGCGCATTCGCCCAGTGCTTCACCACCAGATCCTCAGGATGCAGGCCCGTCTGGAGTCGAGCAGTCAGTGCCCATGCATTGCCGTTTAAAACAGTGCATGTTGCAGTGTGGTGATAGTTAACTACTTGGCTGTATGTGTGACATGGGTCATGTATGGATGTGTGTGTGCAGGGATATGATGGTGCTGCATGTGAGTCTAGTCAGGCATGACCCACATGGATGGTGTATGTGGTACAATGAATCATGCGGAGTGGCATGCGGAATGCACACACGTATGCATGCCTGTGTCTGTACTCTGACATGTTTGGGATGTGAGAGATGGGTGCTGCTGTCATGGACATGCATGGTGTGCATGTCTGTGTGTCTGAGTAGTGTGTGAGTGTCTGGTAAATGCCATGGATGCATGACACATGTCCGTGACGATGTGTTGATTCACTGATACACCCTAGTCATCCTTGTATCCACTGTGTCTCGGGGTGTATGGGGCCAGATGCATGACCCTCCATTGATGTGTGTGTGCATGTGATCAGCATGTCCCATGATGCAGGTGAGTATCAACCCACTATTGGATGTTTCTACGGTGCCTTGGACATGGATGCAAATGATTGTTGCATGTGCCTTGCCTGTTCCTGCATGTGTGTTTCCTGCACTGACCCGTGTGTTGTGGAGGGACATGATGTAAGTATGTTTGATAGTGCCACTAATGTGCTATTGCTTTGTGTCTAGGAGACTATTGTACAGTACCCTGATGCTTGTGTTCAATTTCTCCCTTTACACAGCGGCGGGTGAAGAAGAGGGCAGGGACGGCGCTGTGGAGAAAAGCAGCAGGGATGCCTCCACCGGCCGGCGACGCAAGGCCCAGGCACCCTCCCAGGAAATTCCATCATCCGGGAGTGAGGGGACTGGTGCCACATCCGCCACTACGGCTGCAGTGGAAGGGGTGGGTGAGCCCCCACAGGGGCTGGCGACGGTGGAAGATGGTGCAGAGACATCCAGGTTGGTGGTGTGTACGGAGGAGGAGGAGGCCGCATCAAAGCTGCACATGGGGCCTGGTGGGGGTGGTACCACTGGTGCAGTCCAGGGGCAGGAGGCAGCACAGGTTGCCGCAGAGGGGCCTGTGCATGTCACTGTCCCTGACACTGTGCACCAGCAGGGATGTCCCGTCCCAGGCCCGTCCTCAGGTAGCGAGGTAGCGGGGAGGTCCACGTCATCTGGCACTCCTCTACCTGCGGACGTGGGGAACTGTGACAGGATTGAGTCCATCCTGATTGGTGTTGCATTGTCCACATGTGTAATTAGTGATGATATGCGTGCTTCCTCGCAGGACCACGCATGTCATCACGAAGAGATGTGTGCCAACGTGGCCCAATTGGGAGGGCTCGTGGTCGGGTGTTTCCTCCATGTTTTGCTCTGTCTTGTGGCCCTCTCCTTCTCTGTGCACACTATACGCCAGTCTTTCTCCGTGCCGTCTTCTGGCCCAGATGACACTAGGGCCCCATGTGGACCTGCCCCAACCAACGCAGCCAGGCTGGTGGAGATCTCATCCCTGCCACAGTCGGGAGTCGGAGCTCCAGCACAGGTGGTCACCCCAGCAACTGGATGCCTGGCAACTGACGATGTGCAGGCACATTCAAGCAGGGCACCTGCATGACGGCCCCGGGTGTTGCCATGTACCCGGAGGCAGTCGTGGTGACAGTGGCAGGCAGCAGAGAGGTGGCAGCAGGCTCAGCATAGGAGGCATGTGGCATCGGGGCCATCTACATCATCGGTGCAGGCATCGGCCGGCCAGCAGGAGGACCCAGGATTGGGAGTGTCTCCATATGGCAGTGGTTGGGCCAGCAAATAGGTGCAGAGTGGTGGCGGGTGGAGAGGGCACGGCTCACAATGGTCAGGGCGGAGAACTCCATGCACTGGACGTTGAGGCGGGCTGAGTGTCTCAAGGCAACTCGCAGGGAGTATGAGGAGGAGGCCATGGCTGCATCCCTGCGAGACCTTGAGGCCAGGGAAGAGGTTGTCTCCAGATCATAGACGTGGAGTTCGATGATGCCCTGGTCCAGAACATCAAAAAGTGAGCCATCGGACGAGCCCGCCGCCTTTGTATATAGTTATTTAGGTTCAGGTTTCATTTTGTTTATATTTTTATTTGGAGTTCACAGACTTTGCTCCACTTTTTGTATATAGTTGTATTTTAGATAGGGTTTTAGGTAGGTTTCCTTTTGTTTTCGGATAATGGACCCTTCTGACTTTTGTTTTCATTATTACTTTTTTTTTATTTTCACATGGAGTAATCTTTGTATGCTTTTCATCTTGGGATTTATTTCTATGGACTTTGGGTATGGACCACTTTTATTTTTTCATGTTTTGGATTTTTGTTTTTCCTTGGATTGCACTTTCTTTTTCATATTGCTTTCATTATTTCTTTATTTATATGTGTGATTTTCATATTGTCATTTGTTTTTATTTTTAATACATTTCATAATTCTTCATTCTTGGTGTGGTCTACTATGATTTCATTTGTGCATGTCTCCATGGGCATTAGCTCAGTCATGTGTTGCCACTGTGTGGCTCTGTAGGACATTTGTTGATGGGCATGCTGGTTTTTTCAGACTATCATGGAATGGGTGATTTAGTAGGGAGTGGGTGCAGTGGATCTTTGGGTGTTTGTACTGGGGAGTGGGGTGTGGGATATGGGTTGGCATTAGGGCCATGGGTCTGTATAGTTATGACATCGTGTTTGGGGGGACATGTGTCGGGGCCTGCTGACAGGTGCCTGTCAATTGGGGAGGTGGGAGGGCATGAGTCGGGGCCTGCTAGCAGGTGCCCGTCAATGGGGGGTTGGTGGGGGGACATGAGTCGGGGCCTTCTTGCAGGTGCCTGTCAATGGGGGCATGGGGCCATGAGTTGGGGCCTGCTGGCAGGTGCCTGTCAATGGTGGGGGATAGGGGGACATGTGTCGGGGCCTGCTGGCAGGTGCCTGTCAATTGGGGGGTATGGACATGAGTCGGGGCCTGCTGGCAGGTGCCTGTCAATTAGGGGAGGCATGAGTTGGGGCTCCCAAGTGCATGGTGCCATGTGGCCTGCCTGCTGGGCATGGGGAGGGTTGATGTGCTGCCTGCTGGGCATGGTCAGGGTGGAAAGGGCTACCTACGGGGCATGGGGAGGGTGGATGGTCTGCCTGTGGGGCATGGTCAGAGTGGATGGGCTGCCTGCGGGGCATGGTCAGAGTGGATGGGCTGCCTGCGGGGCATGGTCAGAGTGAATGGGCTGCCTGCGGGGCATGGTCAGGGTGGATGAACGGCCTGCGGGGCATGGGGAGGCTGGATGGTCTGCCTGCGGGGCATGGGGAGGGTGGATGGGTTGCCTGCGGGGCATGGGGAGGGTGGATGGGCTGCCTGTGGGGCATTGGGAGGGGTGTAGGGTGTACCCCTGTGGCGTGGTCTGACTGTAGGGGGTGCAGTGGCTTCTCACCACACTGCTGTGTGAATCTGGGGGTATGGTAGTGAGAATTACACATGATTTCGCTGTCGTGAGCGGGGTACACGTATTCCAGGGGTGCACAGGGAGTTTTACACGCGATTTTGCTGGCGCGAGTGGGGCACGCATATTCCTGGGGTGCGTGGGGAGTTTTACTTGAGATTTCGCTGGTGCGAGTGGGGTACGTGTATTCCTGGGTTGCGCAGGGAGTTTACATGCAATTTTTCTGGTGCGAGTGGGTATGCATATTCCAGGGGTGCACAGGGAGTTTTGGATGCAATTTCGCTGGCGTGGAGCAAGGTACACATATTCCAGGGATGCACAGGGAGTTTTACATGCGATTTCGGTGGCGCAAGCAGGGTACGCATATTTTAGGGGTGCGTGGGGAATTTTACATGCAATTTCGCTGGCGCGAGCAGGGTACATGTATTCCAGGGGTGCCCGGGGAGTTTTACACGTGATTTCGCTTGCGCGAGCGGGGTATGCATATTCCAGGGCTGCGCGGGGAGTTTTACATGAGATTTCGCTGATGCGAGTGGGGTACGTGTATTACCTGGGTGCGTGGGGAGTTTTAAACATGATTTCGCTGGCGCGAGCGGGGTACGCATATTCCTGGGGTGCGTGGGAGTTTTACATGCTGTTTCACTGGCGCGAGCGGGGTACGAGTATTCCTGGGGTGGGTGGGGAGTTTTACATGCAATTCCGCTGGCGCAAGCAGATTATGCATATTCCAGAGGTGCGTGGGGAGTTTTACACGTGATTTTGCTGGCGCGTGAGGGCTGTGTGTCGTTTTTAGCGTGTTTTCATGGTTGGAGGGCTGTATGCTGGTCCACTGGCCATTGCGTCATGTAGGGGATTTTCATGATGTTTTTGGTGCATGGAGAGGTGTTGGGGGCGTAACTGGCACTGCTGCAGGGTTGCTGTGCCACTCTGCACCACAGCTGGTTATTGATGTAAGTATCCATGAATACGCTGTGCGGAAAATGGGTTTTGGTGCACGTGGCTGGCACAGGCTGGCACACGCTCCCTCTCTGCACCAGCCGTATGCGCTACTTCTGCGCTAAATTCTATGAATTACCCCTTATATTATGTAGCACACACATTTTTCAAAGAGATGGAGTACATCTTAATTATGCCGGAAAACAGATTTTTCTGCGAAATATACAAAATACATTGCAACCTTTTTTGGAATTACAGCAACCATTTTGCAGTAGGTGTTGACCATTTGAAGTTTTTCAAAACACAAAAAAACACCACAAAAAGGCTCTTTGTAGAGCCACCACTTCCTCCCATAAAAAAGTGCAATGGTTCTGATAGGGCAGAACCCAAAAAAAATAAATGTCCACGGACTGTCCGTGGACTTCTACAAAATGAACAGAACACTGCAGTATTTATTTGTCACTTCTATTTTTAAACTGTGAAAGGTGACTCTGAAAAGAGCCTTTTTTTAGTTTTTGTCGTTTTTCATTTTCTTTTTGTTTTTTAAACACAACGCACAAGGAAAGGAGGGGAAAGGAGGGTAAGGAAGGTACACCAACTATGGGGATAAAAAAAGGCAGGTGGAGAGAGGATGATTTAGGGTGGGCCTTATTGAGGTAGGTTGCAGACCTTCGCATGCTCCTTGACCGTTGTCTCGAAAGCACTTAGAAAGTTCTACCCCCTGCAGAGTACTGCATTGCAGTACATGCACAATATTGTGACCCTCAAAAGGTAAGGGTCAACAACATCATGAATGGCCTGCGAGACAGCTGGAGGGATGCACTGTCCCACAAGAGTGTATTTTGTGGTGACAGGAGTGGAAACGGAGGATGCTGCAGAGGAACTCAACCTACGACATTTATCGCAAAGGTACAACCTTACGAATAGCCCCACCGTGGAAAGACTTTAGGTGTTGCTTCATTGATGTAGTACCATAGCTATACAAACCAGGCTTGCCACGTCTCAGCACCATGAGGCACTGAGTGCAGATCACCTTGTTCACACAAGCTTTGGCTTTCCATCAGGAGTGGTAAATAACCACCACACCTAAGTCTCACAATGAGTGCTAGTAGTAGGGACTTCCACTACCTCATCCTCTTCATCCTCCTCTGCATCCTCACGCCTGTTCCCCTCTGCAGGTCCTTAGGGAGGTGGTGGTGGTTGAGGGGTTGGGGTGGTGTGAGGCAGAAGCAACTGCAGAAGGAACAGCTATGGATGCCATCTTCAAAGTTCTTAGGAACCAGCAAGAACTCAGGACTTGAGGAACAAAAAAGAGCAATCCAGCAGTGTGGAGTAGTGTCTCTCTTGGAAGTCCAAAAACAGGATCAGGGGCAGCTCTTGGGTGTAGCCTTTTATAGGGGTGCAGGTGCACACCTCGTGGACACGCGTGCTGTGCGCGGACATGTCGAACACCAAGAAAGGGCTCAAAAAGTTCCAAAAGTATGTAGATCGGCAGAGACATTGTCTGGGACATGTGCAATGGTGAACATGTATTGTAAAATACCTTGGATTGCTCAAAGAAACACTTTTTAAATGTTTGAGGGCCCGGACAGTGTCAGCAAATAAGGACACATGCTCAGCGTGGGTGCAGTCACATGATGATGTCGCGGAGGCATTCGCGAATGTGATGGCTGTCTGCTGAACACCAAATGCACGGGGACGGTTGTTCGCATGCGCGCGGGTGATATATGGACAGTATTCGGGTCCCCAAACTAATTAAACGTGCAACACAGAAGTGGCAGACAGGCACAATGTTCGTAGAACCCAAGTGTGTGATGCGCATGTGGGCGGGTGTTCTACGAACAGTGTTGAAGTCCCCGAATAAAATAAATGTGCATCAAAACTTTGCGGACAGGCGGACATGATATGTGTTCTACGTATATATTTATTGTGGTTGCAGACATTACGAACAGGGGGGGTGTTCTTAGGATACCCCCATTTTGGGTGATTGCGGACAGGCGGACATATTGTGTGTTCTAAGGACACCTCCATTTTAATTCCGAACAGCACAGAACAGGTATATTGTCCATAAGACATCCCCATTTTGGTTAATTACGGACAGGTGGAAATCTTGTGTGTTCCAAGGACACCTACATTTTAATTACGGACAGTAGGGACAGATATAGTGTCCTTAGGACACCCCCATTTTGGTTAATTGCAGACATAACGGACACCTGCGCTGTCCGTAGACACTCTAAATGGCTTTTAAAAATTAAAAAAGTAAGATACAGGCATATACTAAGAACACACTTAAAATATTATTATTGTTTAACCGTATAAAAATTGCAAAAGAGAGGGGGAATCAGAACCTGAAACAAATTCAGGGGAATTAGGGGTTTGGACATGATTTATGGGAGGGGAGGAAGCGATGGAATTCTCATTGTAACGTTTTTCTTGCTGTGGAGGGTTTGGGGATAGTTGGCTGGGCCATGGAGAGGGGGAACAGGTAACTGTGGATAGTGATATTTATTTTTTTTCTTTTATGTGGTCCTCAATAAACTGTTTTAGAAGATTTACATTTTTCATTAACATATCCATTTTTAGTTCCATTAGTGTCAGAGGATCTTCTAATGTCCCTCCTGGTATATTATATTTATTGTCTGATGGTCTGTTAAACAAAAAAAAAGTGTTAAGTACACATAAAGTAATGGTTATTAATTGGCTTATATAGAGAAATGTGTCTACCATTAGTATCACTGTCTTCACTCATTTCATCTCGTGGGAAATTTTCTTCCAGCCATTCCAAAGTACTGAACATTTCTGTGTAAAAAAAGAAAAATATTAGTTTTAGTGTACATAATACAGAAAATGTATAAATAAATGAAATACCTAGATAGTGTACTTACTAGTTTCTTACAAACTTTTGGTGTTACTGCTGTGTAGGCATGCTCTTGCTTTTTGCTGCACAGTTTCTATGAGGTAATTCTGTTGGAGGCATATATTTTTTTGGGTATATTCCATTATCTTGGAAACACTATTTCAGTGGATGTTTGGTGTCTTACATATACAGTTTCCACTTCTTATTTATTATTAAATGTAATGTATTTATCTGGTGCTTTTTGAAGATGTTTGGCGTTTTTATTGTATGATACACTAATGTAAGATATCCCCTGAGTTTATGGATAACGTTCATGGTGACCGCGTCCATCCGGAGACCTGCACGCGGTCCGCGGGCATCAACATCACTAGCAGGGGCGGGGGGTTCAGGATTTTCTATGTTACATGCATGTAAGCTAAGGGAGCCTTAGTAAACATTTATCACATGTACATTATCTATATCTATATTCAGTGAAAGAAACTTTGTTAAAGGGACGTTATGGTTAAGTTGCGCTACTAAAAACCTATGCATTTAGTAAAAAAAAAACATTTGTTAAAGGGACGTTATGGTTCGAAGTAAAACCGAAAAACCCTTTAAATTCACTAGCTATGGTAAGCTAAGCAATCATAACTCGCACCAGCACCGTGTTCTGCTAAAACTAAAACCCAGGACATTAAAGATGACATCTCAAATGTCATTGATGACATCACTGATGACATCACATGTCTGGCTCCCTCTTTTTTCCTTTACTGGCATATCTAGGCCAGTAACAGTCAGGAACAAAAAATTGAAAAAGTACTATATTTGTAGACATATACTTCAAATATGTTCTTACAGTAATTCACTTGGGGTTCACTCACAGCATATGAAACATACATGGCGGAAAACACAGATTTGGAAAATAGCAATGCTTTCTATGTATGAAGATAATCAGAAAGGTTATCAACACTTTCTTATAGTTCTGCTTTTCCTTTTTATTACTTTACTTTCCTGGATATGCTCATATTTGTATACGTTGTATGCACACTACATTCTTTACGGTCCAGTCACATTATATGATAGTTATACATAGTGAAGTAGCAGCTTTGAAGTAGAGCAATCATTTCTGTGTATAAGGTTAATCAGTTAGGGTATGAAGATTGGCTGGTAATACTGTTGTTTACTTCATTTTCCCTGTATATGCTCATATTTGTATGTGTTGTTGTCTATCTGTGTTTGTTTTGAATAATGCAATTATGTAGTAGGTGGGTTTTATTAGCTAGTTATTAAATGTTGCACAGTAGGAAAAACTGTAATAAAAAGCATTTATCATTTTACTATTTAACATGGTAAGATTAATAATATTGCACATCCATCATGCATGTTGCACACACTGCCTATGTTTCTACATGAGTAGCTTAGTATACTGGAAAGAACCTGATAATAGAATGGTATTCGTATCAACGCATTACTTAAAGCACTACGTACCTCATGATATTTATTCCAATAATGATTCACATTTTTTTATCAACATTACCATGAGAATCCCTTGTACAGATTTTTCATGAAAAGTAAATGATCATGTCATGTCATCAGTGATGTCATCAATGACATTTATGATGTCATCTTTGATGTCCTGGGTGTTAGCTTAGCAGTGCACAGTGTTGGCGTGAGTTATGGTCGCTTAGCTTACCATAACTGGTGAATTTCAAGGGTTTTTCAGTTTTATTTCGAACCATAACGTCCCTTTAACAAAGTTTATTTTACTGAATTTCATAAGTTTTTGGTAGCGCAACTTAACCATAACGTCCATTTAACAAATATATATATATATATTCAATGAAAAAAAGTTGTTAAAAGGGACGTTATGGTTAAGTTGCGCTACTAAAAACCTATCAAATTCAGTAAAAAAACTTTGTTAAAGGGACGTTATGGTTCAAAGTAAAACCGAAAACCCCCTGAAATTCGGCAGTTATGGTAAGATAAGCAACCATAACTTGCGCCACCGTGCAAAGCTAACACTAACACCCAGGACATCAAAGATGACATCACAAATGTCATTGATGACATCACTGATGACATCACATGTGCATTTACTTTTCATGAAAACTCTGTAGGAGGGATTCTTATAATGTTGACCAAAAAGTGTCAAGGATCATTTGAATACATATCATGAGCTGATTCGTGCATTAAGCAAAGCATTGATATAAATAGCATTCTATTATGAAGTTCTATCCAGTATACTAAGCAACTCATGCAGAAACTTAGGCAGTGTGCGCAGTATACATGATGAAGGTGCAATATTCATAATCTTGCCATGTAGAATAATGAAATGATAACTGTTTTCTTATTAGAGTTTTGCGTACTGTGAAACATGTAATAAGTAGCCCATTTAATACATAATTACATTATTACAGACAAAACACAAAGCGACAACAACACATACAAATATGAGTATATACAGGGACAGAGAAGTAAGCAAAAAAGCAGAAGTAGTAGCAGAAAGAGTTCATAACTGATTATCTTTATGCAGAGAAATGATTGCTCTGTTTCAAAGCTGCTACTTACTGTATGTATGTGTATCAAACGATGTCAGTGAACCCTAAGGAAAGGAGTGTGAGTACAATGTATACAAATATGAGTATATACAGGGAAGGTATAGTAATAAAAATAAAACTATGAGAAAGTGCTGATAACTCTAATGATTATCTTCATGCACAGAAAGGATTGCTCTCTTTCAAGCCTCTGTCTTCCGCTATATATATGTTTCATATGATATGACTTGACCCTAAGTCTACAAATATAGTACCATTTCAATTTTTACTTCCTGACTGTTACTGAAGAAAACTATGGGCCTCATTCCGAGGTTGGCGGTAAGTATTGGTTTTTACCGGCATGGCGGAAAGAGCGAGTCCGATCTGGTACCACGCCGCTATTTACAGGCTATTCCGACCTCGCGAGCACGAGCTTTCCGCCATGCCGGTAAATCCCCTAGCGGCATACCGCTAAAGGGCCCGTTAAACCCCTTAGCGGCATGAAGCGAGACGTTCTTTACAACACCGCCATCGAAGCTTCGTCGTCGGTAATTAGCAGTGACCGTAATTTATGGATACCGTAAATTACGGTCACCGCTAATTAACGGATACGGAAATTACGTCATTGCACAGGAACGGGAAGGAGCGTGGCGGCCATCTTTAAAAACACAATCCATTACCATCCTCTCCAGGCAGCACCCTTGGGATGAACCTGAACCTCGGAAAAGGCCTACACAACCGCCAGCTATGCCCAAAGCCCCGAAAAAGTCAGCAGACCGCCTCCACAAGCAGCGCTTCAGCCCCTAGGAGCTGCAGGCCATGGTGGGCCACCTGGAGGAGCACGCAGACGTAGTGTTCAGCAGCGACATGCGCAGAGAGGCAGTGGTCCAGAAGAAAAAACATATGGGTAGAACTTGCTGAAAGGGTGAGCGCAGTAGGCACCACCCCCTGCACCCCCAGGGACTGCCGCAAGCGGTGGGACGACTTGCGGTTGAGGGTGCAGAGCATCCTCGCAGCCAACCGCAGCCAGGCACTGCTGACTGGAGGTGGACCAAGTTAACCAATGAAAATAGCGCCATGGGAGGAGACCGGCGCTGCATTGATTGGCACAGAATCAATCGATGGCGTTGGTGAAATGGAGTGTGGGGCTCCGTCGTCTGCTGATGGAGGTGAGTGTCTAAAGTCAAAACCGCCAATGGCAAATACATGTTGAATACACTTCCAAGCCCCGTCCAATGCACCTTGTCATACTGCCCTCCACCCATTCTGATGATGGCAAGACAACTGCCACCAAGGGACAAGTGCTACCACATAATGCCCACCAACCACAGTGCAGTAACTAGCACATCCCAATAAGCACACTGTGCTGCAGGCTTGGCAGTGTGCGAGTCAGACTGCACATGACCAGGCCAGTATTAGTGACTCCCACACCTGCGTACATATCCGACACATCCGTAGAAACCAGTGATGTAGTAACGGCCAAAATGCCACCAATCCAAAATGACTGAAATGTGAATGCTGCCATTAATGACATTAGCGTCTCACACAACCACTCATGTTGTACCTTTGTTCTACACCCACAGGCAGTGAGCATGAGGGCGATGAGCCTGAAAGAAGCCGTCCCACCACATCCAGTGCCAAAGGCAGGGACCACCGCGTACCGGCCAGGAAGGACAAAACAACCACAGCTCCTCCAAGGCCCATTGAGGTTGCACCACCCCCATCCCTCACTGCACCAGTGCCTGCAACAATCACCACACCAAGGTCAGAGGAGTCCAGCATCTCTGGGAAGGTGTCAGCCACGGACCCTCTGCAAATCCAGGACAGCCCCTCGTCCATCTGTGGGGCATCAGAGGAGGACTCCTACCCCACTCTATACACCCCGAGCCATGCAATGTCCCCCAGGTGTTGTGCATGGACTCTGGGGAGGGTGACACACCAGTCCGAAGTGCACGTGGCGATGCACCGGGAGACGCAGATCCCGTGCCCAGTACCCCATTCGAGGCCCTGTCAGGGCATGTCGATCCAATCCCCAGCCGGGATGATACACCATCCCAGGAAGCACTACGTGCAGGACAACTCACTGCCCTCATCACTGACTTCAATGAGGAAAACCGTCAGGGCAGGTTGGAGTTACTCGAGGAGCTCAGGCAAATGCGTCAGGTGTTCACCGAAAGCACCAACCGTGTGTGTGAGGCACTTGGACGCATTGCAGACGCCCTTTTGGCAGCACGTCCCTTTCCTGTGACTCAGCAGGAAGACACCCCCACAACCAGTCCACCCACCCCGCCAAGCCCAGCGCCACTTGCTGCGTTCTCAGCGGCGCAGGAACATGCCCCCCCCGGGCACCGGGAGCATGGATCAATAGACTATGCTGCCACATGTGGCCTCAATGTGCCACACGGGACTACTGTTGCGGAGTTGGGGGGAGGGGAGGGAGGGTGTGTATGGGAGTTGGGGGGAGGGGAGGGAGGGTGTGTATGGGAGTTGGGGGGAGGGGGGTGAGGGTGTGTATGGGAGTTGGGGGGGGGTGAGGGTGGAGGTTTGTTGTACACGTGTGAACCTACTAATGCAATACACCGGTTGTGCATAAAAAATATCAGAGTGGACATTGATCAATGTGCATGTGTCTTTTAATGACTCACAGTGCATGGTGTACATGTATCCTCACAACCAGTGCCCGATGCCCTGTCATCCTGACACCCTCAGCTGACTTGAGTGTCAGAAATATTGTCCAATCAATGATTGCCACACTGCACATCCCTTCTGTGCATCTGCACTGTGATGCTGTCCTGCCAATTCTTCATCCACCCCTTCATCATCATCTGGTGGTAGCAGTCCCAGGTCAGGGGGCAGTGGCACGTTCCGACGGATGCACATATTGTGCAGCCTTACACATGCCATGGTGATCCTGGCCACCTTCTCGTGGCTGTTGATGAGTGCTCCACCCGAACGGCTGTTGCAACAAAATGGTGCCTTCAACAGGCCAAATGTCTGCTCTAGGGCCATCCGTGTACGGGTATGGGCTTGATTGTAGTCCTCCTCATGCCTGTTCTGTGGGTTGCGGATAGGGGCCATGAGCCACAGCTTCAAAGGGTAGCCACCATCACCTGCATGGAAGGAGAATGAAGGTAAGTGTTTGCACATTGATGGTGGCGAACTGTAGCAGTCTTGCATGGCAGCTGGTGATTCCTGGCCATACACACATGTCCCTGGTTGCATCAACCCCATTACTGGCCCGGCTATGTGTCCTGTGCCATGTAATGATGGAGGGGTAGCTTCTTCAAGATGGCTTATGGTGTGCACTCACATCTTGTTGCACGTGCACCGTATATGCCTGCAGCAGTGTTGGCCTGAATTCCTAGATGTGTTGGGTTCTGTGAGATTTGTGGCAGGGGGTGTTGACTGTAGTCAGTAGCATACTTGTCTTGCTGCACTGATCAGTACCATGGTGACTTGCACCACTACTATGGGTGTGCGGAACCAGTGACACGCTGCTGTATCCCTGTTGGGCTCACTTCTATTCACTCCCAGGGAGGTCTGTCTTGTGTGGTGGGATGCAGGAGGCTGCGAGATAGTGCATATGCAGTGCATGGTGCAGGATGCCCTTACGGTGTGTGAGGTCCGCCGATGAGTGGTGCTTGTGTTGTGGTATTGGGCCAGGTTACCTGTCGGACGAGTAGTGTTGTATTTTCTACATTCTAGCATCGCTGTGAGGTTAGGCAGTCATGTGCCATATCGATTGCCTTGGGGCACTGTGTTCTGTGGGGTGCACATTGTGCACTGGGGTCGATATTCCCACACAGGTGTAGTATGCACCCCCCTTTCCCACCAAGTTGGGGTATGCATCCACCCTACTCATGGCCCCAATGCGCTGCCATGGCCCAATCAGGTGACTCACCAAGCAGCCAGGCACGTTGTCCAGCATGTTGCTCATTATAGCATGGTAGCGTGGTAGCGTGGAGTTCCGCAGGACCAGAGGGTCATGTGTTGATCGGGGGTATCGGGCACAGCAATGTGTGATGGCTTTACTGGCATTTCATAGCATCTGGACGTCAATGGAGTTGTATTGCTTGCGGTTGCGATACGCCACCTCCATTGCATGTGGAAAGACCAATTCCACGTGGGTGCAGTCGAGGGCACCTATGCAATTCGGCATGCATGCCAGTGCATGGTAGGCAACTTATGTATCCAATATCTCCTGGGGTGTCCGGGGTAGGGATATGTAGTCCCTTGTGTGTTTGATGAGGGCATCCAGCACTTGGTTGAGTATATGTGGAAATATGGCCTGTGGTATGCCATGCATGTGCCCCACTGTATGCTGCTACGTGCCTTTGGCAAGGAAGTGGAGAACAGACACTACCCTGAGTAGAGGGGGGATTGCAGTGTGGATTTCTATGAGGCTCACTATGTCGTCATGTGTCAGGTCCACTATGGTGGTGATGGTGTCCCAGTCAAGGCGGTACAGGGTGTGGATCTGCTCTGGTGTGCGGTTGAAGGTGGGGGCTCTGATGCGAGGGATTGGGGGCTGCCGGTGTGGTAATGGTGGCTGCACCGGTAGGGCATGCTGGGCCTGTCTCACCCTCCTTCTCCTCCTATGTGTCCTCTGTGGTGGGGGCTGTGGTTGTTATTGTTGCTGTTGTTGTCATTGCTGCCTTGCAAGCAGGGCCTCCAGGTCCAGTAATCCTGCTACAATTGGTATAATATTGGTGTGGGAGGGGATGTGGTGAGTGGGTGTGCTCCTTTTGTGCTGTGCCAGACTCCATTGCCTCCACCTGTGCTGGTTGAGTGCACCTGTGCCTCTTGGAAACACTGCTCAGGGTTCTTAACACCTTCTCGGCGATGCCAGTATTTACTCCATGCCGGTAAGGTACTTTGCGGCCTTGTAGAGGCCATTTTTTGCATGTCCGCATGACTTGGGATCAGCTCCGGTTTACACCATGCCGCTAATTTCGGCATGGGGTGTCATGCGCGCGCCACGAGACCGCTATTTACGGCCTAGTACTTTACGGCGCCATAAATAACGGTCTAGAGGGTCAGAATGGCCCGGAAAGGTAAACGATGCCGGTAACCCTTTACCGGCATCGTTTTTCCCTTAACGGCCAACTCGGAATGACCCCCTATGTGGCTTAGATATGTCAGTAAAGGAAAAAAAGGGAGAGCCAGCCATGTGATGTCATCAGTCATGTCATCAATGACATTTGTGATGTCATCTTTGATGTCCTGGGTGTTAGTGTTAGCAGTGCATGGTGGCGCGAGTTATGGTTGCTTATCTTACCATAACTGCCGAATTTCAGGGGTTTTTCGGTTTTACTTTGAGCCATAACGTCCCTTTAACAATGTTTTTTTACTGAATTTGATAGGTTTTTAGTAGCGCAACTTAACCATACCGTCCCTTTTAACAAAGTTTTTTCATTGAATTTCATAGGTTTTTATTAGCGCAACTTAACCATAACGTCCCTTTAACAAATTTTTTTACTGAATTTCATATGTTTTAGTACCACAACTTAACCATAATATCCCTGACTTTATATACATGTAACATAGAAAATACTGAACCCCTAGCTAGTGATTTCGATGTCCCCGGACTACTGCCATGTCCGCGGACATATCGAAAATCTGAGTGTGGTGAATGTAAATTTAAATAGTGTGCCCCATTTCCCCTTTGAGTTTGGCTCTGAAAAGAGCCGTTTTTTTGGGGGTTTTTTGCAGATGCTTGACAGACACCTGTTATTTTGTTTTTTTTTTCTTACTTTACTCCTAAAATCTTCACATAACCTTCTCCAAATCAACCCTTACATTCCAAAACAGAATGGCATTTCCCATAAAAGATAAGGAAATTCCATCTTCTTTAAAATAAACAGCATTACTGGAATCAATATTCTCATTATTACAGAAGAACATACCAGCTCTAAGCATGAAGGCACACATGGCTCGGTTGATTACACACCTAGCATTGTTTTGCTAAGGACAAAAAATTGAACTATTGTCCCATATTGCCCTAGGTACTAATCCAGAAAAAAATACTTTGGCATTTGGAAGGATGTTCATTACTGCTTGAACCAAGTGTTCCAAATCTGCCAACAAAGTAGGGGCACTGACATAGCCCAAATGGAAAGCACCATAGTGCAAAACTACCACATAGGGACTGTTCATCCTGCCCATATCTTCACAAACTTGTACAATTCCCTGTACATTGCAATCAGGCACAGTGCTCCACACCACCTCCACTCCTTTAACATCAAAATTCTTTGCAACATGCCTGCATTGAGCATACTGTTGTAAACCATGCACAAACATATCTCCAAGCACCAACACCCTGACTTTCTCCACTTCTGCCATCTTCACTACACACAGTCTCTTTGAACACAAATCCACAACCTCATCATCTGATTGGCTGATCCGTACAGTCTTCTTTCCATGGTGGATTTGCTGGAAAACCCTGGATGTAGCACGCCCTGTCCGTGGACCGCGTAACTCTTAGACAGCCCTTCTACCATTTCCACTTCACTCTCTGTGCCACTCCCTCATTGGATACAGCTAAGCAGGCACACAATACGGAGAACGTGCTCAAAACACCCCCATTTTGTTCATTTTCGAACATTTCAGGACACCGCAAGTGTTCTTAGAACACATTCAACTTGCCAGCGAACAATACGGACAACGTCCTCAGAACACCCCCATTTTCTTTATGTAAGAACATTTCAGGACACCGCGAGTGTTCTTAGAACACTTTCAGCTTGACGACGAACAATACAGACAACGTCTTCAGGACACCCCGTGCAAACATTCCAGGACCCCACGAGTCTCACTTTTAACTTGACACCGAATCCATGCTGTTTATTTATAAACATGTCAGAACAGCCGTGTTGTCCGCAGAAGAATTGAACACAATAAAAGCATTTAGCACATAAAAAAAACAGAACATTGAAGCTATCTCATACTCCCCCACCCTCCCCAAACACTCTTACACACCAACACATTCCACTAAATACAATTTTTAATCAAAGTTTCACCGCACTGACTGCAGTCGTCGGCGAATGCAAGATGGCGGGCGCCACAAAAAATCTGACGCGCTCTACGCCCCACGCCGTCCAATCAGTGAACACGTTGCATGTTCGCGAACATCACGCAAGCCGCCCGGCCAATCGGGGCACTGTCCGCGGAGCGAACCGGGAAGTCCGTTCGCGAAGTGAACAGAGATATCACACATTTTTTTGCCTTACATTTTGGTCATTGTAAAAAAAACTACTGGACGGATTTACATAAAATTTCAAAAGCATGCTTTCGGGACCAAGCCCCCGCTCCTGCTGCGTGTGTAACTCATCAAACTTTGAAAAGAAGTATATGGCCCGCTCTGAATTTTATCGTCAAGTTTGGTGAGGTTTGGTGCAAGGGAGTAAAAGTTGTGGGGGGGGTCCCCAATTATTTTTTTCCCCATAGACTGAATGGGCGTACAATTTGCGCACGGCTACAGGCTGAATGGCTGGATGGATTTGCACCAAATTTGTGGAAGGCGCGGGCGATTGGGTCAGAAAGCGTGCTTTTGTGTGTTTGTTGGAAATCCAACCAGCACTTTTGCTGCAAACAACTGAAATGTACATCTAAAAAAATTAGTGACATCTGGCTCTGCTCCGCAGACCCATTTCCCTGTTTACTCCGCGGACAGAATGCTCATTGGGTTGCAGCATGCCGTGCTGTCGACAAACTTTGTATGCGGCTGGTGGTTTGCTGGAGAGAAACGTGCTGTGCATCAACGTTTTTGGGAAATGCCGTCATGGTGTATTGGAGGAAAGTGCGCCGCCAAAAGGGACTGACTAATATAATGTACAGCATGTGGTGGTGGGAAGAGGAGATGGAAAGGGTGGGGGAGAGACAAGCAGAATATATGATATATTTGTTCAGGTTGAAGAAAACTGTTACGCTCACCTGGTCTCTGCAGAGGCGTTGGGGCATGGTTGCAGCCCTCATGGGGATGAGGTTGCTCGAGTCCGACTTCGCCCTCCGCGCTTATGTGGTGACTGGAGGTAATAGGTGATGCTGCTCGGTGCTCCTCCTCCGTGGAGAAAAGGGGGCGTGAGTATGCCAGCTTGTGTGCCTGATCCCCTTCCAGATCCCTTCTCCCAAACCGTGATACCCGTGGGATGCGCTGTCCCTGGAAATCTCACCTGTTGATTAGTTTTGGCAAGCACTCCATCCGGCTGCTTCTGGCAGGGTCGATTGTATGATCTGGACCAAGTTCCTTCAGTGGTCCCTTGCACGTGGTAGTCCAGTCCTGCTGCAACTAAGCCACTATACTTCAGGTAAGTGTACCTGTTTACCTTTGTCTTTCCTCGTCTGTGTTTGTTGCATTGTAAAGTTCTTTGTCTTCTATTGCTGTCCGTTCCACTTTTGATGTTGCTCTTTTGCTTTCTTCCCTTGCAGATGATGTTGCCAGCCTGGCAGAAGATGCGGAGCTCGAGGCGACAGCCGGAGGAAATGAGGAACGAAGCTGCAGGGGTACAGTAGCTGGTAAGTAGTTAACTAGGGGGCACACGGGGTTCAAATGCGGCACGGCCCTAGAACAGATGTCCTAACCTTGTATTTCTTCTTCTTCACAGGGTCTGAGTTTGTGGATGCAGAGTGCAGTGCTGTGGCGTCGGCATCAAGATCACTGGATGTCAGGAGATGAGTCTGCAGATGAAGCGATGAAGCACCGGAGTATGTAGGAGAACGCCTGGTTTCAAAGGTAAGTAAACTGGTCCAAGTGGCGGTGAGCATCGCGTTGCAGTAACGCGACACACCAGACTTAAGGATGGAGCAGCTTATATAGCAGCCTGCCACACCCTGCTACACCCGTTGAGTCAGCACATGAAGACCAGGACTACGGAGCCACAGCCGATGAGTTAGCACATGAGGATGTTCTCTGGAATAAAGTCTTTCAGCTCCTGGATATTTCTTGTAAAGTAAAAGCACTCATGAACTGAAATAAAGTGTTCCTGCTCACATCTTTATATGAGCCTGGCGCCAAAGGCGCCAGGACTGAGTCAAGCCAGGGCCCCTGTGTTTATAGGTCCCAAAGGGACATAAGTGAGTCAAGTGACCCATTGCCCCCATCACTAGATTGTGTGGTTTTCATGTTCACGGGCCTGTGGCCATGACAAGGACGGTGTGCGAGTGGTGTATGCAAGCACTGCACCAAATTGACCGCGCCGGCAGGGCTAACAATACATGGTTTGCAGGATTGGGTGGGTGAAGGCGGTGGTGAACATTTTGGAGGAGGAAAAAGTGGCACATATGATACATTTGTTCAGGTTGAAGAAGACAGTGGAGTGCGAGTGGTGTACGCGAGCAAAGCAGCAATTTGCGGGTTGGTCCTTAGGGGGGAACCTTCTGTGATGACTGCATGGATGCTTCATTGGAAACATAGACTGCATTGCTGCTGATGCGCAGAAAGTGACAATGTGTTGTGCTCTTGCATAAGGGTGCTGGTTCTGCTGTTTGCTTTGTGGGTTTCCCTTGTGGTATGGTGGTGGGTTGGTCTGTCAGTGGTAGTGGGACGTTTGTGAAGTATGGTACGTGGCCAAATGTTGCCATGCATGCCTGCCTTGCCTTGCACTGGTAATGGGCAAGGCCTACCCTTTTGGGTGCATGGCCGGAGGCTGTGGGCCTCCGCTTGTATCCAAGAGCCTAGGGCCTGGCCACCACCCCTGCAATGGAATGCCTCCATGCATGGGAGAGCAGTGAGGCATTTTGTGGGTAGCTCATCAGTGGACTACCTTCTGTGGCGACTGTGTGGACGCTCCCATGGGAGTGGGCACAGCATTGCAGATGATGTAATGAAAGTGAGAATGCGTGGCATTGCCACATGGAAGGATTTTCTACCATCACTGTGTTGCAATAGGGACCATTAATGCAGCTACGCACATATCCTTCATTGGTGGGTAGCTGCACATGCGACTATCATTCTTTGGTAAATGCAGGCAGACTCCATTGGGGATGGTGAGTGCATTAGATACAATGTTCGAAGTAGGTTTGAGAATGGTGTCTTGTTTGGGTCCGTTATTATACCCATTCATACCTGTAGGCAGAAATGACACATGACTACATGCCACCATATATTGCTCTATTACCTTCTAGTGGGTGTGTGCACGGACTAGTCTCTTTGGTGAATGGACGGAGGCCGTAGGATGGTGTGTGTTCCCATTGTGTTGTGGCGGTGTGTAGGGGTGGTGGAGGCAGTGGTACGTGCGTCAAGTATTGTATGTGGCGCCATATTCCTCTGCATGCCTCCATTGCCTTGTAGTGGTTGCGGGCAAGGCCTAGGCATGGGCGGAGGCTGAAGGCTGTAGGCCTCTGCATGCACCCAAGAGTCTAGGCCTTGTCTACAGCCTTGCTTCAGGGAGTATGTGGAGCCATGTTCCCCTGCATGCCTCCATTGCCGTGTAGTGGTTGTAGGCATGGCCTAGGCTTTTGGGTGCAAGGGTGGAGGCCGTAGGCCTCCGCATGCACCCAAGAGTGCATTGTAAAGCCCCTAAGGAACATTTATATGTGCAGTGTGTTACAAGCCAATGGTGGAGGATGGCACACTGTGTGTGCATTGCCTCAGCATATGTTGGACCATCGTATGCAGTTTGGTCGGTTTCAGCGTGAACATGTTTGGGGCTGTCATTGATGAAAGAAAAGGAATGACTGCGTACATCCTTCAAACATTGTAAGGGGGTTATGCAAAAAGTGTTTACATAATACAATAAAAAAGGGCAACAGAAGTTTAAAAATGTAAGGAGTAACACAGTGGTTGAAACATAGCTGCTGAGCTATCTGCTGCTGTGAAATCTGTGGTGGATACCTTCTTTTGATATGGTGTATATAACAATGAAGATGACCTAATAGCCTAAACGGAGCCAGTGGAATGCAAGGAGCCAAATGTTGCAGCAGTTAGAACAGTTACGTAAGATCTATGGATGCATTGATTAATTTGCATTGTTGTGATTGTGCAGATTATTGGGTAGGTTACTGTAGTGTAGTCCACTTATTTTAGGCTTCGGTGTATGTAGGAAACACTTTATAGGCACAAGGTGTGTAGTGTACTGTAGGTGTGCATTGCAAATTGTGGCATTGCTATGTGCATGGCAGAAATAAGTGCACATATTGTACTGTGGACATTGAAGTGAAGTATTATACCAGTAATAGCATTCTTACTGTTTGGGTTGGGGAGGGCCTATGCTGTTTGTTCTGTATGGATTGTGACATGTTGTACTCATCGTTGCTCCAATATCTGTGGGAAAAGGGAACTGAACATGTTAGAGTAGGTATCTTGTTACTTTGTAGTCCAATACAATGCACATATTTATTTACTTTGTGGACACTCATAACTAGTACTTTATAAGTACTATGCTTTTAACCAGTGTACGGGGCAAGGCACGCAGATCCTGTGTTTCTTTGCATAATCACTGGGTCTGTGGGGAAAAAAATCCATGCTGAATTAAAGAAAAACCCTTCCAAATATCTCTGCTACTATGCTGCACAATGAAATACAGTAATGTTCGAAGTGGCTATAGCACTTTTTAAGGTGTACTCTTGAAGTAGGAGGAAATGTAATGGTTTGTGCTTTCTGCCCTATACATGTTGGTAGGGTGGATGGTGTTGTATAGCAGTTGGTGTTTTGTAAATGTTTTGTAAATGTTTACTTGGTTCCTTTTTGGTAGCACTGTTTCTTTATGCATTTGGTTGCTGCTGCTGGTTTGCACGTATTGTGCCCATTGTACTGTGCTACTGCAGAATTGTGACAGTAGTTATGTACCTGTTGGCGTACTGTAACTGCTCATACTTTGGAAGTGTTTGAGGATATGTTTGTAGCACAGTCGTTGTTGAAGGTTGAGTTGGGTTGTTTTGATGCTGCAGATAACCTTGTAGTATTCTGCTTGCAGTTAGATACCAGGTGGCATATTCTAACTGTTTACAGTGTCCCATTCCTAAGGGGTACGCTCATAAGCTCGTACAATTGTATTGCTTCTTTCACATCTGTGTACATTCTGAAGTGGTAGTCTCCCATTATGGGTTTACATAGTGATAGTTGCACATGTCTTGCAGTTGTATGAGTATTCTTAGAAAGCAGGAGACTCATTTGCGTACTTGGCGGTTTCATAGGTTACTGAAGATAGTTTTGAACCCTCATACTTAGTACTTTCTCATTTAACGTACCTTGTGGAAAATACAGCGGCTGTGATTTCTGTACATGTACTGTTTGTGTGAGTGTACTCATTGGGTTCATTGGGGATAAAATTGTCCTCCAAAACTCACTGTAATGCATTTCTTCAATGCTTGCTGTATGCTAAGTGGCTTTAGGTCGACAGTGTGGAAGGACATTTTCTTTAGTGCACTTACGAAGGTACTGGTTGGTGCTGGGGAGTAAGGTAGTGTAGGTTTGTAAATTAATGACTACATTTTGGCTTCAAGAAGATTAAGTAGGCATTTGCAAGCTTTGCATGTATTCTCTGCTATGGAATGATGGAAGAATGATTGCATTCCCACCATGACCATTACTTTCTAATATATGCAGTATAGTGCCCTCCACTGGTTGTGTCGCCTGTGTGGTAATGGCTACTGTTGTGAAGGTTTACTTGCCAAGTGAGACCTGTCCATGTGCAGTTGTTTTTGGTTCCATCGGCATTGTAGCTTAAGAGCATGAATGTTACATATTGACAATGTGAATGTATATGTAGTGTCGAACGATTATCAGAATTGCACGACGTACACAATATGCTATGGTTTGCATTTTGCACCAGTTGCTGAAATAGAATGGAGTCTCGGATAGGTATTGCTAATCACATGAAGCATTCGTTAGGGACTTGTTCCTGAATGACATGGTTGCCGATACTGCATGTATGTTTCCACATGTAGGAATTGTGAAATATTTCATTGATGAGTATGTTTTCCCTTTCCAGTATTTATTGTAAGTACTTTAGAAATTCCGGTGGATCTTCTTGTCGGTTTAATGTGAATTTCACCATTCCAGCACAGTAGTCCAATTCTTGACTTATTCCTGAGACACTGTAAATGTTGTCAGGATTACTAACTGCATTTCTGTGAAGGGTGAGTATTTGCAAACACAACTGGTCAGTGCCATTCAAATAAATGTGCTCAACAATTGCTGTCATTTGGAATAGAACATTCATTGTTACATTTGCATAGCAATTAACACCTGTTGTATTGGAACATTTGAATGGACCAAGTAGTTATGTGTCTGAGTACTTTGATGGAAGGGTATGTGATTTCTTTGAAGAGGCACTTTTTTGTGTGTGGAGTTGGGTATGTCTTGTCTTGTGTACTCCTTGTGTCTGTGTTTTTGGTAGTTGATGTAGTATGAGTTGATTTCAATTTCTTTGCTGGTAGTGTTTCCAAATCATTTACAACTTCTGATTGCGTGAGCTTTCTTTTCAAACCTTTGGGTTTCAGAGGGACAGGGTAAATGTTCTGATGGGGTGTGTACAGTGAACATGGTCTATTGTACTCTATGATGCAAGGAATGTCTGTGCTGACTACAGTTGCATCAAAATTCACCGGATAAAGACCTTCCAGTGTACATAGCTGTGACAGTGATACATAACTCATGTCTTCTTTGAAGACTGTGATGCCAATATCAATCAATGCTTGATCTAAGGTTAGAACTTGTGATTTATGAATAGTTACTGCATATGTTAGTGACAGAGAAAGCTGTTCTCTGCGTACATACATGTCTTTGAAAAGAAGGAATCACGCTGTTGTGCGTCCCATCTTTTTAACTTCTGAAAGTTTGTCAAACTGGATGTTCATAAACTGAATGCTGTTATCCCGTGGGTATGTCTGGAAGCCAACAACTGTACCAAGTGCTCCATTAACTAACCCTTGCTCTACATTTACATTACGCTTCAGCATTACTTCACAGTTGACACATAATGTTAACATTTTCTCCAAACCTTCTGTGTTGGAGGTAGAGTTTTCTAAAGTATATAGTCATGCTATTCCTTGCTGACACATCGGTATTGCCATACCTTGTACGTCCAGTTTGTCTGTGGCATGAATTTGCACAAGTGGTTGTTTTTCTTTTTTCAGCATTGTTGCATTGAATTGTGCACAGCTTGCTAGAGTTGGCATTAAGGACCTACAGGTGCCATTTTTGTGGGCTAATTGTTCCATGACATCAGTAGCACATGTGTTACGCCCGTACAGCTCATGATTGCCTCTCGTATTGAGGGTAGAATGCGCCTCCTTTGTTAGCTCACCAATCCGTATGTTTTTTAAAATGTTGGTTTAGGTGAGGTCTGCAGACTGACGCATGTTTTGAGTTAGTTCTCTGTATTGGAAATGTTGCCAGAGATTTACATTCCCAATGCTTCCAAGACTTTTACGGCACACTTTGTTTCCTAAGATTTTGAAGATAGGTTCACCTTTCACTGGTGTTAATTGAAGAAGATCTCTGAAAACAATTACATATTTTCCTCCAAAGAGTTCTCCGTAGTATGTTTTGAGGACATCTTGAAATCTGAGCTGAATCAAAGCTAACATTAGGTTGGAGAACATGCTCACCTCATCTGTTAGGAGCATTTTCATTTGTTTAAAAACTCTGCGTAGCTCCATAGCAGATTCTGCTGAAAGTTAATAGTACACTAATTTGTTTTGGTGTTCTACTGGAAGGAGTAGCAATCGATGTAGAGTGACTCCACCTATGTTGTAGGCAGCCAAACCTGTAGGGGCAGTGATAAAAGCTGAAAGGTTGTTGTTAGTTAATTGTTGGAGGTATTTACTGATAATTTTTATTACACATGTTTTCCCTGACCCAGCTTCACCACTTACATACACAGTACAGGTTTGTAGTTGTCACATGTGTAAGTTTTACTTTTGTGTTGTAAACCATGTACAATTTTTCCACTTACTTCTAGAAAAATAGTATGCTGCTCATTGTTCAGTTGGGATTTAGTACAGCCAACTCTTCTGCAGATTGCTTATACTGAAACATGGTGGTGGTTACTTCCGTCATGGCTAATTCTGCCTCATTTGTTATGAGTGGCTGTCCTAGCTGTTCTTGGCTGTCTGTTACAGAAGGTTCACCGCTCTCAGAAGTGTCTACATTTAGAGGGTAATTCATGGATTATTTGCACCAAAAAAAACAGGATTTCTGTGCCATTCTGCATGCAAATCCCCATTTGTTAAACAGGGATTTGCGGGCAGACTGGCACATAAAACCTGTATTTTTTGGCGCAAATAATCCATGAATTACCCCTTAGTTGTGTTTGAAGTTCTTCTTGTTGGCGTTCATTGTCCAATATGCTTTTGTACCGTGGAAAGTTTTCATCTGTGATTGTACTTTCACTTTCATTGATAGCATATTCATAGGAGGCGTGGGTGCCTAATAAATCTTCTTCTTTTGTCCTTGGTTTGAAAAGTTGCAGTAGAGCCATGTAGTACAGTTCTATGTGTTGAGGAGTGTTTAATGACAATTTACATGATTAATTAGTCTTTGTTGGGTAAGTTTCACCAGGCTGCCTTCACAACTTTCCACTCTTTATCTACTTTTTTTCTCATCTGGTTTAATGTTATTTTTGTATGTAAAGTGTTGGGCTATCTGGTACAGGCACTGACTTTTAACGTAATACTCCTGTTCTGGTAGTATGTGTCCAAAAGGTTGTTCTTCAAAATGTCCAGGTTGTTGGGATCACTTTTGGCTAGTCTTTCTATGTCTTCGTACGATTTAAGTACTCTTTTTCTGAATGCAGCATGACCAAGGCTTAGCCACACTATGTTTTCAGATTTCCCATACAAAGCGGTGCCGGTTAAATGGTCTGCAGCTTTGTAGCAGCTGCATTCTCTGTGGGACAGCATTGTTATGCCAAAGCTGTACAATTTGTGTGCCAGCGTTTCGTCAGATGATATGTCATCCCAGAGGTCTTTGAGCTCTGTTTTCTCTGCTTTGGTTAAGTAGGCTGTGGCATTGTCTGCAATGTACTGCACATCAACATTAGCATTCCATATGAGGGCAATTATTGCATTGTAATCATTGATGTACTTTGATGCTTCGCTCCTTTTTATGCAGTATGTGTTCTTAGGAGATTTCCCTTTCATACTGCGTCTAACCAAAGACATGAAGCTGTTTACTTGTCCTGTTATTGAAACTGGTCTAGGGAAACCAAAGCAGCATTTGGTGTAGTATTTTCCTCTGTTCTTATATTTGTGTCGACAATACTTGCCACTCGTGTGTCTTTGGAATTACAAAATGTGTGTGTGTAGGTCACTATGTGTACTTTCCGAAGGGATTTCGCAAGTGACGTATTTGTGAATGAACTGCAAAACAGTTTTGTCACTCTCCTCACCAAATTTAGGAAAATGTTTAATCCACAAAAGCATGTGGATATGTGGTGCTCCTCTGGTTTGATATTCTTTTCTCCAAAAGAAGTGTTGCACTTCTCTGAGGGGAGGAAGCCCTTTATTGCAAATGCGCTCCTTTGGCTTGCCTCATTTGACATGTTTCTAGCGCATTGTCTATGGTGTCTTTGGAGTGCAGTGGGTGAATTGTATAGTGGTCTAAAATATTGGAGGCAGCACTAGGATCTAGATATTCAAATTGGCCAGTTGTTGAGGAGTCAGAATTATTTTTATGTTTATTTCCTTGTAGTATTCATTGTTTTGTTTAAGGTATTGCAGGGCTTCCCTAACTACCAGTTGCTGCCAAATTCTTTTGTCTTTTGTAGATATGCCATTTATCAGGATAATCAAAGATTCTTCTATTGGCCTTTGCACTTGTAGAGGGTCTACATTTATTTTTTAGGTTGATTGGTAAATACACTACTTTCTCACAAATGCCTCTCAGTAATTCAGTGGGAGGCAATTTTGCAGTTTTTCGGGTGAAGTCATATTATTGCTTGAAATGGGTGCGCTGTTTGGATTATAATGTTCTCATACAAATTAAGCTGCTGCAATGCGTTTGGCAGTGGAAACACTTCCAAATTATTGCTGAATGCCCATGAAGGCCTTTGGTTATTGTCAAGTTTTGCAGTGCAGTATGTGCACAGTATGGAGGTGTTCGTAATTTCGTATTTGTTTTCAGCTACAAGGCACAGAGCTAATTGTAACCATTGGGATTTATCATTGCCTTCTATTTTCTTCATTATATCAACAGTTTTGGTGCTCTTTCTATAGAAAGTTCTACGACAACACACACATACTTGGTCTGGCATTTCAGCAGATGTGCTTTTGAACTTTTGTATTTCTTTTCTGTATGGGTGATATAACAAGTTGATAGTGGCAGCGTTGTCAGTACTGTTGTCTGACAATGCTGGAGTTTGTAAGTGCTCTTCAGTTCCACAATATTTCATTTGGATGTGCTCTATTTCTTCAAGCACTTGTTTGGCTGTACCGTGTAGGAGAATATCATTTAAATGTTGTAGTGCTAAAACTGGACGTTTTGCATTGAATAGTTTGTAAACTAGATCTACCTAGGCCTTTCTTGATCATACACCTGTCCATCAACCTTTGTAATTTCTATGTTCTCCGTATGCTAGTCTGCCTTTGCTGTTTTCTTGCTTTGTGCATAGCATACAGCCTTTTGTTCTAGCTCTTCATCCATGTGGTTAACTTACTTTGTGATTACCTTTATTGTATGTATCGAGCTTTTATTTGTATTTTATCTTTATTGTATGTATCAAACTGTTTTTTGCATTTAAACTGTCTTGTAATGCGCCCAGGTGTGGCACGCTTTATAAATAAATACATAAATAAAACAAACAAGCAAACACTAAGAGAATAAATACATTAAAAAAACAACATCCAAACAGAAATTAATTTGATGAAGCACTAGCTTGAGGTTACTACTCCTCCACATAAAAGGAGAAAGATCCTTTACACATTTTTTTCTATTAACATAAACCATGTTAAAATACACCACGTAATATATTTACACTCTAAAAATGTCTTTCTTTATGCACATGAACCTGTGTACACAGGCTTTTCCACTAGTACATCATATTTTGAAAATACCAATATTTTCCATGATGCAATGATGGAATTGATGTTTTTGTATGCACAGAGTATGTTTCATGAATGAGCTATTTTTATGTAATATTAAAGATGCAATACTTCACAGTTTATGAAAATGGATACATAAAAGGGTATTTTAAGAGCCACCACTGTTGGTTTTATAAAAAGAGCTTTGATTTATAATATTGGTAAGTCCATCCCCCTGATTTTAATTGCATAGACTGTGGATATATCTACTTGTCTGTGAATATGTATAGGATAAAAATAAAGGGAGGTGAGATTAGCTTAATCTGTTTTTGACCAGAGAAGATTTTTTTTATGTATCGTGCCTTTTTGCATACCAACCACAACAGAAAACATAGAAACATGCAGGAGGTGCGATAACTGGAGCACATATGTAGAAAATTAAATATAAGAGAGGGCGAGTCTATCCATCTACCATAATTGCAGCTTCAAAAGGCACTGCAGAATCTTTCCACACTTTCAAGCTTTTTTCATGTCTCCAACGATGTAAAAGACACCACACCCATGACTCATTTCTGTCATTAGGTATCGCTCTAGCTTCTTCAACCTCATCATCTTCCTGTTCTTCTAGTGACTCGTTTGACCTTGTCCTCCTGTCATCACTTCTTCCACTTCATCCTGCTGATGGTGATTGCCCCTGGGGGAGTGCTGCTGTGATCACAGCTCTAATTGTCCACCTCCTGGCTCTAGACAGGATGCCACAACTGCACATGTTGAGTCCCTCAAGAAATGAAATAAGAAATTGGTGTGTCCTCTGTGTGTACCCTCTCTGCAGAGATAATTTAGTGTTTATGGAAAAGTAGACAAAAATGACCTGAACAGTTAGAAATGGTTGTGGAACCTGTTCAGGTGGCAATATTCGAATCTAGAGTTAGTAGGAAGTGAGTAACATAGTTGGATATGTGTTTACAAACATGTTGCACTAATCAGAGACCGTGTGGTGATGCCGAACGGGTACAGTGTGTTATGGCCATCCACAATTATGGCCAGGTGTTTAACAAACAACAGTGCAAAGCAGTAGTGGTGCCAATGATATTGCAATAACATCATTGCATTTTTGAATGGCACAAGACTCGATGTGTGATTACCTGTTTTTATCCAGTGTGCACGGCTGTTTATGTAGTTAGGCTGACCTTAATTAAAGAAAGTTCCAGCATGTCATTACATTTATAACAACACTTACAAGCTAAACCAATATGCCTGTTTCTTTACAAGCTCACTTAATTGTTCTAACACATTCTCATTTACCACTTATCAACACACCCACGCCGTTTTACTTACACCCAATCGCATATATCGTGCTGTAAAATACATATATGTATTGTACAAAAACAATTGTGTTGTTTTACAATACAATAGTTGTGCTGTTGGTTTGTTTACTAAAATGAAACTATACAAACCTCTCCCCATGTAATACATAAAACTACTCTGCAAACCTTATTCTTAAAAATATGCTCTTTCAATAAATGAATAACTATGACTGCATGCTGAAAGTTACACCTATACTGCTTAGTATATCTATGTATTATGCTTTTGTGCCAGTTAAATGCATAGTTAATATTAAAATAATGTTTCTATGGTATTTCAAAAAGGCTTTTTTCTATAACTTTAGAGAGCTTGCATTGGAAAATCTGAAAATATTCCACAGTACTATTTCGAGGCAGCCACCCGGGCATGCAGAATTGCATATTTATTAATTGAAGGCTTTATTGTTTAAAAACTGGTTCTTTGAACAGCTTTTAACATTTGCTTTTCCCCATGTAAAACCAATAATGTGTTGGCCCAAATATCTCAAAATCGGCTGCTTAGATATTCCCATTTTTTTTCCACTGCCTAGTTTGTGTCTGGAATTGGTGCATTGAGAGAAAACAGTTGAAAATGGACTTAGACAATTTTGAGATATTAACAATATAATATTTATCAATATATGGCACATACGCAAAAACAACTGACGTTTTCAGAGCAAAACATATGAACTAAGGTCAAAATACATGCCAACCATATGCACAGCAACCATTTAACCCATATCTACAGCAGCCATCGCCACACAAAACTTACACACCCATCCCCAGTTTGTACACAATGCAACATACACTAAAACAAGCAAATATGTACTTCAAGCAATACTATCAAAAATATGACGCATGTGCCATGATGAACAAAGTACACACTGCACACCAACCACACACAACACACGCACTCACCCACACAGCGTACACATTCGAAAATCTACTCTCAAGCAAAGAAATGCATAATTCAAGAACCACAGACAGCACACACATAACATATGCACCCACCTCTACTGCTTGCACATTGCATAAACTTGAGCAACAATATGCAGTCAAAACTATCATGACCACACACAACATACGTACTCACCTCCAATGCGTTCCCATTAGAATATACAGTAAAGCAAGGACATACCAAATTCAAATCCACAGGTTCAAGGATGCAGGTGTCCCGCTCATGTCCTGCTGCTGTCTTGGCCTAGGAGGGCCTCTGTTGCTGGTCTCCCACTGCTGGCCTGTCCCCTGATCATTCAAAATGCCGGGACAGGCCACCCCAGGATGAAGCCTGTGGCATATTTACCGCTCCTGCAGGGCGTTTCGCACCTGCGGGGGGGGGGGAAGAAAACAGCTACACATGACTGTATATTGGGGAGCACACGTGGAGATGGAACCCAGCAAGCACCTACACAGGTGAGCGGGCAAGTACATGGGTCAAGAGCTGAGCAGGGTCAGTCAGGGTCATGGCATCTATGCATGTGACTGCACTACATGTGTGACTGCACTAGTGCTTGACTCTCTGCCCCCTGCCTGACCCTAAGTCTATTTAAGTCAAGCCAATCCCTCCATTACAATCACCCAGCTCCACTCCTGCACCATCTCTGTTTATCATGCAGGACTGTGCAAGGACGAAAAACAGAATATTGAGAGTTAAGTGCCTCATTGCAAATGATCCCTCCTCATATGGTGCAGCCATTGGCATTGGGAAGGAAAAAGCTGATAGCCCCTTAAAACTCACAAGAGAAGCGTACTCCTTGATTAAGGAAATGTACCAAATGTACTAGTTTCTCGTGACCAACCAGGATGCTTGGGTGGACATAGTGAGTAATACAAGGGCCAAACCATACACTCCTAATTCCAGTGGATCAGCCATCTGTAGCCCCAAGACCCATGGCAGAGTTAGCCCAGCAGACATTGCTATTACAGAACCAGCAGCTGATTTGTCATTGATTGAGGCAGTGGCAGAGCCAGGTTTTGATGCCAGGAACAGGGGGGGGGGGGGCGAAGAGCCAGTTGGGTCAGAGAGGGGTTGGGGTCACTACCATAGAGTTTCCAGCACGCCGGCTGATTCTGATCTCATACTCCCACTAAAGGATGGACAAGAGTTATTGAACCATGCTGGTGACCTTTTCCTTAATTATATGGCATAACAGGATGTCATGTCAAATAAAATCACACGATTTTGCCACACATGTATGGCAAAATAGCCTGACCTTTGTTAGGCACTGACCTCCTGATCTCACAGTAGAGAGAGCCATATTCTCACTTTAACTGGCAGACCTGCACCTTCATTGGTTGACATCCTCGATAATGAAGTCTTATCAGTTTTCCTTACAGAATGTCTCCACATAATGTCTCCTACCAATTTAGGCTGGATGTTATTAATTCAAGGGATTTTCTGACAAAGGCTGACCTCCATATATAATGCCACGCGATTGACTATTATTGAGGTCAAATAAGCTGCAAGGTTAGACCAAATAGGCGCCCTTAATGCTGGACCTGGATGGAGTCCATAATTCCCCTACTCTGTTTGCATACAGACATACTCAAGCATGCCTTCACACCTCCATATATAGTGCGCTTCCATTACTCACACACACTTGAATCGTGTGTAACAGCAGGACACACATCCTCAGCATATGCAAATGCTGGTCTAAGATGCCATCAAACTGTACACCAGTACACATACTCTTCCACACCAAACTAACATCCACTGCTCAAAGGAACCTGTTCACATCACATGACCACATTGTCACTCAACACATTCACATCACAATCGCACAAGGCAGACTCAACTTCACCTCACACATACATATGCTCATTATGACCATGTCATTTCTCACTTATGTGCACATTCATTTACCTATCTCCATGCATGTGCCGGCTGCTATGCATCCACTAGCAAGGCATAATTGCACATGCTTTCACTCACATACCATTTCATACACAAGTTCTCGCTCGCATGATATTCTTAGATGGACTAACACACAAGACATGCATATAGAAGTGCAGACTTACGTTATTTGCCTACACATGGCACTGCTACCATGACATGATCACACACACTTGTTTCCACATGACAGGCTCACACAGGCCAACTCACATGAGATATTCCCCTTTCCCACTCACTTTACACTGCACTCGGGATCCATCACATGCCTAGTCATATTGGCACAGGAAAGTGCCATCATGATGCATACACAAGTGTGAACTCGTATTTCTGACGCACACACGTATCTCACCTGACATTGTCCCACAGGCTCAATCCTTCTACATGTTCCCATTGATGTGAGGTGCTCACTGAGGCTCAATAATGACCTGCACAAACATGATTTGCATACCTGCGTGCTACTGCCAGAATCTAGATGAGATAGGGCAAATATAAAGTATTCATCAGAGAGTTAGGAAACTGTCAGAGGTTCTAAACATCTCATCATGTGGCTTTCCCTGTAAAGAACCCTGAAACGAAAGCTCACTCGAAAGGCTGTAATGGCAGCCATGCTCTGGGCTGTCATCCGCAAGCCATGAACGTGCAGATATGGTTAGCTCAAACGTTTCCCTTCTTCTGTCATAGACTGTCCTGCAGACGCTTTGTATGGCCCTTCTACTTGTGGTATTTTGACTCGCCTGCACTACTCAGTCGGAAGCTGCACAGTGCAGTAGCACATAAAACTGGCTCACTTTCACCAAAAATACAACTAAAAACTGTCCTATTTTTTTTAATTTTTTTATTTTTTATTTACTTGATTCAATTTACAATAGAAATTTTTACAAGATAATGAACATTTTCCCTCCTTCCTTCCTTCCTTCCGCATTGTCCATTCCAGCCTATTAAATAAAACGGGAGAATGTCCTCCTCTGACAAACAATGGGCAGAGAACGAGAGAAAAGAGTGTGTAACGGTGCAAAGGGGACAATACGATAATAAATGTTGGCCTTCCTGCCTAACACCAAATAATTTACAGCTTAGTATATTGTCAGAGAATTTCCCCCTTGATTCATTCTTGAAGTTCTAATTTCAGGTTCGTGAGGAATTGTGCAACCGCTATGACTTGGGAGGTGTTGTCTCCCTCTATGAATGTATTCCACCAGTCCTCTTCACCACATGTTGTCGACTCTTTGAATATATGACCAAGGTGTCTATCTCTCCAGTCCCTCAGATTTGTGCATCTCAACAACAAATGCCTCAATGATTCAATTTCATCTGTTTTTTTACAAAAGCGACAACCATTTTCCAATGAGATCTTTCTTATCGCCCTGATTTCATTTGTGGGTAGAAGGTTTAAGCGAAAACACATGAAGATACTTCTTAAGTGTCTGTTTGGAAATTTTTAAAGTAATTTGGCATTTCATTTATGCTCCTTGTTGTCAGCGGTTGGTGGTTTGTTATTTTACTTCTGTTTTGAAAAGACGTCGTCTGAATCCAGTCTCGTTCCAACAGTTTTTTCTTGAATTTATTTGGGTTTTGCATCAGTTCTTCTTCAGTGCTGTCAATATCCACCAGAGTGTTTCGATTTTCCGTCGCCCAATTTATGAGCAAATTACTTCTTTGATCCTCAAGTTCTGTATTGATGATAGTTGCTACACTTGGGCATTTGCTCATTTTGATTTTTCTGTATAGCATTAATGCATTTCTTACCACCATCGACTCTAATGACTGTAACCCTAGTTCTTGTCGTATTGTTGAAATAGGTGTCGATGACAGTAACTTTAAGGTGGTTTTCCAAAAAAGTCCTTCAATTCGCCTCCAGAATTTTCGTGGTATCGTTAGCATTGCATCGGCTCCGTAAATTAGGGATGGCACCACCTTTCCCTTGTAGAATTGTATCAAGGGATTTATGGTAAATTTGCAGAATCTTACGTCGGTCATTTTGGCTTGAGTCGCCAGCTTCTTTGTTTTTTCCAGGAGATGATCTTGCATTGCAGACTCCTGACTGTTGTTACTGAGGATTACCCCTAGGTACTTGAATTCCTTCACATGTTCAATTTTTTCTCCGTTTAGGGTCCATCTGAATTTTTCAGTACGAGAGTTGTGTTTTTCCATGATCATAACTTTGGTTTTACTTTTGTTGATTTCCAAGTTGAAAAACTGTCCTATATGTCTTCGGACATTGCACTCTGGTCCAGTCCAAGTATGCTCATGCACATATAACGTAGATAGTTTGATAACTGTTCTGAAGCTAGACAGATGCCATTTACTCCTCCTAAAAATCAAAAGGATGCATTTAGTAATGACCCCTCACGCATGTCAGTCTTTTTGCTAATCCTGACAAGACATGTCATTCCAGGAAGCTCTGTGGGCAACTACAGCCTAACCATACTGTAAAATGAAAAAAAAGCATTGGCAATGCCAAGAGTTCGGGCTTTTCTGTAGTTATGGGAAGGCACTTGGCAGGCACTGCTATAGTGGTATTAGATGGTATAAGGCGCACAATGGCGCAAGTGCCAGGGTATCTAATAGCAGTGCCTGGCAAATGACTAATACTTAAAAACAAGCCAAAACTGTTGGCTTTGCCAATGCTTGTTTTTAACAGGACCTCAGTGAAGGACATGCATAGTGTTTATGAAAAGAGTGGATAAAGACAGACCTGGTGAAGACATTTTTATTACACTAGTAGTGCATTTAAAGATCCAATTAAGTCATTAACTCTCAGTAGACTGCTTAGAAAAAACTCTGGCAGGCACTTTGAGCGCACAGCTTGATGATACGGCTTGATTAAAATGAGCTCAAAGAGTTCCCATTAGGCATTGATTTTATTTTAAAAAAACTTTATTTAATCAACTTGGCAACCTCATCGAGGAAAAAACAAAGGCAAGACACAGTACTGGTCAGCAAGGGTACATCACGGCATTGGCCTGCAATTCATACACAGCACATTTCACAATACAATGCAACATCTTTACATGAAACCTTTCGAGCGGGTACAGAAAGGAGGATTACGCCCAGGATTTGAAAGGGGGGTGAACTCCGCAGCGAGCTACTGAGGAGAACGGGATGGGGAGGGGGTTCCTGAGTCTGAACTGGAGGACAGGGTGGACATGTGTTCGCGAAATCGTCGCCAGATATCCCTAGATCTGGAGTGAGGGTGTTGCATAGCCCCCCAAGACTCCTCCATGTCGTGTGCCCAGGTGACTGCCCGGAGCCACTGGGCATGCATGGGTGCATTGGGGCGAATACAACGCACTGCCAGCAACATACAGAGTCCAGCCAATTTCCTGGCGTCACGTTTCAGACTGGGTAGCTCATGAAAGTAGCAGTGCATAGGAGAAGGATCTATGGTACAGTCTAATATGTCTGACATTGAAGAGCATATGTCCTGCCAGTATTGTGTAAGGTCTGAGCAGTGCCAGATCATATGAAGATAAGTAGCTTGATCGCTTCCATATCTGGGGCAGTGGGGTGAAACCTTTTGGAACATGCGGTGCAATTTAGCTGGTGTGTGGTGATACCTGTGCAGTATCTTGAACTGTACTAATTTAAACCTGGAATTGTACGACACCTCCTGGGTACGCGAACACATCCGGACCCAGCGCTCATCAGTGATCTCAACTCCGAGGTCTTCCTCCCATTTGAGTTTTAGCTTAGCAAAAGAGGGGGCGGCTCAATTCTGCAGCATGTTATAAAGTCTAAATACTTTCCCTCTAAAGGCATCGGAAGAGCACAGTTCAGTAATTATGGGGTCATCCGGAGGGATTGCAGGAAACTCAGGATATTTGGCTTTGAGAACCCTCCGGAGTGAGGAGTATTGCAGCCAGGCTGATGGCTTACGCCTAAGGGTTGGAGGGCGGTCCGTCCACTCCAGGAAGTTGTCCCGTTCAAAAACATTGCGCAGGGTCAGGAAGCCTGCTTCCGACCAGCGGGAAACTATAGCTTGGGGAACATATGGGACATGGAACGGGTTAGGTGTTGCGGCCATTACCCATATTTTGGTGAGTGCAAGTGACATGCCAGCCACAGGGTCCGGAGAGTCGGGATCAGAAGGAACAGGCTTAAGAATTAGGGAACCGATTGTGCGTTCATTGACCTTTAGTTTTTCGAGTCGGACATGAGGGGGGGTGTCCTCTGTACTGAACCAGTAGGAAGCGAATTGGGATTGAGCACCTACCCAGTATGTGAGGAAGTCCGGGGCCCCGAACCCGCCCAATTCTTTGTGAGTGGTGAGTGTGGTCAGTTTGAGCCGGACTGCACCGGAGTGCCAAAGAAAGGTATTAGTAATGTTCCGTAGCCTCTTGAAGAAGCTGTCACCAGGCCAAAGTGGAATGTTTGTAAAGCGGTATAGGAGTTGAGGCAGCACCACCATTTTAAGGATACCAATTCTACCAGCTAAGGATATGGGGAGTCTGGTCCAACTTGCGGTTTTGGTCGTTAGGTTAGCTAAGTAGTTCTCATAATTATCGGCGCGCAACTTCTTGACGTGCCGAGAGACCGCCACTCCCAGATAGGTGAACGTGGAATAGGACCAAGTGAAACCCTGAAGGTCGGTGGGTGGTTGCGTGTTGTCCGTGAGTGGAAATAAGGTTGATTTAGAGTAGTTTACTTTGAGACCAGATATCTGACCGAAACGGGTCACGTCATGTAGGATTGGAGTTAGGTTGGCTTCTGGAGAGCGAATGTAGAGCAAAGCATTGTCAGCGTATAAAGAGATGATTTCTGCCTGCCCCGCTGTGCGTAAGCCCCTGTGAGAATGTGATTGGCGCATCATGTCTGCGAAGGGTTCAATTGCTATAGCGAAGATTAATGGGGAAAAAGGACATCCCTGTTTCGTCCCGCTGGCTATCTGGAAGAGGGCGGAGCATTTATCCTCAGTGCGGACCCTGGCGACTGGGTTGGTATAGAGGAGTCTGACCCAGGATTGAAAGTTGGGACCAAACCTACATTTTGCCATGACTCGCCACAAGTACTCCCAAGACACTGAGTCAAATGCTTTCTGCATGTCCAGGGTGGCTGCTACCGCCTGCGTATTTGGATTAATCCTACTGATCACATTGAAGATTCGCCTAAGGTTCAGTGACGTGGAACTACCTGGGACGAAACCTGACTGGTCTGGATGTATGATGTGAGGCATGAGTGGAGCTAGGCGGTTAGCCAGTAGTTTAGCAAATATTTTAACATCACAGTTTGTTAGCGAGAGGGGGCGATACGAGCCACACTGGGTGGGGAGTTTGCCAGGTTTGAGGAGGACTGTTATCAAGGCCTCTCGGAGAGAGGGAGGAAGTGTGCCTACTTCGCAGGCCTCTTCACATAATGCTAGTAATTGCGGGGCTAGGATAGATTTATAACGTTTGTAAAAGTCCATAGGAAGACCGTCAGGACCAGGGGCTTTGCCCGCAGCGAGTGCCTCAATGGCCTCAGACAGCTCTTCGACAGTGAAAGGTCTATCTAGGGAACCGGAGGCATCAATAGATAGGGCCGTAAGAGGGAATCCCTCTAGGTAGGCGTTGATTTCTGAGATATGGGGCTCCTCAGCTTTAGAGTACATAGATGTGTAAAATGCGAGGAACTCTGTGTTGATGTCCTGAGATGAGGTAGCTAGAGTGCCCTTGGCCCTTTCAATTGCTGGGATGTTGGGAGCACCAAACTCGTGTCGAATTAGCCTGGCCAGTACACGGCGCGGCCAATCGCCTTCCCCGTAACGTCTAACTGCCCGGGGACTGTCAAGGAACTTAACCTCACACTCTGCAAGGCCACTGAACCTATCCAGCTCCTGACCCAGTGCTGCAAGCGCCGTGGCAGAGTGATCCTGAGAATATTGGGATTCCAGGTTGGCCAGGGACGATTCATTGTCAGCTATATCCTCTCAAATACATTTTAGAATGCCACAACCTTTAGATATAGCAATACCCCTTACGTATACTTTGAATGACTCCCAAAGGGTGGCTTGTGAAGGTACTGAATCTGTGTTGACTTCAAAAAACTCCTAAATGGAGGACTCGAGTTCAGAGGCGAAGGTATGGTCCATGAGGGCATAGGGCCTCATTTTCCATTGTCTCGCTCTTTCAGAATCATGTCCCCAAATTAAAGAGACGACCACCGGGGAGTGATCGGACAGTGTTCTGGGGAGGATTGCTAGGTGGGATAGGGACCTTATTAGTATGTCGGACACAAGCCATCTATCTATCCTAGAATGCGAATCATGTACAGAGGAGTAATAGGTGTACGTGCGGGAGTCTGGGTACATTAGGCACCAAGCGTCGACTACGGCCAGCCGGGGTAAAGTTGTGAGGATCGTGTGAGCTGCCCTTGAAAGCTGGCAAGGTCTGGAGCCCAACCTATCTAGGGTAACATCTAAGATCGTGTTAAAGTCACCACCCCATATGATCGGGATCTGGGGTAACTTTCAAGAATTGAGGCGAGTTGTAGGTAAAATGCAGGCTCGTCTACGTTAGGCCCATATATATTCAAGACAGCTACTTCTTGATTCTGCAACTTACCAACAATGAGTACATATCTCCCATGGGGTTCAACATACGAATGGGAGCAACTGAATTTAAGGTTCCTATGGATCAAAGTGAGGGTGCCTCTGCTTTGGGTGGAATAATTTGTGTAGTACCTCTGGGGTCCCCATTGTTTTGCGAATCTCTCGCACTGTTCGGAGCGCGTTTGAGTTTCTTGCAAGCATAGGTCTTGGATACCATGACCCTCCGCACACAGTTGTATTTGTCGCATCTTTCTGTAGTTGCCCAGACCCCTAACATTCCAACTCGTGAAGGTTATGGTGTTATCCGCCATCTGCACGGAGTAGTAGTCTCGATTTTGTACTAAGGGTTTGTGTAGGGCCATGCCATCTCGGCCTAGGCCAATGCGTTTCCCCATCTAGGGTCCTGTGTAGTATTAGTATTTCACGTGTAACCTCTCTGGTGGTTGCCAAGATTTTTCCAACATAACTCCCAATCCCCCGGCCCCCCGCCCACATACCTCCCCCAACTTGAGGAATGAAACCCAATATCCAACAAATCATCAACAAACAACTCAACATTAGCGCCTGGGGGCCTTTTAGCAGTCCTAGCAGTGGCGCACCGGACTGGAAGAGGGTAAGGATAGTTCAAATACAGTAGAAATAACAAGTGCGTTCAGCTTAGGTAACATTAGTGAAGGATGTATGGTAAAGATAGGCGTGTCACCGCAACATGTTTATGCATTACAATTGATTCCAGCCATGAAATAACATGCTTGTGAGCATTTCGTTGAGACCGCCTCCCCTGCAGGGAGACCGGCCCGCTACAAGCACTAGAGTAACCGTAGGGTAACAATAATAGCTAAACATAGTGAGAGTCTTCCCCACGGGAAGGTCAAAGCACAGAGGATCAACCCAACAGGAATAACCAGAAAAAACATTCAGACGGTGTGCATGGCCTACAACCTCTATGAGTGAGCCTAAATGCAGCCCCTCACTGCCCCAACCTAACAAATAGGTACCATAACAGGTTAGGCCTGTGGCAGCAGTAGATCAGCCAGAGAAGTGCTCATCAAGGAACTTAGAGGCCTCCTCCGGGATCGTAAAAAAGAAGGTTTTGTTGGAATGTTCAATGCGTAATTTTGCGGGAAATAGCATGGAGTACTTCACTCCTAAATGTCGAAGTCTCTTCTTCACAGCTATAAATGATTGGCGCTCCCGTTGCACCGCCGCTGAGTCGTCTGGGTAGAGGTGGATCCTATTCGCACAAAGGAGAAGTTCTCCCTTGATCCTGGCAGCAAATAGGAGGGCATTGCGGTCCTGGAAATTTAGAATCCTGGCTATAATGGGCCGCGGTGGTGCGCCAGGTCTGGGCTTTGCGGTCAAGGAGCGATGTGCCCTCTCAATGGCGAATTGCGGGGAGAGTTTTGGGGCATCAAGGAGTGCCATTAGGATGCGTTCCACATAATCCTCCATGGGCTCTGTAATATTGTCCTCAGGTATTCCAATAATGCGCAAACTGTTCCGCCTCGAGCGGGATTCGAGGTCATCATTTTTCTTCTCCACTGCCGTCACACGGTTGGTGAGCGTGGAGACTGCAGCACGTAGAGAACCCAGGTCGTCTTCAGCAACTCCCAATCTGGTTTCGACCTCAGCAACTCTTCCATCCGTTTTTTCGATATTGGCTTTTATGGAGGAGATGGTCCCGTTCATGTCGTCCAGTTTTGTATGCAGTGTAGTGAAGCCATCCCGAATATATTCCAGCATCTTCTGCGAGTCGTCTGAGGCCGATGGGGCAGAGGTAGTAGGTTGCCCCTCGGGGTCATCAGGGACAGGCTTGGACGGCGTTTTCGTGAACATGTCCCAGACGAAGGTAGGCACTCAGAAGTAGTAAGACTCCTACAATAATAGTTGCAGGTAAGGGATACTTAGGCCTACAGTTGTGTGGCCTTCCGGGCCTGTGGGTCAGCGAGAACTAATGGTAGAGTTATGCTCCCAATCTTACCTCTAAGTAATTTGAGCGTGCCCCGATGGATCAGGCCCCTCCTCGTGGCAGCAACGGTGGGGGCCCCCTGGGGCAGAGCCCACGGCAGCGATGACACCAGTGGTTCAGCACAGCAGGATCGATTTAGTATGGGACGGGCACCTGGGTCCAGGGCGGTGCCCCCTCCCACCAAATGGGCATATGGAAGGCACCGAGAACAATGCTGTGTAGGGTTCACAGAGTTGAAGTAGTCGGCCCGGTTGGTATACTGTTTAGAGAATGCCACAAAACAGATCCAGTATCAGGGTATTCACAATGATTTCAGCTTGCCTGGTTGAGTAGGGAACACAAGGCAAATAACTCGGGTTCAGGAACCAGGAACATGGGCATGAGTGGGGTCACAGCAGGAAATGCGGCTCACCTGGTAACAACTGTACGGTAGGAATATCTGGGTCAATGTAACTCTGCGGGAATGTGGATCAGTGTCCAGTTTGCAGCAACGGTGCGCTTCAAGCTTTCCTGCTACGCCATATATGTGCCCCCAAATGTGCAGGACTCCGACACGTAACGGTCACTGTGGGAGGTGACCCCTAAAGCAGAGACAATGGGGGATGAAGGAACTGGTGGTCTGGTATAGCCGGATCAGCAAGTATAAGGCAGGCGTTGGAGCCTAGGGGCGACACTCCCTCACCCCGAAAGAGTGTGCGGTAGGTATCCGAGTTACTGCAGCAGAGGAGCAAAGGTGGACTTGCCGGTCCGGTGGTCATGGATCAGAGTGGGGGTGCTCATGAGTAAGGGCGTCCACGCCAAGCCCAAGAGAGCGCGCCACCAGGGATTCCCCCGTTGGTCCTTCAGCGGGATGTTGGTGCCTTGGGTATGAAGAGGAGGGGGGGAGTGGAGGCCCCCACAGTGTCCGGGGTGATGAGGCTTCAGGCCCCGAGTCACTCCCACAGGGGCGCTCGAGTAGTAGGTGTCTGAAGTAGCTACGGCGGGAGACCGGGGAACTGTTAGTTGGTGGCCGGTTAGAAGGCTGCTGATGCGGCCACCTGTGGGAGACAGGGGAACTGCTAATTGGTGGCTGGGTTAAACGCTGCCGATGCGCTCCACATGCAGGGGACCAAGAGAGGGCCCCAGGCCGGTCCGCAGCAGCAGGAGTAGGATCCCGGCTCAGGAGGAAGGCAGCCCACTCCCCGTCACCCGCACTCCTCACCTTGATGTCAGATTGTGTTCTGGGTGCCACAGGAGGGGGGGAGTGAGGGAGATGGGCAGACGAGTCGCGCTGAAGCGCGGGTCGGCCGCGGTGGCTCCGGCCGTATGCAGCTTCAGTTCCAGGTGTGAGGGGGAGCACAGGTCACCGGCTCCGGGCTCTGGCCCGCGATGGTATAGTGCAGCCGCAGGTCCGCCAGTAGATTCGCTGGGCAGTGCGGCTGCACGGCACGGGGTGCGCACTCCGATGCCCCTCCCCCACACAGGCCACCCACACCGGGGGATCGGGTGCCACTGGTCTGAGCTCCACGGAGCCCATCCCGGGGCAAGTCAGCCTTCAGCAGCGCAGTGCAATCGATGGTGATAGCGAGGTCCACAGGGGGTCTCCAGATCCCCAACTCGGCTCGAGTGTGGAAGGCAGTTTAATCTCGCAGCCACGGCAACAAAGGGTGTTCCCAATGTATTTTACGAGGTTAGAACTAAGGATATGCACCCTCGTACTCGAGAGCTACAACCTCAGACGGCCATCTTGCTTCGGCACAACAACGCCCCTCCCATTAGGCATTGATTTTAGTAGGGAGGCGCAGGAACTGGGCAGCAATGATCATAGGGATTATCATTCCATGGGCAGTAAATGGGTGAGCAAATAGCCAAACAACACCTACACGCTTTGTTTCTCTCCTCATATGCGATTTCTCCCCATTTTAACTTGGGATGAAAATGAGAATAGGTGTGTGCAACACGGGAAGGCAACGTCAAGTGACCCAGCCAGCAAACAAAAACAACTTCTCTTTTTTAGTTGTCTCATGTCGCTTTCAGGGCAGAATGTACCTTTAGACAGCAACTGGATGGATGAACACTTATGATATGGTTAAGCGGGTATCTGAATACATGGGTGATTGAGTGCGAGGCTGGAAAAACCAAGGCTCTTAAAAATAAAGTGGGGGACTCTTTAACATATACAGTGTGGAGTGAAATTAGCATATCAAGGTGGTATGTGCAAATGTAATTAAATTGGCATTCCATAACCATACAAAATGGACAGGTTGAATGGCATTTGCCTTTCATAAAAAACAACACCCACCAAAAATGAACAGAGGATATTTGTTTCTAATAGTGTTTGAAAATGAAGGTGTATGTTCTAAACTCCAATATTCAATACCAATGTTTGCCCTGGAACATGCAGTCTTGAAATATGTAATTTCAATTTTAGTGCTATTGTACTTTTCACCAAGTATTATGGTGCAGTGGTGAAGTGCCTTGCCTGTGAACCTGGTGACTGCCGTTTGAATCACCAGGCCAGCATAAATTCAAAGAAGACACTCAGGTTTTTTTCATTTTACACACACCCTTTAAAATATCCAAGGGAAATTCATCCACCCACTGAAAAAAGTCAGTGGGCTGCGTCCACCCGCAGGCACACTCGACTTGAGCCCAGCATTTTAGGAAGGTGCACACAAGCCTTTCATTTGCATAAATCAGACCCAAAAATAAAGGAAGGTTGTCATCTGCAACACTGTACCCTAGCTAGCTGTTTATGTCCAATTGTTAAACCGTAGTCATATAATACCTCCTTGTTATGAATATTGGCCTAAGCCCATTCGTGTTACTTGGAAAAACACGCATGAAATGTTTCGATTTTTTGATCAACTTCGCCACCATGTTAAGAATCGTCCGCCATTTTGATTTCAACTCTTGTTTCTGTGTTCTAAAATGGTGGACTGTGTTTTCAACTTACAGCCAAGCCGAACGACCTTTGAGTTTCGTTAATGTTTAGGCTGAGCGACAGCAGACTGTTTGTTCAATGCAAAGAAACCTTGTGACTTGAATGAACTGCAATCCCAGTGTTGTCTGCGCTCACAAACCTCATCCTCATATAAACAACAAGACAATGAAGAACAAACTCAGATCGTGTGCTTTTGCTGAACTGCATTGTAGCGATTCTTGAAACAAGGCTTACTATGGACCCGAAGAATCAACGCCACTATTGTAACTTCATGGACATGCAAACTTGTTAAATTCCGTTGTGCAACATTGTAATATTTGGCATGTGAACTTGGCACACACTCTAGCATGTAACTTATTAGTTTAGAGAGGGGCTGGACAATGTTTGTAAAACTGTATAAAAAGGACCATGTTAAGATGTCCAGCACTCCCACCCCTCACTGTATCTGCTGGAACACACTGCAAGGTGTTGGGTGCAAGATAGCTATATGTTTTGCTTTGACTCTGTACTGTAATAAAACATACTTGTATCTTTTCAAACCGTGATTGGGGTATTTCGTTTGTGGTACTAAGCCTCGATATTTCTTTGGTCTTTCAGATGGCGCCCGAATAGGGACCCTCAAGATTGATGTCACCTCGCTGAAAAGAAGACACGGCTTTCGGACCGGGATCGGAGATTAAGAAAAAAGGGGGCCCGCTTTGTATGGAACGCGATACCTCGAAAGTACTGCACAATCCGATTCCTGAATGGTGAGCACGCGGTTGAAGAGGGCATCTTGACGAGGGTCCCCACATCGAGGCGGGCTCTTTGCTGAAATCGCCAACCACGAGGATCCTTTGTATTTCGATCGGACCTCCTTTGTTGTTTGTAATCAGGTGAGTCGTGCCCCGATTCCTAAGTATCCTGATATTTGGTTGTAGATTTGCGCTCGCGAGTTCAAATGACACCAGGTTACACCAGTGATCTGATATGCCTGGGAAATCGTCTGCCTGTTTCAGGGGTTTATTCCAAAGAGACAGACAATCATTGGAATAAGGTCGACTGGCACCACTGGAGGGGTTGCCGGCATGTACTATGTACTGTAAGTATGGCATTGATAGTATAGTATTCAACAATATTTGGCACAGACAAACGACATGCTTCCAAATTTCAGTGGCCAGTTCATGGTAGTTTTGAAATTGCCCGTATAGAGTATTTAGAGTCTATATTGTAAAAGAAAAAGGCTAGGCATGCAGCATTTGATGTACTTAGGAATTGGAGAAAAGAAGCTATGCAGCAACTTAAGAGTAAAGAGAAACATGCACATCGACATATGTCTAACTCAGAGACAGCATTATTGTATGATCAACAGAAAGAGTCGGAATCTATTAGAAGTATGGATAGGGCTTTTCAACTTGGGGTACAGAAAATAAATTCGTCTCAGGACTTTCATGCCTCAGATGACCTAATCGATAAACTTTTAAATAAGCGTAGGACTGTTGCTACTGCACCTCCTCCCTATGTGACTCTCCCTGTTGATTTACCTTTTCCCGCTGTTGCACTTCCTCCCGCTGTTATTCCTGTTCCTCATGTTGTAGCTCCTCCTCCAGTCGCTGCTCCTCTTCCCGTTGTTGTCCCCCTTCTGCATCTCTGTCCTTACCACCAGTTGCTTTTCCCGTAATTCCGTCTTTACAGCCAGCAGTTGTGTATCCATTACCCCTTGTACAAGATTTGCCTGAACTTTTTTTAGCAAGTGATTCTGCTCCACTTGTAGTGATTGAAGGGGCAAGTGCTGATCCAAAAGCAGTGACTTGTGGTACAGTATCAAAGGATAGAAAAAGAGAATTGTATACATGGGCTAGGAAATACATAGAAGAAGGTGAAAAATCAACTGTCTTAACTTCAATTTCTGACCAAGAAAATATTCCCGAGAAGAATATTTTGATAGAGGGGATGGGAATGCACTTGGCTGAAATGTGGAGTGATTTGACTGGCATGGATGTCCCACAAAGGTTGAGGGATTTGAATACCTTAGCTTACTCAAGGACACTGCGGAGAAAGTACATGAGCATGTTGAGAGGGTTTTTGAGTTTAAGAGGGAGTTAGATCGGTTAAAGAATGATGATTTGGATGGCGATTGTTTGGACGCTTCATAAGTGCAGAACAATTTCTTCCTTCTTGTAAAGAAATGAGTGAAGAAACGCATATTTACACAACAGATGCATTTAGATGGATCTCGGATGTTTCCATATCTCCCATGGAAGTATATGACACGTTTAGTCAGTATACTCCGGCTATGCAAAGGAAAGTGTTACAGGTAATGGAAGAATACCTGCAGGATGAGTGTATGAAGAAAAAGGTTTGTTGTCCCGCAGATTTGATATTCATTTATAAGAGACATTTTCACCCGATACTGCTTTGACTGCTTTGTCTCTTGATTTAGCCTTGTTGCTTAAGGAACTTTCGGAATTGCCTACTTCTCAATTGCCAATGAGGGAAGTTCCTTCAACATGTGTTACTAAAGAAGAGATTCCAGCGAATGCCTCAACAGGTGCAGCAGCTGCTACTATTGAAGCTCGTTATGTTTCACAGTTTGTTCATTTCCCATTTTCTAGACAGGAATGAATACCATTAAACAGACGATTCAAGATATTAGGAAAAATCCAACAGGATTTTATAAAGAAATAGAATCTGTCTTGCATTCATGTATAGAAAAGAAGAAGGGAAACTTGAAAACCAAAGTATTGTTGCAGCAGATAGTAAGAGGGTCTAGAGGTGGAAGTACACAGTTTAGGGGTCAGTTTGCTCTACAGAGTAATGCGCAGATGGGTCCCGTACACATGAACCAATGTGCTTGTTGCAGACAAGGTCATTGGTGAGCAGAATGCCAGATCCTTCAGCAGAGATCGAATAACACATATGGTACCATGGGTAGACGATCCAGAGTCTGTCCTGGGATAGGGGCTCCTGGTAGAAGTCAGTTTGCTCAGAATCAACAGCCATTTTCACAGGATATTCAGCAGAATAGTGCAAATAATGGGAAAATGTTTGATAATCTTTCGACTGCTTACCTTTCTGAGGATCTCACATTTGATGATATATTGTTCCATTAGGACACCCCGAAGCAGAGTCTGGAACCAGTACCTATTCCTGTCGATCAGAAAGGGCCCAACGTTGAGATGAAAGTGGGGAACAAGAAGCATCTATTTTTGATAGATACGGGGACACAGAAGTGTTCCGTTGATCACTCACGGTTTCCAGATATTCCACTGTCAGGGCAGAATAACATTTCTGTAGGGTTCTCTGGTACGCCAGTGGTTATTCTGGTCTCTCATCCGGTAAGGATTACCCTGGAGCCATTACTTTTGATGCTGAATTGTGGCGAACATTTGTTGGGGTTGAATCTGTTGAAAGAATTCAATGCTGTAATTCACTGTTCTCTGGATGGAGTGCATTTGACGATTTCATCTCAACGAACTTCTGTTTCACAATTTTTGACTAGGCCTTTACGGACTGAATTGGATAAAGTTCCGGCATGTCTATGGGCGGTTTATGATAATGATGTTTGTATTTTACAAATTGAACTTATTAAAATTGTGTTGAAACCTGGTGTTAAACTACTACACATTCCACAGTATAAGATTTCAGTTGACAGTGAGCAAGCCTTAAAGAGTATAGTTTCCTGATTTTGTACATCGAGGAGTGATTGAGGAAATTGCAAGAAGTTTGTGTAATAGTCTAATTCTACCGGTGTATAAGAAAGGGGATAATGCAATTCCTGTCAGTTTTATTATTGATTTGCATGTTATCAATAAGATTGTTGCTCCACGATTTCCAATTGTGCCTAATATAACCACCATATTAAGGATTATTCCAACTTCAGCTACTCATTTTAGTGTTGTGGATCTAAAGAACGCTTTATTTAGTATTCCTGTACATGTTGACAGTAGATACTTGTTCACGTTCACCTTAGGGGGACGCTCGTTTACATTCACTCGTGTACCACAAGGGTACACCGAGAGTCTAAGCATTTATAGCAGAGCTTTGAAGGAACAGCTTGATACACTTGAGTTACCTTCCACTTGTATGTTGTTACACTATGTTGACAATCTTCTTTTAGCTGCAGACTCAGAAGTTTCTTGCAAAGAGGGCACTGTGTTGCTGCTAATTCAGCTAGCTGAGCATGGGCATAAGGCTTCATTGAAAAAGTTTCTATATTGTCGACAGGAGGTCGCCTATTTAGGCTATCTCCTGTCAAAGAAGGGGAGAAGACTGACACCTGAACGGATAAAAAGTATCTCTAGCATGTCTGTCCCAAATACACAGAAAGAGGTCAGATCCTTGATATGCATGACTTCGTACTGTAGACACTAGATCCCTAACTTCTCATTAATGATAAAACCACTGTTGGCATTGACGAAGAAGTGCATTTCTTTTCCTTTACCGTGGAACTTAGATTGCAAGTGAGCTGTAGATCTGCTCAAGGCTGTGTTGTGTTCAGCACCGGTTTTGGGCACATCAAATTACGGCAAGGCCTTTATTTTGTATGTGCATGAATGTGATGGATGTGCTCTGGCTGTGTTGACGCAGGTGCATGGAGGGAGGAATAGAACATGCAGTTATTTTTCTTCCACGCTTGACCATGTTGCATGCGCTTTGCCGAGATGTTTGAGACCTGTTGCTGCTGCTGCTGCATCTGTAAAGCAAAGTAAGGGTATGTTTCTGGGTCACTCCTTAACCGTGATGGTACCTCACTCTCTAGACATTCTATTAAACAGAACGCAAACACAACATCTCACATCAGCAGGATTAACAAGATATGAACTGATTCTATTTGCACCGCATATCCAAATTAAGAGATGTTGCACATTCAATCCAGCCAAACTATTGCCTCTTCCGCAAGAAATTGCTTGCAGTGACAAGATGTCACATGACTGCCTCTATACCGCAGAACAAGAGACTAAAGGCAGAATTGATTTAAATGATACACCGTTGAAAGATCCAAAAGGGGAGCTGTTTTGCGATGGCTCCTGCTTCAAACTTCCGGATGGTACATCCACTGCTGCTTATGCCAACACTACATTAAGCACTATTGTGGAAACTAGAAGAATTCTGCATAACTCCACATAGGCTGCAGAGATTATTGCATTGACTCGAGCTTGTGAACCTTCCAAAGGGCTTAGAGTGAATACAGTCCATATGCCTTTGGGGTGGTTCACAAATTCGGTTGATTATGGGCAGAAAGAGGTTTCTTGCCCTCACATGGAACTAAGATACAACATGGTACTTTGATAGTTTGGCTACCCTCAGCACTTGCGCTTCCTACTGAACTAGCAATAATGAATTGCGCAGCACACCAGAAAGTAACAGATGATGTGGGGAGAGGAAACACTTTTGCTGACAGGGTAGTCAAACAGACTGTCACCGATGTGTATTCTGAAATGTATGTAACAATAGAAGTCACCAACACTTGTATGATATATGAAGGAATTGACTGTATAAAAAATATTCAGGCCAATGCCACTTCAGAAGAGCTTCAATGAAATGAAATTATATTTTATTTATATCGTGCTCATACACAGGTGTTTCAGAGCACGACAAGGCAAGGGAGGGGAAAAGTGCATGGAGAACAAAACAACGATCTTACTAGGCCCAGTGACATTGAGAACGTGCAAGTGCATGGGAGAGTGGGAGGGGAAAAGTGCATGGAGGAGAGGGAGAAAGTGCAGAGCAAAGGAGAAACAGGATAAATAATCATAACAAAAATAAATAAATACTAAAATCAGCACAAAGTGGTAGTGCAGCCAAGTGGCAAGTGCTAGGTTTGAGGCAGAAGATCAGGTGGGTCTGATAAGTGCAGGAGGGGAAAAAAAGGGGGTGGCTGTATTGGTGCAGATACAAACCCCAGTTCAAGGGGTGGCCCGAAGGCAGTGCGGTAGGGTGGCAGGATGAGCAGGAACCCGGGACCAGAGACAGAGGGTGTCCCAATGCAAGGTGCCAAGAGAGCAGATCAGCAGGGGAAGGGGGGGCGAAGGCAGAAGCAAACAGGAAGGTCTTGAAGTGCTTCCGGAACCAGAGATGGTTTTCCTCAAGTTTTAGAGCGGCAGGGAGGCTGTTCCAGAGGGAGGCCCCAGGCGAAGACTGGGATCTACTCCCAGTTAGTTTCTTTGAAAAACTGACCCTAAGGGAGTTAGAGGAGGAGGAGCGAAGAGCTCGAGAGGGGAGGTATTTATGGAGGGATAGCTGAAGATATTTTGGAACCAGGCCCTAGAACGCCTTGTGGACAATGCAGAGGGTTTTAAATTTCATCCTTGCATCCACTGGGAGCCAATTTAGAGATTTCAGAGCTGGAGAGATACGATCCCAGGGCTTGAGGCCAAGGACAAGTCTACCAGTCCTGTTCTGGATTAGTTGCAGAGGGCGGAGAGAAGAGGCCGGTAGATTTAGAAAGAGCTTAAGCAATGGGCTGAGGGTTTAGCAAGTTTAGACGATGAGGGTAGACAATGGAAAGAATTAATACCATTAAACAGACAATTCCAGATATTAGGAAAAATCCAACAGGATTTTATAAAGAAATAGAATCTGTCTTGCATTCGTCAGTTTTCACGCTGGGTGCTATAGACTTGTTGTTCCCTATTATCCTACCTGGCAATTTATGGAAACAGATCAGAACTGTTGATGATCTGGCAGGGCTGGGTGACACATGGGTTAATTCGGAACGGATAGATGGAGAAAGGAAAGCTGGTGAGGAACCACCACAGGTCATATTGACACTGCCAGACAGAATAGTAACAACATTGAGGACTTTGGTTCCAGACAGAAGAATAGTTTGGGACAAGCTTACAGCTTGCATCCAGGGGAAATCTGAAGGCGCTACCGAATTTTTTAATCAGTTTGAACAGGTGTTTTCAGATTTTAGCAGTCAGGATTTAAGCACTGAGTGAGGGAAAAGGCTGTTTGTTGACAAATTTGTGTGTGGGTTGTTGCCTAATATCCAATCACAAATTATGACTTCCGAAAGTGCCTGACAAGCTAAATAGCAGTCCGAGGTATTGCATATGGCTCAGTATCATGAAAATAGAGTCAATACTGAAAAAGAGAGTATAGAAAAGAAGAAGGGAGACTTGAAAACAAAAGTATTGTTGCAGCAATATTAAGAGGGACTAGAAGTGGAAGTACACAATTTAGGGGTCAGTTTTCTCCACAGAGTAATGCGCAAATGGGTCCCGTACACATGATCCAATGTGCTTATTGCAGACAAGGTCATTGGCAAGCAGAACGCCCAATCCTTCAGCAGAGATCGAATAACACATATGGTACCATGTGTAGAAGATCCAGAGTCTGTCCTGGGATAGGGGGTCCTGGTAGAAGTCAGTTTGCTCAGAATCAACAGCCATTTTCACAGGATAGTCAGCAGAATAGTGCAAAAAATTGGAACATTTTTGAAAATCCTTCGACTGCTTACCTTTCTGAGGATCTCGCATTTGATGATATATTGTTCCGTTAGGACAGCCTGAAGCGGTCTGGAACCAGTACCTATTCCTGTTGATCAGAAAGGGCCCTACGTTGAGATGAAAGTGGGGAACAAGAAGCATCTATTTTTGATAGATACGGGGGCACAGAAGTGTTCCGTTGATCACTCACGGGTTCCAGATATTCCACTTTCAGGGCAGAATAACATTTCTGTAGGGTTCTCTGGTATGCCAGTGGTTAGTCTGGTCTCTCATCCGGTAATGATTTCACTGGGGCCATTTCTTTTGATGCTGAATTGTGGCGAAATTTTGTTGGGGTTGAATCTGTTGAAAGAATTGAATGCAGTAATTCACTGTTCTCTGGATGGAGTGCATTTGACGATTTCACCTCAACAAACTTCTGTTTCACAATTTTTGACTAGGCCTTTACGGACTGAATTGGATAAAGTTCCGGCATGTCTATGGGCGGTTTATGAAAATGATGTTGGTATTTTACAAATTGAACCTGTTAAAATTTTGTTGAAACCTGGTGTTAAACTACCACACATTCCACAGTAGAAGATTTCAGTTGACAGTGAGCAAGCCTTATAGAGTATAGTTTCAGATTTTGTACATCGAGGAGTGATTGAGGAAATTGCAGGAAGTGTGTGTAATAGTCTGATTCTACCAGTGTATAAGAAAGGGGATAATGCAATTCCTTTCCTTTTTATTATTGATTTGCATGCTATCAATAAGATTGTTCCTCCACAATTTCCAATTGTGCCTAATTTAACCACCATATTAACAACTATTCCAGCTTCTGCTACTCATTTTAGTGTTGTGGATCTAAAGAACGCTTTCTTTAGTATTCCTGTACATATTGACAGTAGATACTTGTTCACGTTCACCCTACGGGGATGCTTGTTTACATTCACTCGTGTACCAGAAGGGTACACCGAGAGTCTAAGCATTTATAGCAGAGCTTTGAAGGAACAGCTTGATACACTTGAGTTACCTTCCACTTGTATGTTGTTACAGTATGTTGACAATCTTCTTTTAGCTGCAGACTCAGATGTTTCTTGCAAAGAGGGCTCTGTATTGCTGCTTATTCATCTAGCAGAGCATGGGCATACGGCTTCATTGAAAAAATGTCTATATTGTTGACAGGAGGTCGCCTATTTGGGCTATCTCCTGTCAAAGAAGGGGAGAAGACTGACACCTGAGCGGATAAAAAGTATCCCTAGCATGTCTGTCCCAAATACACAGAAAGAGGTTAGAGCCTTGATAGGCATGGCTTCGTACTGTAGACACTAGATTCCTAATTTTTCATTAATGATAAAACCACTGTTGGCATTGACAAAGAAGGGCATTTCTTTGCCTTTACCGTGGAACTTGGATTGCCAGTAAGCTGTTGATCTGCTCAAGGCTGTGTTGTGTTCAGCACTGTTTTGGGCACAGCAAATTACGGCAAGGCCTTTATTTTGTATGTGCATGAATGTGATGGATGTGCTTTGGCTGTGTTGACGCAGGAGCATGGAGGGAAGAATAGAATGTGCAGTTATTTTTCCTCCACGCTTGACCCTGTTGCATGCGCTTTGCAGAGATGTTTGAGAGCTGTTGCTGCTGCCGCTGCATCTGTAAAGCAAAGTGAGGGTATGTTTCTGGGTCACTCCTTAACCGTGATGGTACCTCACGCTCCCGACCTTCTATTAAGCAGAACTCAAACGCAACATCTCACATCAGGATTAACAAGATATGAGCTGATTCTATTTGTACTGCATATCCAAATTAAGAGATGTTGCACATTCAATCCAGCTGAACTATTGCCTCTTCCGCAAGAAATTGCTTGCAGTGACAAGACGTCACATGACTGACTCTATACCACAGAACAAGAGAGTAAAGGCAGAATTGACTTAAATGATACACCGTTAAAAGATCCAAAAAGGGAGCTGTTTTGCGATGGCTCCTGCTTCAAACTTTCGGATGGTACATCCACTGCTGCGTATGCCATCACTACATTAAGCACTATTGTGGAAACCAGAAGAATTGTGCATAACTCCACGTAGGCTGCAGAGATTATTGAATTGACTCGAGCTTGTGAACCTTCCGTACGGTTTAGAGTGAATACAGTCCATATGCCTTTGGTGTGGTTCACAATTTCGGTTGATTATGGGCAGAAAGAGGTTTCTTGACCTCACATGAAACTAAGGTACAACATGGTACTTTGATAGTTTGGCTACTCTCAGCACTTGCGCATCCTACTCAACTAGCAATAATGAAGTGCGCAGCACACCAGAAAGTAACAGATGATGTGGGGAGAGGAAACACTTTTGCTGACAGTGTAGCCAAACAGACTGTCACTGATTTGTATTCTAAAATGTATGTAACAATAGAAGTCACCAACACTTGTATAATATATGATGGAATTGATTGTATAAAAAATATTCAGGCGAATGCCACTTCAGAAGAGCTTCAATGAAATGAAATGATATTTTATTTATATCACGCTCATACACAGGTGTTTCAGAGCATGACAAGGCAAGGGAGCGGAAACGTGCATGGAGAACGAAACAACGATCTTACTAGGCCCAGTGACATTGAGAACGTGCAAGTGCATGGGAGAGGGAGAGGGGAAAAGTCCATGGAGGGGAGGGAGAAATTGGAAAGTGCAGAGCAAAGGAGAAACAGGATAAATAATCATAACAAACATAAATAAATAAAAAAAATCAGCACAAAGTGGTAGTGCAGCCAAGTGGCAAGTGCTAGGTTTGAGGCAGCAGATCAGGTGGGTCTGATAAGTGCAGGAGGGGAAAAAAGGGGGAGGCTATATTGGTACATATACAAACCCCAGTGCTAGGGGTGGCCCGGAGGCAGGGCGGTAGGGTGGCAGGATGTGCAGGAACCTGGGACCAGAGACAGAGGGTGTCCCAGTGGAATGTGCCAAGAGAGCAGATCAGCAGGGGAGAGGGGGGGCGAAGGCAGAAGCAAAGAGGAAGGTCTTGAGGTGCTTCCGGAACCAGAGATGGTTTTCCTCAAGTTTTAGAGTGGCAGGGAGGCTGTTCCAGAGGGAGGCCCCAGCCGAAGACAGAGATCTACCGCCAGTTACTTTCTTTGAAAAACAACTGACCTTGAGGGAGTTAGAGGAGCAGGAGCCAAGAGCTCGAGAGGGGAGGTATTTACGGAGGGCTAGCTGAAGATATTTTGGACCCAGTCCCCAGAAAGCCTTGTGGACAATGCAGAGGGTTTTAAATGTAATCCTTGCATCCACTGGGAGCCAATGGAGAGATTTCAGAGCTGGAGAGATACGATCCCAGGGCTTGAGGCCAAGGACAAGTCTAGCAGTCCTGTTTTGGATTAGTTGCAGAGGGCGGAGAGAAGAGGCTGGTAGCTTTAGAAAGAGCTTAAGCAATGGGCTGAGGGTTTAGCAAGTTTAGACGATGAGGGTTGTTGGGTAGACACAGAGAAGAAAAGATGGATGCTACCCGATGCTTATGTCAATGCTATGGTTAGAATGGCTCATGGTCCAACTCATATAATTGCTAGAAAGTTTTGTAGACTGTTAGATCCTGATTGGGTAAATGTAAATATCGCGAAGACTGCTGAGCGTTTGGTCCAAAATTGCATGCTATGCTTACAGCACAATGTGGGGAAAGGTACACCGACACAGAGGGGTTGTTTTGGTCCCCCCTCTGTGCCTTTTAAAGTCATACATTTTGACTTCATCGAAATGGAGCATTGCCTGAATTACAAATATGTTCTGATGGTCATTTGTGCGTTTAGCAAATGGTTCAAAGCTTTCCCTTTAAAAGATGCACAGCAATAACGACAGCGAAAACCATGCTGACGGAATATTTTCCTAGGTTTGGTTTGCCGAGGGTCATTTGTTCGGACAATTGTCCACATTTAATCGCTGCTGTTATCCTGCAAGTATGCATGGGATTACAGATCGATTAACGGTTCCATTCAGCCAGATACGCTCTGAGTGCTTGACTTGTAGAACGCCACACCCGTATACTGAAGAACAAGATAGCGAAGATCTGCACAAGTAGAATTTGAAATGGCCAACTACCTTACCGATAGCTCTATTGTCGATGCGGACGACCCCGCAAACGAAAACCGGGCTCTCTCTGTATGAGATAATCATGGGGAGACCAGACAATATTTGGAATATGCCTAAACCTAAGCATTTGAAAGATATAGAGCATTTGCTCCTTTCTGAGTACTGCGACCAGTTAACTAAAAACTTGTATTTGATTTACCAACAGGTGCGAGAAGCCCTCCCAGTAAAATACAAGGGGCCAGGTCATTGACTCTGACCCGGCAACTGGGTGCTCACAAAGGCATTTGAAAGAGCATCCTGTCTCGCACCACGCTGGAAAGGACCGGAAAGGATCGTTTCAAGTCATATTGGCCACACAGACCGCTGTACAAGTAGATGGAAAATGACACTGGATTCTCGCAACGCACATCAAGAAGATACCTTTTCCTCTGCCTCATGACAAAGGAGAAGAGAAGGAGATTGTTTGCTCTGTTCCTCGTCACAAATCTGATCTAACTGACACAGAGGGTGTCCCGGAAACCCTTCCTGTGCCTGTGGAGCCTTGGAAGACTGCCGCTTTGCCTTCAAGTTTTTCTTCTGATCTTTCTGCATCGTTGAGCAATCTTGCTTCTGCTTCCCCACTTCCATCAGGAAGCGACGACACTCACAGATCGCACCGTACCTGGAGTCTTGAGGTACGATCTGGATCCAAGATGCTAGACTTATAGCACAGCATCGGCTATGCCCACACGGAACCACTGT